>NC_035444.2:97720755-98039337 GCF_002127325.2 Helianthus annuus | reverse complement strand
ATAGTAGTCATTGTTGTTGAACGGATTTTGAGCTCCACTTGCTTCACGATTCGTGCACTCTCTCTTGAAGTGTCCTTTTTCCCTGCAACGAAAACAAGTAACTTTAGATTTATCAAAACCTAAAGTAGAAACATTTGCATCACGGAACTCATCTCTTCCTGTGATCTGTTTGAATTTCTCAGCTCGTCTCAACACACTCTCCAAACACCACATTATATCCATCAATTCCATCTCCTCAGCATCAATCTGATCGTAATCCTCTTTTGTCAACATTGGATTCCCGATCCGGCCTGCCACTAAGCTCTCATATGATTCTAACACAGTCACCAACAAAGACATGCGACTTTTTGCAACCTCCTTCGTGTATATTTGACCATTTTCAAGATCTAAAACCATGTTGCACTGTAACTTCTTTCCATTCTTTGTTGTTGAAAAGTTTGGATCAAATGATGGATATGAAGAAAATCCTGTTTTGCTATTCGATCCTTGAGAAGACCCTCCTGAAGAACTCTTTGCGTTGAATGCAGTTTCAACCTTTGGTGACATGTTGGTTTTATCACTAACACCTCCTTTGTAATAAAGACCAATATCTTGTTCACCGTCAAAGTCCTTCATTCTTGAGATCTTCCTTTGTTCCATCTCCTGAGCTTCCAATTTCTCACCTGAGCTTCCAATTTCTCAATGAACTTGCTCAAAGTTAGAGTGTTAAACCCTTTCTTATTTCTTAACATCATCAAGTACGTGCCCCAAGTTTCATGTGGCAATGCATCAGCCAACTTCTCAATCAGTTCTTCATTGTCTTTGTGATGCTCACTTTTTTCATGTTCATTACAAGATTGCAATATCTTTCGATAATCTGCTTTGTAGTTTCTGTTTTAAGCCACGAAATAAATCAAACTTCTTCTTCAAAAGTGATTTTTTGTTTTTAATCATCTCTTGGCTTCCCACAAACTTAGATTTTAATGCTTTCCAAATCGAATATGCACTTCCACTATGTTGCAATAAGACCAAGATGTCCTCTTTAACAGCCTGTTGCAGCAAACTGATCATCATTTTTTCATTTTTATATTTCTTTTTCTCATCAGCACTAAGGTCTTTGATAGCAATCTCCTCTTCGTCATCATTCGTCGGTCTAACATATTTCGTTTCAACACATTCCCAAGCATCCAAATAATTTGCTTGCACCCAGTTTTCGAATCGTTCCTCCCATCCTTTATACTCCTCAATGTTCATGAGTTTAGGCGGTTTCCGCATAGTGCCCGTTTCATTTTCCAACATTGCTTGCTGAGTAATGGTAATCGGAGTAGCAAACGCGTTATAAAATTCCTCTTCCATGTTTAGGTTTTCAAGAATTTCACAAACAGTCAGTTTCAAATGAAATCAACTTCTTTCAAACGAAAACACTTGGTGCGAAATTAACCTGTTCAAATGAAATAACCTGTAAGATGACTTCAAACGAAATTAGTTCAAACGAAATTACTAATTTCGTGCGAAATAACACAATTTCAAACGAAATAGTGATTTCGTGTGGAATATTCAAACGAAATAGCTAATTCCGTGCGAAATTATCAAACGAAATAACTCCTTGATGCGAAAAGACTAATTTCGTGTGGACCTCTCAAACGAAATTACTAACTGATGCGAAATAAGGTAATTTCGTGCGAAATTAAGCCCTAATGTCGTGCGAAATTATGCTGATGTCATCATCTCGAGCTAAATTTTGTCAAATTGATCAAGTATTTGTCCGATTTTAAGTCTGAAACTTTCAAGGATTTGTTAAAACACTATTGCGCACATAATGTGTGAATTTCAAAGCATTTTAACCGTGAAAACTTGTTAATTGTGAAAAAGAAGGTGTAGAAATCAGAATTTGCAGCTGAATTTGTAAGAACTCTTCCTCCTGAGCTCTGATACCACTTGTAGGATCATTTTCAGACCCGAATGAGTCGATCATAAGAGTTTTTCTCGATACGAAAGGCGGAAACAGTCGTATCAAGTTCAATTCAGCTAGAATATCACTTTAAACTGTCTTTTGATTGATTTGACAACGATTTACAGCGAGACGACACTTCGGCAGCACTTCGGTACTTGAGCCGGAAAGTTACAAATGAAACGAAATCAGGGGTATATATAGGCTGGCTAATTTCGCACGAACCTGCCAAGCGAAATTAGATTTCACACGAAATCTAATTTCGTGCGAAATTACACTGTTAATTTCGTGCGAAATTACAGTATGTAATTTCGTGCGAAATTACCTCCAAACCTATTTTTGACAATTTTCTCATACAACGTGCCCTGATCTATCTTCATACATACAAGACTCGATACAAGGCGAAGTTTACAGACGGATGCACCAACATAGACCGTTAGTGCCTTCTAGAAGACCTCCGGTGCTGGCGCACCTTGATTGGAGCCACGTGTCCCTGTTGTCGGCCTTGTTGTCCCTCTTCCATCAGCAGGTAAGTGGAGATCATGGGGCAGGTGTCGCCGCCCCCTGATTGGTGCCACGTAGACGTCCTTGTGTACTTATTGTCTCCTGCACGTCAGATGATCGTGGAGCATGATAGAGCACAGCCTGGTGGACGCTGATTGGCTCTTTCTTCTGCCATTTGTACCTTGAGTACTTTTTGAAGTGTCCCTGCGCTCTAACTCCTGCGCGACCCTTGCTGAGCACGTAACTAGCCCGCGCAGGATTATAGATGCTGAAGGCTTTTATTCAGAATGCTAAGTGTTGAAACTGATGTTTTCTCTTGTTTGAACCTCGCGTGAGGTGAGCCTTTGTTCAAGTAACCCGCACGAGTCTAAGATTGATCAGCTTGCTAAATAAGGAGTATGGTCCAACGCGCGACCTGAAGAAAGGTTTGGGCGGCTTTTTGGGACCATACCCCTTCAAGTCCCCCAGTCCAATGCTGCATCATGCGCGAAGTAAATGGTTGGAGCTCTGGACTTAGAAAAAAGAAAGTGCTAATTGTGAGAAATGCTTGCTTACTATTGGTAGACGGCGCGCGTGTAATTGTTTGTCAGTTACTACGGCTCGACTACCAGGTTTGGCTGATGATGATTCTCTGCTTTTGGGTGTAAGCGCGCAGGTTCATTGGATAACTATGAGTGTTGCGCGGCCTGTCGTAACTTCTGCAGGAAGTTTGTGGTAAATTTGAGCGGGAAAACCTCGAACTTTGAATTTTGACAGGTTGGGGTGAAATGTCGTTGATGGCGACATTTGAGTTGACTGCTGACACGGCCGTCATCAAGTTGTCCCTGACGGTTCGGCTTTCCGTCAGGCGAGTGAGGACCAAGCGCGCGTGGTAACCGTCAGTTCGAGAATCCCGCCTTACTTGGCGTCTTCTGGTTGGCTACGCGCGCGGTGAATCTGGCACGTTTACCCATCGCATTAAATGCGATGGGTATATATAGTCGACGATAGGAGAGAGTAGATCACAATCCTTTCCTCTGTTGCTATCTTTTCTCTCTATTCGTCTTTGAATCTTCTTTGAATCTTCAAACCTTCAAAGAAACACTAGCAGATCTTCAAGTTTTCTTCAGAAGTTCTAAGATCTTCAAATTTTCCAGAAAATATTCAAAGCTTCTACTTGAATATCCATAGCTGAAGAAGGAAACCCAAGTGATGAAGGTCCCCTCCGTGTCCTCAAATGGGACTTGGGGTTGTTTGAACAAATTACAAGAGGATTCCGGTTTCCACCGGAGTGGGATGCACGATATCCCGGTCAAAACCAAACAGCTGCCGATGCACCGCCGGGGTATATTACCCTTTTTGAAGACTTCTTCTTACAGGGCAACTTCCGGTTGCCGGCGACAGAGTTCATGGCCCATATCCTTCAGTATTATGGGTTTCATATCTCACAGATGAATCCACCCGGAATGGTGAGGGTAAGACACTTTGAATTTCTATGCCGATCCCATGATATAGAGCCCACAGTGGAGAAGTTTAGGGCGTTCTATCAGCTAATTAGGAACATGGGATTCTATTCATTTGGAAACCGGGGATCAGCCAAGAAGATTCTTCTTAATCCTCCGAAGAGTTTCCACGATTGGAAATAGAAATTTTTCTTCATTAGAGAGGAGGTTATTCCAATAGCCATGATTTTCCGTGCGCCGGACACGATCGAGAAGGAAGAGTTGCCGATTCCAAAGGGAGAAGCCTGGTACTTAAAGCTAGTTGCGACGCCAAACTGGATCTTTGGCGAGAATGTCCATGTTGCGGCGCAGATGAGCGACCAATGGCCGGAAGATTGCACTGCAGTGCCCGTGTTGAAGTTTCAAGATAGAGGTTAGTTATTTCTTTGATTGTTTCCTCTTTTAGTAATTTAGTTGCGCTTAATTTTCGATTCTGAATGTATTAAAGGACGTTTCTTGTATCCTCCTGCTAGGTCTTTTGCCAATCCACCCACCGCAACCGAAGGTGTGCATCTACCTAACCCCAGGCCCTTGCGAGCTGTAACTTCTGTTGGGAAAGAGATACTTTATCTTTCCAGCGAGGAGTCTGTCGGGTCTTCCAATGGGGAGCTAAGTTCCTGGTCTAACATCTTTGCAGGTGTGCTGCATGACCTTGGGATTGATCCGGAGGAGAAGAAGAAGAAACCACCCAAGAAGAAGAAGAAGGTTATCACCATTGATCCTGAGCCAACCAGCAACAAGGGCGGGAGTAGCCGCCCGACCACTGGTGCCTATGAGAAAGGTACTCTTCGATTCTGGTAGAGTAACTTAGAAGATTATGTAATTACAAGCGACTCACTTGAAGGCTTGTCTCATATAGGTGAGAAGAAATTGAGCGCTGCTGCTTCAAGGAGTTCAGGGAGCGCGGGGTCGAGGAACCCTGATGCTGGCGCTACTCCCTCCTGTATCGCTCTGGATGAGGAGGAAGAGGAAGAACATGAAGAAGAGGAAGAACCTGCTGCCAAGTTAGTGAGCAGGAAAAGAAGTAGGGAGACAGCTGCTGCTGATATCAAAGTGGCACAGAAGGCTGAGGGGGTCCCTGTGATAGGGAAGCAAAGCAGGCTGCGCACCCTATATAAATTCTCCCCAGGTTCGTGTTAAGTTGATACTTGTCTTTTTACTCTAGTGACATTTCTTTAACACTTAGTTTCTGTAGAGGCCTAGAAGAAGGTCCCTAAGAGGACTAAGGGTGTTGAGATTAGAGACCCGAAGGAGCCGGTGGTGAAGAAAACGAAGTTCACCATTAAACATCCCCAGACAATCGTGGGGACGATTGAGAAGATGGTTGAGAAAGAGACAGACAAAGAGAAGGAAAAAGAGATGAAGGCTGCTGAGAAGCCTGCAGGTGATCAATCAAAGGAGACCCAGACCGCTGCTACTACCACGCAGGATAAAACGCAGGGTCCGGAGGTCGTTCATATTACGGGGCTTGACCAGCCCCTTCGTGAGAAAAAGAAGGAAAATACTCGGGGGAAGGGACCCGAGGTTATTAAGCTAACCATGCCTGCGCAGGTTGATGCCCCCACCCAAACTGTTCAAGCCACTTCTGCTGCTGGGGGATCGGCTGCTGCTGCGCGCAAAGAGACTACAACTTCTGCAGGTGGCACAGGTGCTTGAGGGTCCATGCCACAGACTCCTATCGGTCCTAAGGATACCGTAGGCGATATTTATTACAAGTCCTACACTAAGGAGGCTCGCGGTGATGCTCTACACCAAGCTACAGGGGGTTTGAAACAGAAGGACACATTCTTGGAGTTTGGGGCGTGTCGCGATTGGTTTCTGAATTTATTTCCTCCTGATGAGGTTAACCACCAAAGGGCGCGAACTCATGATGGGCTATACCATGCTTAGTCGTTGGGGAAGCAAATACCCGCGCCGCTAACCACCAAATCGTGCGTGAGTGGCGTACGATGGTTAAAGAGCGGGCTGAATGGGAAAAGTACCGTGATCACCTGGTGAGGGAAGTTAAGGACTTTGAGAAAGCTAAGGCTGCGTTTGTTGAAGAGAAAGCTAAGTTTGAGTCTGATAGGAAATCGGAGGAGTGGGGTCGCGAAGGCTTAAGAAGCAAGCTTCGTGCTGCTGAAGAGCTCTTGTCAAAAGAGCGCACCGAATGGAAGGAGGTTTGTAAGAAGGATAACCAGCGCATGTTTGCAGCTCGCTCCAAAATTACCGACCTTGAGGCTCAAAATGCCACATTAACAAAGAAGGTCGAGGATGTCGAAGCTGACAAAGAGCGCGTTGAGGTTCAACACCTTTAGCTCTTCTTTCTTTATTTTTATTCATCAAAATTTTACTAAGTCATTATCTCATTTCTTATAGGCTGAGTTAAAGGTGCAGGTGGCCAGTAGGGACAAGGATTTGCATGCCAAAGATGTGGAGATTGCGGAGTTGAAACGCAGACTGCACGAACAAACTGACAAAAGCGAATCCTTGGAAATTGACCTTGAAGCTGAGAGAGTGAAAGCTGCCATTGCTGAGGAGGCCAAACAGAAAGCTGAAGAAGCGCGAGATATCAGCACTTCTACTCTCAACATAGCACAGAACAATTACTCCGAAGCCCAAGCTATCGTTGACACGCTTGTCTCGGATGCTGAATAGATGCGCGGTAGAGGGGTAGTCCTGGTAAGGCTCTCATCTTTTTCACTTAATTTTTATTTGTGTTGTCTTATTCTTTTAGCTATTGCCTTTCTTGTAGATGGCCAACTCTATCCTGAATTCTTCTGAGCTGGATGCGGCTGTTGCCGCTCTCATAGATGCCTCGCGCGTGGTAGGTCATTGTGGAGGTTATCTGGAGCGCGCGCAACATGTTGAAGAAGCATTAGGGCAGGAGTTTGATGTCAGTCATTGCTCAGTGACCGATTAGGCTGATGCTGCATTAGCCCGTGCTGAAAAGGTATATGACCATTTATCACTGCCTGTGATGGATTTGGTCGCAGAAGCGTTGAAGCATGACGACTGGTGCCAACGGTTAAAGACTATCTTAGATCCTCTAGAGACTGTGGAGCTATCTGGAGAGGAAGAACCAGCCGGTGGTGATGGCGATGGCGATGGTTATGAATATGTGATAGTGTTGATAGGCGTTGTGCCTTGTATTTCTTTTGAATTATGTAATCGTTGCGTGGGTGCGCCTTTTAGAATCGAACTGATGATGTTTTCATTACTTTTATGTAATTATTGCGCGATCGCGCTTTTTTAATATAGCACTTATGTTTGCTTTTATGTGGCAAGTTACAATTACTGCATTGTTGCTAGAAACTTTAGTTAAGTTAGCGCGAATAAATGTAAGTGTGGCTCTTGTGTGAGTGTAACTGCCCGGTCTCGCGTTATGTTCGCGGAGGACCTTGGAGGCATAACTCAAGAGCTCGTAATTTACTGAAGTATTTTCGTGCTAATCAAAAGTTTAACATGCATTTGTAACGTAGAAGTCATGATGATAAGAAACATAAGGCATAACCAATGCTTTCATTAAGTAGCTAAGAAACAGGCGCTAGGCCAACGTACATCATTAAAATAAAACAAAGGGCGTATAGCCAACATAAGTAATTAAACAGGCGCGTGGCCAACAAAAGTGGATAAAGGTGCATGGCCGAGAGTAGTCACATGTAACACTTGCGCAATTGCTGCGCATTCCATGTGTGCGGGATGATGTATCCATCCAGTATGCGCAGCTTGTATGCCCCTTTTCCTAGCACCTCATGTACCAAGTATGGGCCTTCCCACTTAGGTGCTAGTTTCCCGGGGCGTTCGGCATTGGAGGCTTCATTGTCTCTGAAGACGTACTCTCCTGGAGTGAAGGTACAAATGCGCACTCTTGCATTGTAGTACCTCTCCAACTGTGTCTTGTACTTGGCCTCTTTGATTCGCGGTATTTCACGCCTCTCTTCAAGTAGGTCCAAGTCTAGACGGCGCTCCGCTTCATTGTCGATTTTGTTGACTGCTGTCAAGTGCGGCGAGGGGAGGCCAATTTCAGCTGGGATAACCGCCTCTGAGCCATAGACTAGGCTAAAGGGGGTTTCGCCAGTGCTCGTTTTCGGCATGGTTCGATGAGCCCACAGGATGCTCGGGAGCTCATCTGCCCAGCCTCTTCTCTTAGTGCCCAGGCGGGCCTTTATCCCTTCAACGATACTTTTGTTAACACTTTTTACTTGGCCGTTGCCCTGAGGGTGCGCAATAGAAGAGAAAGTGTGTTCGATATTCATCTCTTTCATCCATTCTTGAAGGTCTTCAGAAGCAAAATTGGTGCCGTTATCTGTTATAATCTTGAGTGGGAGACAAAACATGCAAATGATGTGCTCCCATATGAACTTGCGCACCATCATTGCAGTAGTTGAAGCGAGTGCTTTGGCCTCCACCCACTTGGTGAAATAATCAACGGCAACAATTATGAACTTCACAGCTCCAGGAGCTTCAGGGAAAGGTCCCACCATATCAATCCCCCACTGCTGGAAGGGCCAGGCACTGGACACAGGGATGAGGCCGTTTTTTGGGCGCATGGTTTTCGAGGCGTGCCTTTGACAGGAGTCGCATTTGCGCAATTCCTTTAGGGCGTCAACGTGCATCCCTGGCCAATAGTAACCAGCGTTCATTATCTTCGCGACAACCATGCGCGGGCCCGCATGAATGCCGCAAATGCCTTCATAAATCTCCCTGATCAGGTAACTTGCACCTTGGGGGTCCACACAACGCAGAAGTGGCCCCAAAAAGGATCTTCGGTACAAGATTCCACCATTCATCTCATAGAACAACACCTTGTTCTGTATCTTTCTAGCTTCTGCTTTGTTTTCAGGGAGAATTCCTTCTTAAAGATATTGAATGATAGGAGTCATCCATGATGGTGGCCCTATCTCAACTACATTCATTTTTCGCAGCAAAACGGACGAGTTTTTTAAGACTTCGATCCTGACATCTTTGACGAGGTGTTGGAAGGCTGTTGAAGCGAGCTTGCTTAGCGCGTCCGCTGGTTTGTTTTCAGATCGATTAATATGAACACCTTTGTATAGTTTGAACTGCTGAAGCAACTCCTTCGCTTGCTCTAAGTACAAAGCCATAACTTCGCCCTTCGCATCATATAACCCATTGATTTGGCTCGCAATCAGCAGAGAGTCGACATGTGCTTGTAAGTTTTGAGCTCCCATCTTGATGGCCAAGCGTAAGCCTAACAAGAATGCTTCATATTCAGCCTCGTTGTTGGTATTCTTGAAATCCAACTTGATGGCGTATGTAAACTGATGTTTCTCAGGGCTGACAAGGCGCAATCCGGCTCCAGCGCCATCTTCGTTTGAGGCCCCATCAGTGTATAGCAGCCATAATCCATCAGATGTGTCTTTGATGGGAGTGTCAACAACTTCACAATCTTTGATCTGATCCTCTGGGAATTCAGTGATGAAGTCTGCTAGTAACTGACCTTAATGGTTGGGCGCGGCCAATACAGAATGTTGTGACCCCCCAGCTCGATTGCCCACTTTGCCAAGTGACCTGATGTCTCTGGCTTTTGCAAAATTGTTCTGATATGGAAGTTAGTGAGTACCGTGTTTACATGCCCTGTAAAGTATCTGGGCAGCCTCCTGGAGGCGTGTAGCAGCGCGAGCACTAACTTTTCCATCCTTGAATATCTTGTTTCTGGATCCGTAAGCACCCTACTAACATAGTAAATTGGAGTCTGAACTCCGCCTCTCTCCACCAACAATACCGACCCAACTGCCTTGTCTGAAGAAATCAAGTACAGAATGAGTGGCTCTTTTTCAAACGACACAGTTAGAGAGGGAGCTTGATCAAATACTCTTTCATTTGTTGGAAGGCAGCTTCTGCCTCTTGCGTCCATTTGAATTCTTTCTTTTTCACGCAGTTGTGTAGAGTACTGATAAAAGGGTAGGATTTTGTAGTGTGGTTTGATAGAAATCGATTAAGCGCGGCTAGGCGGCCGGCTAATCTTTGCATCTCTTTGATCGTGCACGGTGACCTCATCCACTCTATGGCTTGAACCTTTTCAGGATTGACTTTGAAGCCACCATTTGTAACCACGAAGCCCAAGAACTTACCTTCCTCCATACTAAAAGAACATTTTGCTGGGTTCAGCTTCATGTTCACGCTTCTCAGAGAGTTGAATGTCTTCTCTATATCCTTTAACATTTGGTCCTCCTCGGGACTCTTGATCACAAGATCATTAATGTAAACCTCGATATGCTTCCCGATATTTTCAGCAAAGATCGTATCCATCAATCGCTGGTACGCTGCGCCAGCATTCTTGAGCCCAAAGGGCATTTTCATGTAACCGAAAATTCCGATGTCGCTGCGGAACGCTGTCTTGTCTTCATCTTCTAGCGCCATCAGGACTTGATGATACCCTTTGTAGTGTAACATTTGTGCTTGAAATCATTGTGAACAGTTCAATTATCAATAAAACAAAGTTATTTGATCCCAATGTTTGTTTGGTTATGTTTTACATTTTTTCATGTTTTGACTTTTGTTCGATTCTTAACTCTACATCGCTTTCTGGAGAATTATACGCAAACTGGTGCGTAAACGTACTCGGTTTAATGCGATAAATACTCCTGAACATCAACATATACTTAATATAACTTAAATAACCTTTACATAACTTAGAAATAAGTTTTGAAGGCTTTGGTATGACAAAAACAAGTTTATTCGCTTATAGGGACTAAACTTGACAAACTGCGAAAGTATGATGATTCGTACTAAAACAGACATTCCGGAACATGTACATAAGTTAAACATACCATAAATATCCTTTACATAGCTTAGAAATAGGCTTTGAGGGGTTTGGTATGCTAAAATAAACTTTTGGATCATTAAGGGACTAAAAGTGTCAAAAAGTGCACAAGTTTGCACTTTCGCGCATAACTTACGTTCTGAATACATCCGGACATCCAAAAATTTATGTAAGAATCATAATATTATGCCTTAGTGTTTGGCATAAGAAAAATCCATTCGTCGCGCAATTTGGATCGTTTTTCGCGCTTATGCGCATTCCGTCGTAATTAACCGAACATCGCGATCGTACGGCCAAACGAACCAACATCCGACATATTTTTGAGCATGTTTCATGTCCTCAATGTTTAGGCATCATTTTAGGGCCTTAAAGATGGCTTAACGGGCCTTAAGCATGTCGGAAATGGCCCTAAACCACAACAGGGACCTAAACTGTCATTTATGAAACTTGTTTTCTGAACTGCACCTCCAGGCGGCCCGCGTAAAGCCAGGCTGAACTCTTACATGGGTCGCATCAGCTCTGCAGATGCAGAAACTCGTTTTTCTTGCAAAATTTGGCCTTTCAAGCATCCAAGGGGCAATGCCACTTCACAATCTCTGGGGCTAGGGTCACATTTTGATACCACAACATTTTGACAAGTGTACGAATGAGATCAAGGCACGATATTCAAGAAACGATCCTAACGGTCTTGCTTTTCCTATAAATACCCCCCCATTTGGTGTAAAACCCACAAAATCTGATCTAAAGCTCTAAGTTGAGGCCTTTGCTTCATACCTGAGCTCCTGGATCGAGATTAGCTTTCACGGACCCTTCGTAAGTGTTCTTTCGTTCTTTTAATCGATTTCTAGTCCTAAAGTCAAACTATGTTTGACTTTCTGCGTTGACCAGCCTATGGTCAACACGAAGTTCGTTTGAACTTCATAACGTGAGCGTGATCACGATGGTTATAGTCCCTAGTGACTACACCTACTGATCACCACGTTATCTAGGCTCAGTGACGAGTCGTAGTTTCGGCCAAAATGCGCATTCTTGTGTATTTTGTAACCAAACTACTCATAGGTATCAAAACCGTTTGTTTTGATGCCAAACCGGTTTTCTAAACTTAGTTAAGCATGTTCTAACATGCTTAGCTCGTCACTTTTAGTTTAGTGCTTATATAGGGTCGTAAGGTAAGCGATCTAAACAATCGCTTATGCTTTCGAACCCGACCCATTTGGTCGATCTTTAGGATCCGACCAAACACATTAGGTGACCATAGTATATAGGGAATAACCTTTCGAGGTCATACCTTATTGTCGCTTCATTTAAGTAGCTATGTGATAGGTAATTTATATGCCTTAGGTAAATTACCAAAATGCCCTTTTTACGCCAAAATTCATTTTAAGCATGTGTAACATAACTTTTGGTATCTAAACTAATTTGGTAACAATATTAGACATGTTAAGGCATATTTTAACATAACTTTCATGCTTTTCATGCTTTCACATCATATACTTGCTATATTCATTAGTACATTTATAGTACATGATTTCATTACATTCTATGCTTTGTATGCCCATTGTGTGCGTACTTAGTACATTGTTTTACATTCCATTTTATGATATGTTTGCCCATTGTGTGCGTACTTAGTACATTATTCTACATTACAATTTATGCTATGTATGCCCATTGTGTGTGTACTTAGTACATTTATTCATCACATGCTCACATTTTGGTATGACATTTGGTTTGTTTAAATTATACAATGTAAATTCATTAAAACCGATCATGCCACTCGTTAGTAGGTAGTGGTACCGTAGGACTTGACAACTACCATTCCTGAAATCTCGGGTTTGTTTGGATTGGAAGGAATGACCGAATTCGATAAACATAACACATATAGACCTTTAATTTGTTTAAAGGTCTATCACCACAGTCACAAAGGCTTGAATGTATGCATTTTCACAATACCGCATAAATGTTTCTATCAGTATAGCATGTATTTGTTCCACAAAACATAACTTTGACTTAAACTATGTTTAATTCAATACCCTGTATTTGTGCATTTTTACCTATGGCCTAGTTGATATATTTCACATGCCATACATGATATTTTGGATACACATTATATGATTTACATTAAACATAAACAATTTGACATTGATATACACATTTGGTGGTTTACATTAGACATGGACATTTTGATATGGTTTACACAATAACACTTGACAATTGATTCATACATGAACAATTTACATGGTGGTTGGTTTGGGTAAATGGTTTGAGTAATGTGGCGTACGTAATATGATACAAACATGGTGGATACGCCGCTGGTACTTCCTATATATAAATGTTTGTATAATATTACCTATCGTAGCATTATTTAAATCATTTCAGTATAGACATATTACATTTTACACAAATAACATATTCTTCACAAGACATTATTTTTACAAACAACTTATCTTATACATACTCATTTTACCAGGTTATTCATTTAACCTTACATTTTATTTATACATATCATCCGATCTTATCATTTTTCATATGATTTACAAAATAAAACAATTTACAAGGTTCATGACTGACTGTCATTAAACGTTTTCTTTAAACTCAAGTCATGAATCCCATTTTCACAAAACCTATGTATCTCACAGGCATTTTTATGCTGACGTATCTACTTTCACATGTGTTTTCAGGAGCTGTCGCTTAGGATGATGATTGTGATACTAGGGCGGACCTGTGCCTTAGAGACATAAAAAGAAGATAGACTTAGTTTGAATATGTTCTGAACACTTTATTTCCTATTTTGAAACAATATAACACTCGTGTTTAATAAATAAAATATAACTTTGTATGCCATAGTTGTGAAACAATTAATTCTGTCTCAACACTCCCCGACGTTTCCGCCGCGGTTGCATGTTATACGCGGTCGGGGTGTGACAGAAGAGTTGGTATCAGAGCCCATGATTATAGGGAATTAGGTTATTAGTAATGCTTTGACCTAGACTATAACTTTCTAGGACCCTAACACAAGTTATCTTGTGTTTAGATTTTAAAACATGCACTTCACCTATCCTTAGGTGATAACCACAACGAGAACCTCAATTCCGAATCCGCTTTGAAAATTAATCATCTGTTCTAGGATGATTGATTACTAGGTTTTGAACCCTCTGTTATATGGTTTTGAACCCTTTTGAATTTTCAAAATCTCGTCAAAGTTTTGAGTTTTAATAGTGTGAACACGTGCAAACTGGAAGAGTGAATGCATGTACCCCGGGTTTTCTGTCTAAGGCTAGAGTGTTCGTACAAATCCACATAATCGGACCAGTCACTCTTACCTGGGAACTCTTGGGGTGAGTGTTCACTTATAGGCGAACATGTCTTCGCGATACATTATTATCGATCCATTTACTTTGATTAGACATCGTGTATCGCTTGTTTGCTTAGCGATGCATAACCACCATCTTTGCTTTTGTTGAAATTGTTTCATCTCATTCTGTTCATCCAATCATCTCACTCGTTCCTTTCATGTTTTCCTCTTTTAGAATGCCTCCTCGACGCGACAATCAGGTAGCAAATGCCGAACTGGCAGAAATAATTGCGCAGTAAATGGCTGCTGCACTTCCAAACCTCTTTGCTCAATGGAACCAAGCCAACAACAACAACAATGCTCCATGCAATTTCAAGAATTTTAACTCGGCAAAACCACTCAAGTTTAGTGGTTCTGAAGGAGCAACTGGGCTTCTTCAATGGTTCGAGAGCATTGAGAATAATTTGCGTCACGTGCAGTGTCCTGACAATCGCAAGGTCGAGTTTTCCTCAAGTGTGTTTCAGAAGAGGGCTCTTACGTGGTGGAACGGGGTAATGAGGGACCGTGGTGCAGATGTTGCTCTAGCTCAGACTTGGGCTGAACTTAGGGCACTAATGATGAGGGAGTTCTGTCCTCGTCATGAACAGCGAGCTTTGGAGAAAGAATTTGATGACTTAAAACAATACAGTGGCGAGCACCGGGCATATACTGATAGGTTTGAGGAGTTGAGTCTGCTTTGCCCGACAATGGTTGCCCCACTCGACAAGGCCATCGAAAGGTACACCGATGGCCTGCCTGACTCGGTACAAGACATCATTACTGGTAGTAACCCTACCACACTCGTCAGGCGATCGAGTTATCAGCGAGATTGACTGAGTCGCAGATTCGAAAGGGAAAGCTGCACAAAAAGGGTGACAAGGGTAAGAAGCAGGCAGCTGACCAAGAAGATAGCAAGAAAGGTCAAAACAAGAAAGGAAAGGATTCTGGTTCTACAAGGGGGTCTAGGAAGCGGAAGGCTTCCCAAAACTATGCCGTTACTGCACAGGCTCAAGCTGCACCAAATCAGCCTGCACAACCACTAGCCAAGAAGCCTTATCTTGGCAATGCACCTTTGTGCAACAGGTGTAACGGCCATCACCCACCACAGGTTCAGTGTCGTCAATGCACCAACTATGGAAGAAATGGTTATCTTGCTGCCACCTGCCGCATTCCTGCTAACCAGAACCAAGCTCAACAAATTGCTCAGCCTCTTGCTCAGCAACAAGGTCAAGCTGCACGACCTCATTTTCCTCCTGGTTCGTGCTACAATTGTGGGGATCTGACCCACTACAGAAACCGGTGCCCAAGGCTAGCCAACCAGAATCAGAATCAGGCTCAGGCTCGAGGTTGAGTCTTCAACATGAACGCAAAAGAGGCACAAGCAGATGATAATGTGGTGAACGGTACGTTCTTTATTAATAATCAGCCAGCATCTGTTCTTTTTTATTCGGGTGCCGATAAGAGTTTTGTGTTGTTATCTTTTGAACCATTGCTTCGTGTGTCTAGAACGAAACTAGGTAAACCATTGACAGTAGAAGTGGCTAGTGGTGAACCCATTGTTCTTGATTCTGTTCTCCGCAACTGCCAGTTGAACCTTAACAACCATCTTTTTCCTATTGACCTCACGCCTATGCAACTTGGAAGCTTCGACGTTATTGTGGGTATGGATTGGTTAGCCAAGTATCGCGCATAGATAATTTGTTTTGAGAAGATCATTCGCATGCCGCTTTCGTCAGGTGAGATCCTACAGGTTCGTGGTGAGAAACCTGCTGGTGGTCTCAAACTCATGTCTTATTTTAAAGCTCGGAAGTGTCTGCGAAAGAACTATGTGGCATTTTTGGCACATGTGGTAGCAGATAAGGACAAAGGTAAGTCTATTCAAGATATTCCTGTTGTTCGGGATTATCCTGAAGTATTTCCTGAAGAGTTACCTGGTCTACCCCCAGCACGCCAAGTCGAGTTCCGTATTGATCTCGTACCTGGTGCAAATCCCATTGACAGAGCTCCATATCGTCTTGCACCGTCTGAGATGCAAGAGTTGTCTAAGCAGTTGCAGGAGCTCTCTGACAAAGGCTTTATCCGTCCTAGATTTTCACCTTGGGGTGCTCCCGTTCTTTTTGTCAAGAAGAAGGATGGATCTTTTAGGATGTGTATCGATTATCGTGAGCTCAACAAGCTCACCATCAAGAATCGATATCCCCTACCTCGCATCGATGATCTCTTTGATCAATTGCAAGGCGCTTCTTATTTTTCAAAGATTGATCTGCGATCTGGATATCATCAACTTCGTGTGCATGAAGAAGATATTCCCAAGACAGCGTTCCGCACTCGTTATGGGCATTATGAGTTCACAGCCATGCCATTCGGTTTGACTAATGCTCCTACTGTTTTCATGGACTTGATGAATAGGGTCTGCAAACCTTATTTGGATAAGTTCATCATCGTTTTCATTGATGACATCTTGATATATTCTAAGACGCGAGCTGATCATGAGCAACATCTTCGTCTTACTTTGGAACTCCTAAAGAAAGAGCAACTTTTCGCCAAGTGCTCCAAGTGTGAATTTTGGCTTAAAGAAGTTCAATTCTTAGGACATATTGTCAACGAACAAGGTATTCATGTAGATCCCTCCAAGATCAGTGCGATTAAGGATTGGGATACGCCTACTACTCCTACTGAAGTTCATTCTTTTCTTGGTCTAGCGGGTTATTATCGCCGCTTCATTGAATATTTCTCGAAGATTGCAGTTCCTCTAACTGCTCTAACTCAGAAGAACAAGCCATTTGATTGGGGATTCAAACAAGAGGAAGCGTTTCTGACTTTGAAACAAAAACTTTGCGACGCGCCTGTCCTAACCTTGCCTGAGGGCAATGATGATTTCGTCGTTTATTGCGATGCATCTAAATTAGGTCTTGGCTGCGTCCTGATGCAAAGAAACAAAGTCATACCATACGCATCAAGACAGTTGAAGATACATGAGAAAAACTACACTACTCATGATCTTGAGTTGGGTGTAGTTGTCTTCGCTCTTAAGATTTGGAGACACTATTTGTACGGTACAAAATGTGTGGTTTTCACAGACCACAAAAGTCTTCAGCATATCTCCAGTCAGAAAGAACTCAACATGAGGCAACGACGTTGGGTGGAGCTTCTAAACGACCATGACTGTGAAATTCGCTACCATCCTGGTAAGGCGAATGTCGTGGCCGATGCTTTGAGTCACAAGGAACGTACTAAGCTTCATTGTGTTCGTGTCCAATCTGTTATTCAAGCTCAATCCGATATCCAAGCCCGTATTTCTCAGGCTCAACAATCTTGTGTTTCGCAAGGTTTGATGGATAAGGAATTTCCTTATCACATAACACCTGCTCTTGAACTGAAGGACAATGGATCGTATTACTTCATGGACCGCTTGTGGGTCCCAAGCCAAGATAATCTTCGTACCCTGCTTATGGATGAAGCCCATAAGTCTCGTTATTCTATTCATCTGGCTCAGATAAGATGTATAAGGATCTTCGTATTCAGTATTGGTGGCCTGGTATGAAGAAAGACATCGCCTTATATGTATCAAAATGCCTTACTTGTCTTAAGGTTAAGGCTGAACATCAGCGTCCTTCCGGATTATTGGAGCAACCAGAGATCCCAGTTTGGAAATGGGAAAACATTACTATGGATGTCATTACCACACTCCCGCGCACAAAGAAAGGTCACGATGCCATCTGGGTAGTTGTTGATCATCTTACTAAATCAGCGCATTTCTTGCCAATCCGCGAGGATTTTTCTGCTGACTAACTTGCCAAAATCTATGTGGATGAAATTGTAGCTCGACATGGTGTTCCTTTGAACATCATTTCTGACAGAGATGCTCGTTTCACTTCTCATTTTTGGAGAACCATGCAATCTGCTATGGGGACCCAACTTAATCTGAGCACAGCTTATCATCCAAACGGATGGTCAGTCTGAAAGAACAATCCAGGCGCTGGAGGATATGCTTAGAGCTTGTGTGATCGATTTTGGTGGTAGTTGGGATTCACATCTTCCGTTAATTGAATTCTCCTATAACAACAATTATCACTCCAGCATCAACATGGCTCCTTTCGAGGCTCTCTATGGTCAAAAATGTCATTCACCAGTCTGCTGGAATGAGATCGGCGAGGCTCAGCTTACTGGACCTGCCCTCATTTTAGAGACAACAGATAAGGTTAAGAAAGTTCGTGATAACCTTCAGACAGCTAGAAGCCGTCAAAAGAGTTACGCGGACCTAAAACGCAAGCCCTTGGATTTTCAAGTCGGTGATCGCGTATTACTTAAGGTCTCACCTTGGAAAGGTGTGATCAGGTTTGGAAAGAAAGGAAAACTTGCACCTAGATACGTTGGACCATTCAAGATCGTCGAAAGAATCGGTAAGGTAGCCTACAGACTTGAGTTACCTCCTGAACTTGGAAATGTTCATCCAACCTTTCACGTGTCCAATCTTAAGAGGTGTTTAGCTGATGAGAACCTTCACATACCGCTTGACGAAATTCGTGTTGATCAAACACTGAAATTTGTTGAGAAACCGGTGGAAATCATGGAGCGTGAAGTCAAGTGGCTCAAACGCAAGCACATTCCTTTGGTCAGGGTTCGCTGGGAATCTAAACATGGACCCGAGTTTACTTGGGAACACGAAGATCAAATGAAGGCAAAGTACCCGCATCTTTTTCCACGAGTTTCCTCTAAATAAATTTCGGGACGAAATTTCCACAAGTAGGGGAGACTGTAACATTTGTGCTTGAAATCATTGTGAACAGTTCAATTATCAATAAAACAAAGTTATTTGATCCCAATGTTTGTTTGGTTATGTTTTACATTTTTCATGTTTTGACTTTTGTTCGATTCTTAACTCTACATCGCTTTCTGGAGAATTATACGCAAACTGGTGCGTAAACGTACTCGGTTTAATGCGACAAATACTCCTGAACATCAACATATACTTAATATAACTTAAATAACCTTTACGTAACTTAGAAATAAGTTTTGAAGGCTTTGGTATGACAAAAACAAGTTTATTCGCTTATAAGGACTAAACTTGACAAACTGCGAAAGTATGACGATTCGTACTAAAACAGACATTCCGGAACATGTCCATAAGTTAAACATACCATAAATATCCTTTACATAGCTTAGAAATAGGCTTTGAGGGGTTTGGTATGCTAAAATAAACTTTTGGATCATTCAGGGACTAAATGTGTCAAAAAGTGCACAAGTTTGCACTTTCGCACATAACTTACGTTCTGAATACATACGGACATCCAAAAATTTATGTAAGAATCATAATATTATTCCTTAGTGTTTGGCATAAGAAAAATCCATTCGTCGCGCAATTTGGATCGTTTTACGCGCTTATGCGCATTCCGTCGTAATTAACCGAACATCGCGATCGTACGGCCAAACGAACCAACATCCGACATATTTTTGAGCATGTTTCATGTCCTCAATGTTTAGGCATCATTTTAGGGCCTTAAAGATGGCTTAACGGGCCTTAAACATGTCGGAAATGGCCCTAAACCACAACAGGGACCTAAACTGTCATTTATGAAACTTGTTTTCTGAACTGCACCTCCAGGCGGCCCGCGTAAAGCCAGGCTGAACTCTTACATGGGTCGCATCAGCCCTGCAGATGCAGAAACTCGTTTTTCTTGCAAAATTTGGCCTTTCAAGCATCCAAGGGGCAATGCCACTTCACAATCTCTGGGGTTAGGGTCACATTTTGATACCACAACATTTTGACAAGTGTACGAATGAGATCAAGGCACGATATTCAAGAAACGATCCTAACGGTCTTGCTTTTCCTATAAATACCCCCCCATTTGGTGTAAAACCCACAAAATCTGATCTAAAGCTCTAAGTTGAGGCCTTTGCTTCATACCTGAGCTCCTGGATCGAGATTAGCTTTCACGGACCCTTTGTAAGTGTTCTTTCGTTCTTTTAATCGCTTTCTAGTCCTAAAGTCAAACTATGTTTGACTTTCTGCGTTGACCAGCCTATGGTCAACACGAAGTTCGTTTGAACTTCATAACGTGAGCGTGATCACAATGGTTATAGTCCCTAGTGACTACACATACTGATCACCACGTTATCTAGGCTCAGTGACGAGTCGTAGTTTCGGCCAAAATGCGCATTCTTGTGTATTTTGTAACCAAACTACTCGTAGGTATCAAAACCGTTTGTTTTGATGCCAAACCTGTTTTCTGAACTTAGTTAAGCATGTTCTAACATGCTTAGCTCGTCACTTTTAGTTTAGTGCTTATATAGGGTCGTAAGGTAAGCGATCTAAACAATCGCTTATGCTTTCGAACCCGACCCATTTGGTCGATCTTTAGGATCCGACCAAACACATTAGGTGACCATAGTATATAGGGAATAACCTTTCGAGGTCATACCTTATTGTCGCTTCATTTAAGTAGCTATGTGATAGGTAATTTATATGCCTTAGGTAAATTACCAAAATGCCCTTTTTACGCCAAAATTCATTTTAAGCATGTGTAACATAACTTTTGGTATCTAAACTAATTTGGTAACAATATTAGACATGTTAAGGCATATTTTACATATCATAGGGCTAGTTAGGCGTTCCGAACGC
Organism: Helianthus annuus; assembly: GCF_002127325.2. Taxonomy (NCBI): domain Eukaryota; kingdom Viridiplantae; phylum Streptophyta; class Magnoliopsida; order Asterales; family Asteraceae; genus Helianthus; species Helianthus annuus. The sequence goes on along the minus strand of NC_035444.2, from coordinate 98,018,700 downwards.
GTTTTACGCGAACGACGCGTTAAAGTAGCATAAGCCACCTAAACGGGTCGTAATGGGTCGTAAGCACTTAGGCTAGGTTTCATTTTAGAATGTAGGTTTTGTTAAACCATATTACACGAGTCTCTAGACTCGTTTGGTTTACGAACCCTCATTCTATCCAATCTTCCGATTTAGGTCCGGTATATTAATATAGCTACTATTAGGTGCCGTTTGATATTCCGTGATCTCTAACATTGTGTGATTATTACACAAGGACTTCTAAGCAATCTCAGGTGAGTACATTGAACCCCATCTTTTACCATTTTCTAAACTATTTTGGGGTGAAACACATGTGCCTACTTGCTACTTTCATGCTTTTCATGCTTTTCATGCTTTCACATCATATACTTGCTATGTTCATTAGTACATTTATAGTACATGATTTCATTACATTCTATGCTTTGTATGCCCATTATGTGCGTACTTAGTACATTGTTTTACATTACATTTTATGCTATGTATGCCCATTGTGTGCGTACTTAGTACATTATTCTACATTACATTTTATGCTATGTATGCCCATTGTGTGCGTACTTAGTACATTTATTCATCACATGCTCAAATTTTGGTATGACATTTGGTTTGTTTAAATTATACAATGTACATTCATTAACACCGATCATGCCGCCCGTTAGTAGGTAATGGTACCATAGGACTTGACAACTCCCATTCCCGAAATCTCGGGTTTGTTTGGATTGGAAGGAATGACCGAATTCGATAAACATAACACATATAGACCTTTAATTTGTTTAAAGGTCTATCACCACAGTCACAAAGGCTTGAATGTATGCATTTTCACAATACTGCATAAATGTTTGTATCAGTATAGCATGTATTTGTTCCATAAAACATAACTTTGACTTAAACTATGTCTAATTCAATACCCTGTTTTTGTGCATTTTTACCTATGGCCTAGTTGATATATTTCACATGCCATACATGATATTTTGGATACACATTATATGATTTACATTAAACATAAACAATTTGACATTGATATACACATTTGGTGGTTTACATTAGACATGGACATTTTGATATGGTTTACACAATAACACTTGACAATTGATTCATACATGAACAATTTACACGGTGGTTGGTTTGGGTAAATGGTTTGAGTAACGTGGCGTATGTAATATGATACAAACATGGTGGATACGCCGCTGGTACTTCCTATATATAAATATTTGTATAATATTACCTATCGTAGCATTATTTAAATCATTTCAGTATAGACATATTACATTTTACACAAATAACATATTCTTCACAAGACATTATTTTTACAAATAACTTATCTTATACAAACTCATTTTACTAGGTTATTCATTTAACCTTACATTTTATTTATACATATCATCCGATCTTATCATTTTTCATATGATTTACAAAATAAAACAATTTACAAGGTTCATGACTGACTGTCATTAAACGTTTTCTTTAAACTCAAGTCATGAATCCCATTTTCACAAAACCTATGTATCTCACAGGCATTTTTATGTTGACGTACCTACTTTCACATTGTTTTCAGGAGCTGTCGCTTAGGATGATGATTGTGATACTAGGGCGGACCTGTGCCTTAGAGACATAAAAAGAAGACAGACTTAGTTTGAATATGTTCTGAACACTTTATTTCCTATTTTGAAACAATATAACACTCGTGTTTAATAAATAAAATATAACTTTGTATGCCATAGTTGTGAAACAATTAATTCTGTCTCAACACTCCCCGACGTTTCCGCCGCGGTTGCATGTTATACGCGGTCGGGGTGTGACATGTAGCAATCCAAAAAACACTTCCACCTGTATGGTGCGAGAGAGTCTATCTTCTTGTCGATCTCAAGCAGCGAATAACAATCCTTTGGACATGCCTTATTGAGATCAGTGTAATCCACACACATGCGCCATCCTCCATTCGACTTCTCGACCATGACAGGGTTTGCGACCCAGCTTTGATAGCGCACCTCCCTCAAGATTCCTGCTTTTAGAAGCTCACAAACTTGCTCATTCATCGCTTTAGTCTTATCCGCCCCTAGGCTGCGTCTTCTCTGCACTTTTGGCTCGACGGAGGGATAAGTGTTCACACAATGTTCAGTAACGTCACGCGGGACACCGGTCATGTCGGCCGGAGTCCAGGCGAAAATGTCCATGTTCCTGAACAGTAACTGCTTGAGGTGCGTCCTGATGTTTGGTGAGATTGCGTGGCCTATCGTCACCGTTTGTTCTGGGTATTTGCGGTTCAAGACCCATTTTTCTGGCTCGGTTGTTGAAATTTTTGGTGCTTTGACTGCACGCGCATCCTCAGCTGCTATTACTTCTTTCTTTGCATAGATAATCGCCACCCCCGTCTCTGTTGGGAAGCCAATGGCTGAGTGGGGTGTGGAGGTTACCATCGACCAATCAAAACATCATGCCTTGATTTGACTGGCATCACCATGAAGTTAACATTTGTGGTTCTTGAATGTTTCCCGTCAGATAGCGTGACAGGGAAACTGAGTTGTCCCATTGGGAAGACCATCTCGTTGCAGAATCCTGATAGAGGATAATCGACAGGTTCGAGGCGCGCTTTATCTTCATCATCGAACTGATTGAAGCATTGTTCGTAAATGATATCAGCTGTACTCCCGGGATCGATGAAGATGTATTCTGTTTCATAGTGCCCTATGATGCCGATAATGACAACGGGGCACGTGGCGTGTGGTCCCCAGCGCACTACCGGGAAGATGACTTGCTGTTCCTGCCATGCTGTTCGAATGGGCGCTTGCCCTTGTCTCTCGCACTGTATCTTGGTCCATTAACCATGTGCGTCTCTAAGCGTCTAACCTTTTTCTAGTTTCCGTCATCATTTCTCTGAATCTGGCGCGTCTCCTTGCGCACATTTTTGACCAGATGGCTTAACTTTTCGCTCTTCAGTGCTTTTTCAATTTCTTGCCTTAGACTGATACAGTCATCCGTCAGATGGCCTGTATCCTTGTGAAAATCGCAGTACAGGTTCGGGTCTTGCCCCTTCTTGTTTGTCATAGGCTTTGGTGCCTTGAAGGCATGATTCTCCGTTATGAGCACCTCCTTTGGTGTTTTAATGAGCGGAGTCCAGTGCTTTTCTCGATTCTCGTTCCTGACTGCTTTTTGATAACCAATGCGATCAATCGTGTCTCACGCTTCATCTCTAAAGCGAGGCCTTTCATCATAACCGCTGTACTGGTTGGCTTTCCATCCAGGGTTCCTATTTTTGTTACGCCTGTTGTTATCGCGTGAGCTTTCCTTGGAAAAACGATCTTCAGTGTAAGCATTCTTGATACCAGCCAACGATTCTTCAGTTTGTGCTACTATCTTTGCGGCTTCCATGAGTTTGTCCCATTCCTTGGGCATACCGTCTTTGCCTATGATAGTCCTGATGAGGCTATCACATCGAATGGCTTTCTTGAAGTGTGCGCGCATCAATTGTTCATTTACACCACCAATATCTAAACACTCCTTGTTGAAGCAAGTGATGAAATCTTCTAGCCCCTCATTGTCTCTGCGCCAGATGTCTGTTACTTCAGCTGTGACGCGCTGGTAACGTCTCTGCTGGCTGAAATGATTTACAAATTGGGTTCTGAAGTCAACCCATGACGTGATCTTTCCGGGCGGGAGGTTATCTGTGACACCTGGCTTTTCAGGCCGTACCGTACAATTGTAACACATGTTGTGAATAGATAAAAGGCCATATTTGATTAATTATGATGTTTATATGTGAAGATTAATGAGTTGGTAAATTTAAACCTCGGTAAAAATTATGTTGGCAACGGTAAAATAAACGCTTATCGCAGTTCAAATCAAATGAAAAAAGAAATTGGAGGTTAGGGTTTCAACCTTCGATACACTTTTGGTGTTGGATTATCGACGCTTGCATCATAAATGAAGACAAATTTATGTAAAATTTCGTTATCACAAAACGAATGATTAAATCCTTAGAATGATGTCGATGTTGTTTGGTTAATATAGGTATGAACCAGAAAAAGAACAACAACAATAGTAAAAAACCCTATCTTTTGATTGAAGGAAACAAAAATACTAGAAAGCCCAGCTTTCACGATAGTCTGATAGGATTTGGTATGTTTTTATTCCATCTTTAACTGTTTGATTAGTTTTGGGTATAATAATTCATTGTACACAAATGATTCTAATTCATTGTCTTCGTTGCAGATTGTGGCACCTTTTTAGCCATGTTATGCCTGCAATTGGTAGAAATATTGATGGTCCAAGTTCGGGCATTACATGTTGGTGTAAAATAAGGGAGCAGCTCAAGTCTTTTAACTTCGCATTCTAAAGATTTGTTTCCATAAACATGGTCAAGTGATTTTTTTTTGTCAAAGTTTATATTAATTATTAAAAGAAGTTTGCTTTTGTGGAGATGATCCGTTGAGGAGGCCAGTAATGCAATGGATTTGGATGGCATTATACTTCAGGTATTTCTTAGTAATTAATGATCTTTTTATATAATGTGCGTAATTGGTTAGAATATGTAATCATGCTGAATTTTAGAGTTTTGGAGTTTGTCCGGTATTTAATGACACCAATGTTTTAGTTTAATTAGTGGGAGTGTTTAGTTGGTAACAATAGTTGCATCACATCAAGCAGTTACGTTATTTACAATCCTATGAGGAAAACAAATATTGTAAGGGTTTATTTATGTAAGGTTTCACCATGGATTATTTATTTGTGTGATGTTGTAGAGTTCATGGAGATATGCTATTAGCATATGTATGTCCTTTGTTATGTATGCACTGGACTTTTTTAAAGAGGGTAACCCAATGAATTTGAATGTATATGTTATTTCATAGGTAAATCTCTTTTCAACTTCAAATGATGTAGTCTGACGTATTTTTGCGAGGGTATGCTGGTTGGAACTCCATGCAAGCGGTACAAGTTCTAGATGAACATATATTGAAGTGGATGTTCGAGATATGAAAGATTTTGAAGCCATTTCTTTTGACAGAATTATCAATCAAGGTATCTTTCTATATTAAGTTAATTTCAATACTTGGAAAACTAATTGTTATTTTTAGTGAAAATGCATGGGGATTGTTATTTTTTTACAGCCACCAGACCGCTGTTTGTGTAAATAATTAGTATATTACAATGCAACATATTTCTTTTGTCATGTTGTTTTTGGGAACCATGGACTCCCTTTTGGTGAGTATTTTTTTTCCATTTTATTTCTTTTAGATATGCACATAAAAGGTGAAAAAATGTGCATGTTGAGTGACTTGGGTGACAAATCTAGATGGGGTCTAAGAACACAAGTTTTTTTTTTCAGAGTATTGATTGTTGCTTTTGTAGATTCAAATGCTATTTTTGGTTTATATTGTTTGATTTTTGTACATTTGATTTCAGTTGTAGCTTTTTTCTTGCTTTTAACCTAAGTTCACAAGTCCCAATTCATAGACAATGTTCATTCAAGAACAACATGGTTATTTTTTGGTTTATATTATTTTAGATACGTTTTAATCACTTTGTTTATGGACTTTACATATTTAAAGTTTTATAGTCATCTAATTACCAGATATCATGGACACACTAAGAACGGTCTTGAAGATCGACAAAAATACCCTTGGTACATAAGTAGATGGTGAGACAGCTTCTCCTCTTGCTTCTATTTCTTTAGTTCTCTCCAAATTTATTCGCACTTACTCTAAGCTTCTACTTATCAAGGCAATAAAGGTAAAACTGTAAAGCATTCAGCCCTTCATTGTTCCATTTCTCAAGGGTAATTATGGGATATCAACTTATGTTAATTTCATTTTTCACCTCAGGTGTTTTAGTTTGCTGACAAGTATAGTGGCTCTTACAACAATGGGCTCAATTTATTTGTAGTGTTGCATCATATGCTACAACCGATTATTCTTATTAATTAGAAACACGAACATTGAACTTTTTACTTATGATTTATGAATATATCATTAGGGTTTTGTTTGATTTGAAACGAGTCAAATAATTTTTTATAGCGGCGTAACAGCAGTCAAGGACGCTTTATCATGGGTTTACAACATAACATAGGCCTTCTTTCTTCTCTTTATGAATTCCTTTGATTTTCCAATTTTCTCGATAGAAGGGTTAAGGTCGGTAGTTAGTTTAGTGTGGATGTTGGCGCTGCAAAACCAAGTTGGGATCTTATTACGAGCTTTTCTAACATCTTTGTAATGCACAAAATCATTATTGTTTGGCTATATTTTTATTAAAAGCTTTGGTTTGTCTTATACAGGAAAACATCTTCAAAGAAGAAGAGTCCTTCCACTTCTAAGACCAGTAAGACCAATCAACTGAAACTGAATATTTGATAACATGGTAGTAGTTTTTTAATCTAACACTTATAATTTGTCTTCATATTCAGGTGAGATGCATTTGCAGCGACCTATATGCTTATGCCTTGAGACCATTGTGTAATATGGCAAAGTAAGTAGTTTTTTAGTTTGATAATTTGAAATGTAAATTTTGTGACCTTGCAGCGACCTACATGCTCATGCCTTTAGATGAAATAAACTTCAGTTTGGTAGTACCGGGAAATTTGGGATCGGTATCGGTATTTTTTGGTACTACTGAATTAGTACCAATTATATTTACATTTCATTAGTACCACTTATTAACCAACTAGACACTAAACCAGTACTGTTTACTAAAATGGAGGTTTAGTTTTTTGTAGTTAAAAACCTTTTTTGTGGAGTACAATCTACACTAAGAAGGTGTTCTGTTACAAATCTCAATGGCTATAAAACTTCATTACAAATTCTATATCAATTTGCTAAAAACAAAAGCAAATATAAGTTTTTAAGTGTTAAATGGAATGACCCGTTAACTTTATTAAAATTATTTGTTGGTCGTTAAAAAAAAGGTGGTTAGGTGAACTACATATCAATATATCATCCCAATCCCACGTGCAGACTACATATATCAATACCAATTAAACTTTTTTTTTCAAACCTACACTAATAGACCGTACATCCACCTAGACCCGGTCTATATTCCTGACCCACACACCCACCTTGAGCTTGGTTGGCACTTGGCTCATGTGCTTTTGCAATGAAAACTGGCAATATTAAATCGGTACCATAACCAAAAATCGGTACTGGAACCAAATCGATATTTTTGGTATGGTATTCGGGACCAAGTTTTTATGAAAATCGGTACTCGTGTTTTCGGTACCGGTATGGTACCGAGCTTATCCCTAATATGAACTGGACATGAAAATAAAAAATAAAACCATAAAATAAGACAAATATTAATTTGAGTAGTATAATTATCTTAATTATTTGAAGACTATTAGTGACAGATCAAAATCATAAAGTAAGCAAAAAGTAATGAGGATACTGAAGGTGGCTTTTTGTTGATTTCAGTTTGCGTTTTGTGTATTTTGCTGCTAATAGTCAAATTTTAGCTTTCATTACGTAATGGGTCAAACTGCGGGTTACTTTTTGTTGCTAATAGTCAAATTGCATTCACATCCGTTTTTGTTGTTTCAAGATATCATGTTCAGGACCGAACGGGTAAATAAAAAAACTAAATTTAAAAGGAAACGAGTCAAACCTTGCCAACATCGTTTCAGGTTCGTATCTAACTAGATGTCGTAGTTGCTTCAGTCAAAATAACATATTTTTGTATGTTTTATCTTATCGTTAGGCGTGCCACTGGAGATGATGATGAGCATCCAATTAGCTTTGCTAGAAGATCCTTCGGCTGGAATCCAAACTAAAGTGGCAACGGAGTGTAGAGGTATTTCTTCTGGCAGTTCGATTTACTACATCTGTGGTGTTAGGAACGAGGATGCTAACCATGTTCTAATCACTTGCCTGTTTGGCAATTCTGTTTGGAGTTAGATCTACCTTTGGATTAAAATACCTCCCTTCGAGCTGAACATGGAGGTGAGGTATGTGCTTAATACCTTAATAAACATGTAGTGCCCCTAATGGGCAAATTTTCAAACTAGATGTACTATTAGACTGAGCCCTGGTATTTGTTACATTATTTAGAAATCAAGATTTAATGTGCATTTTAGTAGATCCTTTGTTTTTTGTTTGTCTAGTTACATGCTTTAAATATTTTACTTTTTTCGGGTATGGAATCATTCGATTACCTAAGAAGGAAAGCATAAAGAAACAACTAATGATAATCTTTCTCATAAATTTAAATTTGTTCTACCTTTACTCTGCTTTTTTAACTTTATAGTTCTATAATCTTGCTATTTTGTTGGCATTTCTTTCATGCATATATTATATTAGGGCGTTTGTTAATACCACGAGAACTCTAATGCTTCTTGACAAAGGACATCAGATGGGGGCAATGTAGATAGATGTTTTAGAAGTACGGTATCTTAAAAATGGGCTTCTTTTAGTTTGTTAGGTTAGTGTTTAGGTATTTTACTCTTTGTGAGTGCACTCTCGAGGGTCAACTATTTGCATTATCATGTAAATCACACTATTAATTTACTTTGCTACATCTAGCAGTCATGAACTTTTGTTGTTGCCACACGTTTTTATAATGTTGGATCCCTGCCACAATGAGCTACACCTTGGATACCAAAAAACAATGCTAATCGGACATATTTGCTTGGATGAAGATTGTGTATGTTTATGAAAGTCAGCCTTCGTGCGAATATTGTAAAAATGAAAGTGGTCGTCGGTGGTGGTTGAAAGTGACCCTATAAATATATTTTTTCTCTTTTTTACACACTCACAATAACAATATAGAGGGTTGAATGTGACCCTATAAATATAGAGGTGTACTTTACATACTTTAGTTTTTTTCTATTATAGAGATTCAAATGTGATGGTATTTTTGTTGTTTCCTCTATTATTTCTCTATATAATATAGAATAGAGGCTCCAATGTAAATGATCTAAATATATATGTGTACTTTATATTCTAGCTTTTGTATATTTTATGGCTCTTTACAACAAAAAAAGTTTAAGAAACCGAATTAAAAATTTATGGTGGAGAAAAGGGAAAGATGATATTTTAGATGTTAAAAGTGTTATTTTTATACTTTTATTTGTTGTAAATTAAATTTTCTTACCCGGAAAATTTCCGGGTTATAACCTAGTTTGGTACATATGAGATGTTTTATGTATATTTGCTTTAAAAATGACAAAATAGATAAGTTAGTAATATTTTGCGTGTTCGGTGTTAGATTCTATGAACGTTGTGTGTATATATATATATTACGACGCGCAAATCGTAGATATATTGCGTATAAACAGGAGAGTTAACGGATTTACACAATAATGGTCACCAATAAAATCGTTCAAGTCGCAAAAATCATAATAAACATATAAATGTATATGGACTCATATATATATATATATATATATATATATATATATATATATATATATATATATTTTAACGTGCCAACAAAATAAAAAATGACAACTTTTCGAGAAAATCTCAAAGTTATGTGATAATTCTAAGAAATAGAGAAACTTAGGATTTTTGTGATTAAATATATATTGATTTAGAATTGTTCCCATATTAGGACGTATATAATCAATTTCTAGGATTGCGGTATTAAAATACGCACCCAAAGGTGAGTGTCACTAAACCCCTCTTTTTACTGTTTTGTATATATTTTGGGGATAGACCACGTTGTTATAAGGGTTTAATAATGTTTTCAAAATAAAACATACCTTTTAATATAAAATATATATTTTCGTTGAAAATATATGAGATTTGATAAGTTATACGTTTCGAAGTAAAACGTTTTTGATGAATAAATGTGGGACATTGGGATGGTACGGTGTTTCCGAGGCGAAACAGAACGTAAAGTTGGGACGGATGCCGGCCTGAGTTTCGAGTGATGGAGATTCAGGGGATTCGTGCAATTACGTGTATTAAATTGTCATATTAGTAGGATATATATATATTGTACGTGAGGCAGACATCATATTGTTCTTCGAGAAAGAACCCTGTGCCCATGATGTCATTTAATCAGATAAGTATTGTACGCGAGGAATTGTTGGTAGATCTATCGGGTTGACAACCCTGTCGTGACCGGTCGCCCCGTGTCATTGTCAAATGACGAATTAATATTTTGTTTATTGTCTAGCATTGATTATCCCTGCATGGTTAATATATAGTTTGTATCATCTAGCTAACATACGAGTCTGAAAGTTGACGCAATAATTTAATATACAAAACCTGGGCAGTATTACTGTTGTCGGAGTAATGAATCGGCGGAAGGCCCATGGATTTTTAATAAGGAAGTAAAATGGACTTTCTAAAATTTATATGGATGTTTTCAAATAAACACCTAATCAGAAAGTTTTCCTTGAAATAAAATTGGTAGTAAGTGAATACGTGAACTCACCTTCCTTTGTGTTGACACTTGATTTTAATGTGTTCTACAGGTACTTGAGTTCGGCTTCGGGAATTATGGCATATCTTGTGGTTGTTGATGCATAGTTTATCACTTAAATATGTTGGACTAATTTTAAAACTTTCTGGGACAAATGTAATAAGATCCATAAGGATCAAAGACATTTTTATTATGTCATGGTTGTGTCACGTATGGGACGTCATGCTTAAAAACTTATGTTTTAATTAAGTTAATATGTCCAACACTATAATGCATCAAACATCAAGATAGAAATGGGCACCAGCTTCCGTCACCACTACGTTTATATATTCTGCTGCGACGTTTTTGGGGTGTGACAGAAGTTGGTATCAGAGCCATTGGTTATTAGCGAACTAGATGTTTTCGGAGGAAAACACTAGACTTCAACCGGAGAATTTTGAAATGTGAAGTCCAAAATTCTCGAAGCCAAGAATTTTAACTAAACATAGAAAAATTTTATCATGTATGAGAACCCTTATGTGTTTATGTGCATACATGATTTTCTGTTTATTTTGGGCCTTATGTATTACTATTCACGTTGATCACACACTTACTTTGTACGGTTACGATATGTCACGTCTCGATCTATAAAGTCATCAGTAGTACTGCTCACGGATACCGTCGAGCCTACACTTGAGATTCTTTCGCCCGTCGTTACAGAATCGTTTGTTCTGCTATTCGAGACACGTGTTATGCTACACCTGTTTTAGTCTACACTCGCCGTAGGAAGAGGACTCGACCCATTACGGAGATCGCATTGACTTCGAGAGTTGAGACAACATCCAGTTTGAAGAAGCAGAAGGGATTTGGGTCAATCACTCTCATTGCGATCGTTAGTTCACCACGTTACGCGGAGGCAGGGAGACGATGAAGGACTTAGAGGGACAGATGGACTATTATGATGAGCTAGAAGAGATTGTTAGGAAGATGTTGGACTTCCAGGGATTGAAGCGTTAGTTGTTGGTTGTTTCTATTGTTTGTTTCGTATGTCTCATTTGATGAACCCTATTTATGGCTTGCATGCCAAAATTTCAGATATTTAGGAGGAAATTTCATATAGACTCGTTGAGGGTGTTGATGTAGACATGCCAAATTTTGATTAGTCTTCGTACTAAAAACAAGCTTTGTAATTTCTGGTATGTTTCGAATCAAAAACCAATCCATGTTCATACTTTTAATACCAAAGCTGACTTGAGTTTTGTTCGAGAAACTTTGAACCATTTTTGTGTTCACCTACAAGTAAGCTGAGTATAAAGTGCCCGATAGAACTAGCAATTGCTAAGTTGATGGAAACTACTGAGGTCATTCCCGGTTATAGAATTTAGTAGATGATCGTAGTTTTAGTGTTGGTTTATTTCAAGTGGAACTGGGGAGCTTTGACGACGATGCGAGGATGGGTTGATTATCCAAGAACGAAGTGGGGACTATCGCTTGAAGAAGTTAGCTAGATTATCTCGTCCTGATGACGATAGAGAGGTAATAGTTGTTCGCGGAGACCGATCGAGTGTCGAGTGTTGATAGTTGAGGGTCGCCAGTGTTATGAGGATGCTCAAGTTGTTACGAAAGGGTTATCCTGCGTTCTTAGTTAACGTGATGGATACGAAAGCCGAATGTAGGAATATCAGAGAGATTCCTATTGTTCGCAATTATCCAGAAGTTTTCCTAAAAAGACTTATCTGGATTGCCCCCTGCGAGACGGATCGAATTCCAAATCGATTTGGTACCCGGTGTTGCGCCCAATCGCACAATCTCCTGATAGATTAAGCACCGTCTGAGAATGATAGAAATGTTGAGTCAGTTTCAAGAGCTATTAGACAAGAGTTTCATTCGATCAATCTTTTCGCTTTGAGGCATATATGTTTTGTTGAAGAAGAAGGATGGATCCTTCAGGATGTGAGAGGATTTCAAAGAGCTGAATAAGTTGACTATCAAGAATCGGTACCCTTTTACCGAGTATTGACGATTTGTTTAAATAAGCTACCGGGATCCAGCTGCTACACGAATATCGACCTACGATTAGGATAATCTCAGTTGAAGGTTACTGACGAAGATATGCTGAGGACTGCTTTTCAAACGTGATATGGCCATTACGGATTATTAGTCATGCCTTTTGACTAAATTAATGCGCCATTTATAATTATGAATCTCAGGAACAGGGTATGGGAACCCGAATCAGATGAATTCGTGATAATATCCGTCGACAACATACTTGCCTATGTGAGAACTAAGGAGAATCATGAATAACGTTTGAAGTTAACTATGAAGTTGGTGAATGATGAGGAGCGCCAAAGACCCCGTCGGGAGTGCGATGATCCCTATGACTAGCTAGGTACTACCGAAGATTTATTAAGAATTTCCCTAAATTAGTGCAGCCTTCGATGCTAATAACCCCAAATGGAAAAGGGAAATTGATTGGACAACAAGACAGTAGGAAGCTTTTCGGACCCTTGAAAGAAAAGTTGGGAGCATGTATGGTGGACTCTGAAGGAAGTTAAGATACTCACATGCCCTTCGCAGAGTTATCTTACAATAATAATTAACACGCTAGAATTTAAGTTGCTCCATTTGAAGCCTTGCATGGGTGGAAGTGTCGGTTATCACTTTGTCGGGCTGACGTGACAAAGGACAATTAACCAGACCGAGTTATCTAGGAAACCAGCGACAGGATTTGCCTGGATCGAGAGAAGGTTAAAAGTCGCCAATTAATCAATAGAAGGATTTGTAGGATCATTTTCAGACCCGAACAAGTCGATCAGAAGAGTTTTACTCAGTTTGAATGGTGGAAACAGACAAACTGAGGTCAATTCAGCACACAAATCACTTTAAATTGTCGATTTAATTGATAAAAAGCTGTTTTACAGGATGACGACACTTCGGCAGCACTTCGTTGCTCAACCGGAAAACTTCTTACTGATTTCGCTCCAAATGCACCTATATATAGTTGACCAGATTTCGCTTGAACATGACATGTTCATTTCAAGCGGAATCAGAACATTAAAACTCAAGCGAAATTAGCAATGCTAGTTCGAGTGGAATCAGAATGATTGAGATTTCGCTTGAAATGACATGATGTCATTTCAAGCAGAATCACCTACAATATCCACATTTTTGATTTCCGAGCCCTAAACTATCTATTTCTATACAAGACTCAATACAAGACGAAGTCGACAGACAGATGCACCAACAAACTCCCCCTCGGATGTTGATGGAGTCTTCAGTGTCGAGTCTTCGGTTGTCAAACCTTCAGTCTTTATCAGTCTGCTTGCTCTCACCAAAGTATTCTTCATTGTAAGCATCCTCACTCAATCTCTATATTCTTTCTTCTATCTTCAGAATCTCGATCTATCTTTCTACACTTTTACATTCCCTCTCGATGTCTTCAGACTCCCCCTCTCAATTTGCTGGGATCGTAGTCTGGAAATCACTATCTTCAAGTATTGGAACCTGTCATTTCCTGCATAAACTCTACCAAACACATAAGTTTCTCAAAATTTAAAGCTTTAAAAATTAGACACCATTTGCAGGAAACATTCAAAATGATTTATTCTCTGAAAACCACTTGTAAAATTCTTCATACACTCTCTCCCAAACATGTTCATGAAGTCTAGCACTTGGAATTTCGAAAATCAGCTTTTCAACATCAGTTTGTCAAAAATCTTTTTGGATTTTTCAAAATTTTATGCTAAAACACTCCGAAAATCTTTTTGGATTTTTGAATTTAAAAATGTAATAAAGAAATATTTTGTAACACCTCGAAAATTTTCGTCCAATAATGTATTGACACGTGTCATAGGCTTTGCATATGCGAAAACATACTTTAGAGGGACTAAAGTTGAGAAACAGTGAAAACTATGGAACGTAAGGGTCCAAAGTGTCAACAATGGATAAATAGACTCTATAATAACCCTACATAATGTTTATAACCCTAAACGGATGGATCATGGATCATACGAAGCGGAAAATGCACGAAAGTGAGGAATTACAAACTATAGGGACTAAAAGTGTCAACATGTTGAATTTATACCTCTGAGTGATCTTTTGGCAGCCCCGAAGCTTTGTAATGCTAGAATATACTCACTAGAATATGTGGTAAAAATTTCATGAAGTTTCGCTATCGTATGAGAAAGTTATGGCCAAAACCGTACTTGAGGGGTTAAAAGCGTCAACGTCGAATTTCATGACTTTTCGGGTGAGCGCAAAGTTAACCAAGGACTTTACCATGTTGGTAAATGTCCCAAGGTTCCTAAAAACCAAGTTTGGGGGTTTACGAGTCAAGATAAACGGCAAAACCTCGCGTGCAAAGAACAGGGGCCAAATCTGCCAATTAATAAAAGATTTCTTATGCTGAACAGGTCCTTGCGGACCGTATACAGGGACCTTACGGTCCGTATACCATGTCCAGTAACATAAATTCGCGAATCAGTAGTATTTGGGTCCGAATTATGAGTGTTTTACAGCTATTTCCACCTCCCAATTGCACCAATCAACCCCCATGCATGTATGGACACCTGTAGACTTCTTACAACTCCTGAAACAACATAAATCAGATCAAAGCATCATAATTTGGGGGCACTTGTGTTTGTAACAAGAACACTAGCAACTTGCAATAATTCACAAGGCATCTCCAGGGACTTTCTGATCGACAAGGCAGCCTCATAGTGATTCCTAAGCTTCATTAGGACCCTTGTAAGCATTCATAACCCTCTCTAATTCGTTCTATCATAGATTATTAGCTAAAAGTCAATCCGTAGTAAATATAGTTTGACTTTTCGATTAAAAGAATTTGGCTCTGTCATTTCTCAAATTGAAAGTACCTAAATGTTGGTATTTATGTGGGAAACAAACCCTCAAAAGGGTATTCTCTGATTCCCACTCTAAGCATGCTATTTGTCGAGTCAAAGATGTTCTTAAAAAGTCAACAGGAAGTGTTTTTGCAAATTATAGCATAAATGGTAATGTAGATGACATGCAATCAGTTTGATCATCAAAAATAGCTTTATAATGAATGTAAGAATATGTTTTATCATAATCAACTCGACAATCTTTAGTACAAACTCGGATCGGAACCGAAAGTCTTATAAAACGACTTTTTCGTTGACTCTCGATTCGGATCCATGCATGCATGTTTGAGATCTGTATTAGAGTTTATTTTTGACCATTTATATCTAAGTTTAACTCTCTGGAATTTTTACAACTTGAGTCTATGCTTAACCGATTCATATGCATGTTTCCGATTTATGCTTAAAGTTGACTATTTTGCCCTTTTTGTTATAAAACGTGATTTTTGGAAAAGTGAAAGAGTAGAAACCTTTATTACTGATTTATAAACTTGCCCCGAAAATTTGATATCAGTTGGAGGTCCGGATTTCGAGTTATGGCCGATATCGTAAAACTATAGCTTTATGCTAAGTAAACGGCGCATTTAGCGTATAACCTATTTAAGACCCCGTTTTGATATAAAACTTTTTACCCACTGATGTTATATAATATTTTGAGATTTTTGAAGATTTTTATTTAATTTTTGGCTGATCGTATCATAGGTCGCTAAGTTGATTCGGTTAATGCCGGTTTTGACCTTTTAAGCCATAAAATGAGTTTTATGCATCCTTTTGACCCCAAACCTTTTTCTACTAATTTTATTTGTTAAATAAATTATTTTGAGCATTCTGGAAATATAAAAATCTCAGCTTTCTTTTAAAAACCCGGAAACGGCTCTAAATCGTCTTTCTAAGCGTTTTTAGCGCATGGTATGCGTTATACCCATATTTGACATATAAGGATTATACCTACTGATGTATTTAGCATATTTTTATAAAATAACAGTAAGTATAAGTTTTTGAACTCAGATTTCCAGTTTTGACATTTTTAGCCCTTGTGAAATTACCAAAATACCCCTACGGTGCATAGTTTGATTTTAAATAATAAGTTTTGTATATGGGTCATACCCTACTGTTATAACATGTCAAATTGAGTATATTTACTGTATAAATCAGACCTGTAACTCAGATTTCAAATTTGACTCTTTTATAATCTTTTAAATGACCAAAATGCCCTTATAAGGCATAAATTGAGTTTAAATTCATTCGGGGCATAATAGAACATAACTTGCTGATATTATAACATATTTAAAGCATATTATCTCAGGGAACTTGCATATGACTCTTTTGGCTACCCGTAACGCTCTTTTAGCGCTCGGTTCGGTTTATGTAACTAGTTTGCATAAATTGACCGAAACGGGTCAAACGTTATCATTTTTGTCTCAAAATCCAGAATGTATTTAGTATACCCATATTATACAAGTATTCAAACTTGTCGGGTCTAAATCACATTCTATCCGGTCTTCGCTTAATCGTGCGCCTGAACCGTATCGTCCTTAAAACTAACCGGTCAAGCTTAGGCTTCAATAAAAGACCCGTTAGGAATCTAATAGGTTATTATAAACCTTTGTTCCAGAATAGGAGGCCCAGTAAAAGCTACCCTCACTAGCCAATTGTGATTCATACTTACTCAGGTAAATACTTTTTAACTTATTTTCCCTATACGGGCTTGGGTTACGGTATATAGAATACCGCTTGATCGAGCGTACAAAATCTTGCACCCTTGGGTGTTCAATTGAATAATTTTGATCGGCTCGTTTAAACAGTCTTGTTTTACTTAAAGCCTTTGGGGGGTTAATGACCATGTCCCGGATATCCTTGGCATTATCTTACGAGATGGCCACGACCAGAGCACGGGGTGTAGGCGTACACCCGTCAGTGTATAACTCTATATTGTGGTGTGTCTATTAATCTTTAACCCGGACAAGATCCCGGGCTACTGAACGCACGAGTAACATGTAATTCGTTCACAAGATTATATTTCATAATTATCCCAAGTTATAAAAATATTTTTATGCCATGTGCATTTAAATCAATTTTCAATCATTTTCAAAATGAGTCAGTTAATTTGTATTTACCAGTGTAAACTGACGTATTTTCCCAAAAGGTTAAGTGCAGGTACTACACGTACTAGGCTGGCTGTTTCCTAGAGCGTCCACAATAGTCTCGCAAGCTCGGACGACAATAAAACTGTTGAACAATTATCTTATTTTATTTGATCCGCTTGTGGATCCGTTTCAACTACTCGTGATATCTAATATTACATTTTATTTAAAGTTGAAATGAATCTATTTCTGCTTCCGCTGTGCATTATTATATTGTGTTGTTTGTCTATGATGATGCCAACTACGTCACCATACCCTCCACCGGGCCCACCGGTGACACGTGGAAATTGGGGTGTGACAGGTTGGTATCAGAGCCAACGCTGAGTGAATTAAACACTAGCCTTCTGTGTTTAATCTCAGTTACACAATTGCACATTCCTCGATTTTCGAGTCTAGACAAAGAACTTTGGAAATTCTCAAATTTCTTATTTTCTAACTTTGTCTTATATATATTTGTTGTGCCACTTGTTTGATTTTTTTTTGACAGGTTCAAGATGCCGCCACGTGTACGAGGAAGGGGACGAGGAGCATTCGCCACCTCTCATGACCATGAAGCTGGGCCCTCGCATAGGCGAACCCCATCAGGATCCCATAACGCGGATGCCCTTAACCTTTGGAGATCGTTCGCTGAACCCGCCAGGCACTCACTGAGTACCTCACCTTCCCTACCACACTCTTTTGGGCCTCATTCTGAAAATGAGCCCCACAACTCCCACCAATCCTACATTCTTCTTCACCAGTCGCCTTATGGTTACCCAGCACACGTCTATCAGGGCCTGTACAACCCTGATGCCTATTTGGAAGAACCAGTGGGTCATAACCCACTTGGACCTGAAGACCACTTCCCGGGAGGCAATGAGATGGAGGTCGATGAGGATACCGATCCTTCCATGCCACCGTCCGGTACACCGAACCACCCCATTGAGATTTCAGATGGGTCACTGTTCAGGGGATCACCTTACAATGGTCCCGACAGTTTCGAGGAGAGATTCAAGCAGCACGAATGGGTTTATACCCCTAG
Organism: Helianthus annuus; assembly: GCF_002127325.2. Lineage (NCBI taxonomy): Eukaryota > Viridiplantae > Streptophyta > Magnoliopsida > Asterales > Asteraceae > Helianthus > Helianthus annuus. Next base: position 98,000,293 of record NC_035444.2, on the reverse strand, counting down.
TTACCATAACTCTCCCATGCACCAGTCCTACCACAGCTCTCTTGTGCACTCACAGCATCACTCCCAGCAGCAGCTTCAGCAGCAGCCTCAGCAGCAGGATCCTTCAGAGGGTTTCTGGCGCGACGTAGTCACTCCGCCGCCGCCACCACCTCCGGTTTTGCCTCCTCCGCCTCAGAGGCGAAGGGGAAGGAACGCCCGGATGTCCACACGAGGAGGGATACGCATCGGCACCCCTCCACATTCGGGAAGCAGCCGATACTCGCCGCTTCACGAGGAGCCAGAGATGGGGGAATCTTCGCATCCCGTCTCAGAGGTGACTTCTGCGCCTATTGCGCCACCGCCACCACAGAACCTTGGAGAGCCAATCCCTGCGTATGCTAGCGCAGCACAGTTTAATCCCTTCGAGCCGACTTTTCCCCCAGGTTATGACTATACAGGGGATCCCTACTGGATAGCTTAGGGCTACAACCCTCTCAATCAGGAGGGTGCTTTTGGAGGTCCCTGGGCTACGGGACAATCAGCTTTTGGATACTCATCGCATGGATACCAGCAGCCGCAGCCTCCTCAACCACCGCAGTATCAGTCACCGGCGCCGGCGCCGATGATGTCCCCACCGCAAGTTCAAGAAATCCTTCAGGGGATAAACGATGTGCGACGTGAATTGCGACATGAAATGCGGGAAGATCGCCGACATAACCGCGGAATGTTTAAGAAGATGGTTGATTTGATCAAGGGGAAAGGCAAGAAGGATTATTGAATCCTTTGTTTGTTAGCTTATTTACTCATGTCCCTGCGAGGACATTTATTCCTGTATTCTACCCCTGCGTGGGTATATCTCTTTCCTGTTCTACCCCTGCGTGGGTATGTTTGTTTCTGTTTAACCCCTGCGTGGGTTTGTTTGTTTGTTTGTTTGTTATTTGGTTTAGCCCCTGCGTGGGCATGTTATTTGAGTAAAAGTCACGTTTAGGGCAAAGTTGTACTAGTCTACTTTTATTTAAAAATGGTTAATTTAAGTTTTTCATTTTATCTATATGCATGAACATAATATACAAATAAATGAAAAATATCAATTATATTTTTAATTTACCATTTTAATAAGAATCTTAAGAAGGTAAAACCTAGCTTGAATGTCTTATTAAAAGGCCTGGCCAATATGGTAAAACCTGTTTAAAAAGGATTCAACTCTCTGTTAACATCTGTAAACATGTTAACATTCTTGACTAGCGTGATCTGTAAAATCACACATGTCACCCTTCTTAATAAATTGTCCAAAATTATATTGTATACATGTCTGATTATGACTTCATGCCTACGGGTTATGACTAATGTCATATAAAACAAAAAGGCAGCCGTGGTTTATAAACTCCCTGCCAAGCAAAGGATTATTTGTTTTAATTATACAATTCTAATCCTATAAAAATTCTAAATTTAAAATTTAGAAGTTTGTCCAAGTGACTAGGCCTATTGTGCCAATATATATATTTCATTCTATGATAAAGTTGCTAATAAAAGTGCTGAATGAAATTAAATAAATTAACTAATATGGCTTTTATTACCATAGTTAATAAATCGTCAAGAACGATAATACTGTTAGGTTTCTAAATAGACCTTGTCCTTACTTTTATGTAGCTTCTAAAGCTACATGGCCAAGTCGGAAGAAACAAACAGTCATTCTGAGGAAAACCCAGATAATACTAAGATCCATGTAACTGGTGCGGAGCTACAAGCACTGGTAGAAAATGCTGTTGCCAGGGCCATTGATAGGCAATTCAGGGAATCAAGCGGGACCCGAAGTAGGACCCGAACCGTACCACGTTCCAAATCCAAGAATCATTCAGAGGCTCATAACAAGCCGCCCTCTAAGAATGATGTATCAAAGAAAGATGAGCCGAAGAAGAATGATGAGGATAATCACTCCTCCAACCACAGCAGTATCCCGAAACAGGAGATCAAGCAGAAGCATGAAACGCCCAGCAAGTCTGTTGGTCCCTGATTGATTGGGATCTTCCTGTTAATGAATGTCACACTATGATTGCTGTGCGGAATCCAGCAGATCATACACAGATACAGTAAGACATATGATTTTCATGTTCAACAGTCTGCAATTCAATTGAAATATATGACAAGATACAAGTTCCAGTTGATCACAGACTTCAGCTCTCTAGATTACAGACATATTCAAAAAGTGCTAAATGAGCTGACAGAACTTCTATTTATAGGCTAGTCAGAATAAGCTAAGTGCTGTCCGATCGGTTAGGCTAACCGATCGGTTGGGCTACCCGATCGAACAGCTGTTCGATCGGTTAGGCTGTTCGATCGGCTAGGCCAGCCGATCGGCTTACAAAGTAGCACTTTTACAATACAAACCCTGTATTCTGACGCCTTATACATTAAACTATACAACTTTAATAAAACAAAGACTTTAAGCTGACGGAAGCTACAGACGTTTATGTACTAACAGACTCCCCCTCGGATGTAGCTGTAGTCCCTTCCAGCAAAGTCTTGATTACCTCCTGTTGCGTCTTCTTTCTCGTGCCTTTTGTTTTCTCCTCTCTTCTCGTTCAGCTAACATTTGTCTTCTCTTATGTCTTCCCTCTGTTATCCACCAATTTCTGTACACTGGATCTCCATCTCTTTTTCTGTCCCACTTAGGGATCTTGTTCTCTTCAGACTCTATGGGTGTCTGATCAGTAGGAGGTACAAATCCAAAATTTCGTCTTCCTCTTTCAGCAGCTTTTCTCTGAATTTCCTTGGATCTTAAACTTCTCTTGTACACCTTCAGAAACTCATCAACCTCTAGATCTCTCCATGAGGTTTTCCAGTTCTTACCAGAGTTGATTTCTTTAGCAAAACAAACATCAACTACACTCTGGTACTGCTGAGCAATGGCTTTGTCTTTCTTGTCATAGATTATCTTGTTGACAAACAAGCAATCTATGTCTTTCTTTGAGCAGTTCACCAGCCACATCGGGTCTAGAATACAAATCTTCCTAGCTTCACCAGTGTCTTTATCGTACAAAGAGATCACAGCTTCAGCAGTAGAAGGATTATAGAGCCATGCTTGAAATAAATCATAGAAATCCTGCTCAATAGCCCTTAAAGGCATGCTCTTCAAACACTTTGGCGGTTTGACATCAAGAGTAACATCCTTCTCACCTTTAGCTGTATACTTCACAATTCTTTTAGGAAACTGTGGTTTCCAATCTGGATAATTGATCGTTGCTTGATACTTGATGTAATTCCACAGCTTCTGATCTCTCTGTTTTACTTCAGGACCGTAGTAGTGTTGTTTAATATTCTTTGTAACCACCAATTCATCTACGTCCCACCACGGTAAGGTAGCAAGATCAGAAATACACCTGAAGTATTGAACACCTTGCTCTCTTCGAATTGCATACACATTCAAGTCTTCCAGATACCCCCAAGAAAGAATATCACCCCAAGATAAGTCTTTATCATGAGTAAAATACTGTAGGGCTCTAAGAGGCTTTCTTTCCTTTGGCATTGATCTGAACCATTTCTTTCTCTCTTCAGCAGAAATCTCTCTTGGAACTGGTTCAGGCATATCAGCAGATGCAACTCTTTCTTCAATTTTTCTTTTCAATAATTCTGCATTCATGTCTTCAAATAATTCTGTGAATGTAGGGAATGCCATGTCTTCACCTTCATAGTGAAAATCTATTCTTTCTTCTTCTGAATCTGAATCAGTCTCTATGGTCACATTATCATAAAATTCTGCTTCAAGTGGAAATTGTGGTTCAAAGTTTTTGATCGGAGACTCTGGGATTTCATCTTCAATATCAAATTTAAACTTCCCATCTTCTAACCCCAACTCCTCAAGCATTTCAGCTCTTGTTCTGATAATATCTACTTCTCCTTGATGATGTTCAGAAAGAGAAATAAAAGTAGATGTGAGTTGATGTACCTGATTACCAGATTGGTTTCCAGAAGATGACCCTTCACACTCTGTATCATCATTCTGTTCATTCACTTCATTATTCATGAGATCATTTACTTTATCTTGAACAGATGGATCATTGATTAGCAAACCCGATGTGCCTTGATCATCATCATCATCATCAGGCTTATCATCATCATCGGATTTATCGTCTGCTTTATCATCTTTATCATCATCTTCATCTTCTTCCTCCCAGAAATCACTATCAGATTCTTCTTCAACTTCTCCTCTAGCTATCTTCCCTTGATGCTTTAATTCATGAAATCTTAACAGCTTGGCAGATTCTTCTTCACTATAGGGCACTCTATAGGCATTTCCGACTAACACAAACTTGTCGGTAGAGTACTCCAGTAGTAATACTTCTTTAGCCTTTTTCTTTCTTTGTATGATTTGAACGTCTCTCAAGACATTCTCCGGAATAATAGGCTCTACAGATTCACCAACCATAACAAACTCTGATTCATGAACTGCTTCATTTTCTGCTTCCATCATTTCTTCATCATTTGCCGTAACATCTTGAGCATCCACCATTTCAATTTCTGGTTGAGAAGATGATCCACCTACAACTTCAACTTCTTCTGCTATGCCTTTATTTTTTAGATTAGCTTCTTCAGCAAGCTGTCTTTCTCTTTCTTTCCTTCTTTCAGTTGCCTTGATAATGTCAACTTGATCAAAAGCTTCATGGATGTTCACCTTCAGATGTGCTTCAATCACAGCCGTAAGCATTTCCAGTTTCTTATCATTCATCACCTTATCTGCTCTCATAGCTTCCATCTCTAGCTTCATTGCATTCATTTCATTTGACGAAGCTTCATTCATCTCATTTAAGAGTTGATTCAAAGTCTGATTGGTATTCTGCAAGTCTTTGACTTTGGCGTTCAATACAGCAATTTCATCAGTAAGTACGCTAATAAGTTCTGCATGATCTTTTATATCTTCTTTCATTTCATTCAATTTCTCATCTTTTGTAAGCACTGCATCCATTACATCTTCATGCCGTTTCTCCAACTCATCAATCATTTCTTTCAACTTTACTTGCACAGCTTCGTTTTCTTCCTTTTCCTTTTCCAAGGCTTTAACCTTTTCTTCCAATTCTTTCATCTTTTTATCATGAAATAAATCTGCTTCACTCTCTGGCATATCTTGAAAGAAATCTCCAGTAGCACCACCAAGACTATCAAAATCTAAGTTGAAATAATCTGTCTTTCGTTGTGATGATTCTGGAATATCATGACGATCAGATGTTTGTTTAGCAGATTTGGCTCCGGTGATCTCCACATAATCATCATGTGATTCTATTGGAATTTCTGTTAAAGGAACTTCTTTTGGTATTTCAACCACAGGACTAGTTTCAGCAGAGTCCTGTTTCTTCTTCCCTTCCTTCTCTTTTTGAGATTCAGCATTCTGTTTCTTTGCTCTAACCACTCTAGGAATATCACCACTGCGAGTAGCTTTTCTTTTCTTTCTGTTTTTCTGGGAATCCTCAGGATTGTACGGTGAATCTTCATCTTCAGAATTCTTCCTTTTCTTTAAAGGTCTTTTCTTCAGTTGTACCTTTCCCTTTCCCACTGTCTCTTTGATCAGTTCAGATTCAGATAAAGTTTCTTCTGAATCTTCATTACTGGAGCTCTTTTGAGATTCCTCATCTTGACCAACTTTCTTTTGAGCTTGTGCTTGTTCAGCCTCTTCATGCTTGCTAAAATAGCTTTCCAAAGTCTCTTTTAAACCAACACCTTTATCAACCACCTCCCTTGGTTCTATGACAGGTTCATCAATAAGCTTTCTTTGAGGTTCTTCAGAAGACCCTGCAAAAACAATTATTTAAAGCAAAATTAGTAACCATTTTTATAACATAATCTAAGAATCATATAGCTCCCCCGATCACTGTACCCTTTGCTGTTTCTTTAATTACAACCACAGGGGTCGATTTTGGTGTTCTCTTTCTCTTTCCATCTTTGACACACCACCATCTGGTTTTCTTTTCAATCATTTCACTCATCTTATCGTCTTCATTGTCTGAATCACTATTGTCATGTCTCCATTTATCATTTTCAGGAGCTATGTATGTCTCATTCTTTAATGCACAGATCAACTCTTTTGTTTTAGCATCCTTCTCCTTTGTAATTCTCAGAATAGCAGTCTTATTCACATCAGCCATTGCCATAATATCATCATTATTCTTTGGCAAATCCTTAACTTTGTCATCCAAGATCATCATAATGAATCTTGGGTACATAATGTATCTGTCTTTCCCGGCTAAGCAATTTTCTTTTAAAAATTCAAAAATCACTTGGGAAATATTGTATTTCCTGTTCAGCACAATACTTACAACAATGTTCATTATGTAGTCAGACACCTCATCATAGGCTCCCTTTCTATGAGATAGGGAATGCACTAAGCAATGCATTAAGTATCTGTATTGACTTGAGAAACTCCTTTTGAACATTTTTCCGTTGATGTGTGAAGAAAATCCTAATCTACACCATAGCCCTTTAGCAAGACGTTCTGACATGATCGTTGGATCATCATCAGAATCTTGTAAATCAAGAACCCTTCTTATGTCCTCTACCCCAAACACTACTTCAACATCAATATCCTTGTTGTGTTTATCTTTCTTCTTGACTACTGCATAAATTTTATTATCCTTTTCTTCAAACCTTGCAGTGTCCCAAAATCTTCTAACATGAGATTCATAAACTATAGTTGTATCAGACAATGCCTTAGCAATTCTGCTTCTTCTTAAGCACTTAGCCATTTTTTCTGCTTTTGTTCCTTTTGTAGAGACCTCATCAATTGCAGATGGAACATTGTGTCCTTTGTTAGTGTCACTTCCTCGTCCCTGTGAAAAATTTAAACATTAGAAATAGAGACTTGAAACACTTGAAACATTTAGAGTGAAAGAACAGTGAATCGAATGGCTTGTTCGATCGAATAGAATTTGCTGTTCGATCGAATAGAAATGATGTGTTGAAAGAACCTTTGCTGTTCGATTGGTTGGTCTAATCGATCGAGTAGTCTACTCGATCGGCTAGCAAAATACTGTTCGATCGGCTAGTAAAATACTGTTCGATCGGCTAGTAAAATACTGTTCGATCGGCTAGTAAAATACTGTTCGATCGACTAGCATTTTACTACTCGAAAAATTAACCAAAATAATCATGCATATATGAGATAATGCAATGCTGTTCGATCGACTAGCAGAACGCTGTTCGATCGGCTAGCATTTGCTGTTCGATCGGCTAGACTAACCGATCGGCTAGCATTTTCTGTTCGATCGGCTAGACTAACCGATCGGCTAGCAAATGACTAAACAAAAACAACATTCATCAGATTCATTCTAACACTTTAAACAATGACAAAATATAACATGGCACACACTTCAAAGCAGAAAAACAAAAGATTTAAACATTATTCAAAAATGAAAACATGATGCTGTTCGATCGGCTGGTCTAGCCGATCGGCTAGCACCATCTTCATCATGAAGAACATTCAAAGAATCATGAAGAACAACCTAACAGCTATCTCAAAATTGAACACAGATTATTATACTTCATGATATCGACATCAAAACCCTGTTTTTATTTTCTCTAAACACAACCTAAAACCTGTTCAAATCTGCATCTAAAGTTCCGACTGACGTCACTATTATTCTTAGATCTATCAAGATTAAATAAGATTTTGCAAAAATTAAACCGGTAATCTTGTAGATCAGGCAATTCCGATCATAACCCTATTCTCAGAATCATCTAACTCTATCTTAATCTAACCTAATCTTGATTTTTCTAATCGACTCAATGAAGAACATCAACAGTTAAGAACATGAGTGAAATCACTGATTTGAATGACATACCTTTACCATTGTGATGATGAGTAAGCCAACAACACAAATTTGAAATGAAAAAGAGATCAAGAATCTTCAAGAACAATGAATCGAGTAGCAGTCTGTTCGAACGGAAAAAGGTTTTCTAGAAGCCTTGACTGCCTATTTATAGGTATGACTTGATCGGTTGGCCTAACCGATCGGCTAGCCTAGCCGATCGGCTAGTCTGTTCGAACCAAAAATCATGACCTCTTTACTCGAATAACTTTTGACCCTTTTTCTGATTTTGAACCTTTTCATATTTTATCAGTGAATGAGAAATCCATTTAAGCATCTAGGTCCAAGTTAATGACCCTAGAAACTTAATTCGTCTACCAAGTTCAACTTAATGACCTTGGTTGACCTGAAGCAAAGACACACTGATTGTTTTTCAAAGATTTTTCTTGAAAATTTACAAGTTTCAAATTAATGAACTTGTATTTTGATATTTCAAAGCTCTCTGTTTTTGATTAGCTTCCAACTCGATTTTTCAGTACAGGATCAACTTTCTGCATTTGCAACAGACTGTGAATCTGATGATACGCTTTCTACCTTGGTTTGTCAAAAATAAAGTAGAAATGTAAAAATATTTTTGTATTTTCAATGCATGAAGTAGATCAAAAGACGACTGAAATATTAACAGGAATGAAAGTAAATCTTATTTACAAACCTTTTTGTGAGTTTGTGTAAGAGGATCATATCAGTTCATGAGACAAATCACTAACACCGTTAAGCTTTTAATCGTTTTAAGTTCTAAACGATTCACCTCGATTGACGATATAGTTGTCCTCTTAAATTTTCACACAATTTTCAATCTATTCAGGATACTATTTAGATGTTTTTAGAAACTTAGCTCAATCCATGTGTCCCACCTCTTGAATATACTCCCGTATCCAGAATCTCAATATTCAGTCTTACAGGCAAGAATAACTACAATGATGTCTGTACATAATTTAGGGGTTAAATGCGATTACTGAGGGATCTCAGGTCAGAACTTCCGTTCAGCAGAGAGATATCAGCTTCGACTTAGCAGTGTGTCCCCTTTAGAGGATCTTTTTAGCTACAACAGATGATTATCAATTTTATTGTCTAATCACTGAGGGCTAGAATGCTATGTTTCAAGCATTTACTGCAAAGCATTATCCAGGGACTAGGTCAGAACTACCGTTCAGCAGAAGTCCCGGAATAATACCCCAGACATCATAGAGTTTTAACACCTAGTATATCAGAATACGAGACCTTTCAAACAAGATTTCAGGGGTTACCTATATATCCAAGTAGTGTTCCCCACAAATTTCGCAAGTTTTGAAATTTTATGTTTATATCCCGAATAAATCTACTAAATGTACGAAAACCTATCGTCACATCATTAGTGAGATCGTTTATTACATTTGACATTTACATTTCTTTAGCATGCTGTGATAGTCCACTGATGTACTATCATTTCCTCTTTTATCCACAAAAACTCATTTTTGCTTTTTCAATGTTTTTGGAATTTTGAAAATTTTATCATGTTTTTGGCTTTTTGAATTTTTACTGTTTTTGTCTTTTCTTAAAAAGATATATTTACAATATTTACAAATATTTCTATCTCCCCCTAAAAACCAAAACATGTAAAAAGACGACAAACCATTGCAGATAGTTTATCATCATCATCCACAGTGGTTTCTGCATCAACGCTAACAATTCCATCAACCACTGAAAAGAGCATCATACCATTTAGTTTTAAAAGATATTTAAAACGATTTCTGTCAAAAGCTTTGGTATGCAGATCAGCTTTTTGCTCATCAGTGTGGATTTTCTCAATTCGTATCAACTTTTTCTCGAAGCAGTCGCGAATAAAGTGATGACGAATTTCTATATGTTTTGTTTTAGCGTGATGTACCGGATTTTTAGTTATGTTAATTGCAGCCTCGTTATCAACAAAAATAGGAGTGTTAAGAAACTGCAAACCGTAATCGCGCATTTGTTGCTGTATCCACAGGATTTGAGAACAGCAGCTGCTTGCAGATACGTATTCTGCTTCACATGTGGATAGCGCAACAGATGTTTGTTTCTTACACTGCCAGGTGACCAAGCGAGGTCCAAAAAACTGGCATCCTGCAGTTGTTGATTTCGCATTTTGTTTGCAGCATCCGAAATCCGAGTCGGAATACCCCTCGAGTGTGAAATCGCCTTTTCTAGGATACCATAACCCCAATGATGGAGTTCCTTTCAGGTAGCGTAGTATCCTTTTCACAATGATTAAGTGCGATGCTCTAGGGTTGGATTGAAATCTTGCTGCGAGGCATGTTGGGTACATAATGTCGGGCCGAGAAGCAGTTAGATACATCAAGGAACCAATCATGGATCGATATAGTCGTTCGTCTGCCCTGTCTCCGGTGAGATCTGGGTGAATCCCATGATTTGTTGCTAGTGGGGTTGCAGCAGATGAAGAGTCTGACATTCCGAATTTCTCTAGAATATCATGGACGTACTTCGTCTGGTGTATGAAAATTCCTTCAGGAAGCTGATCAACTTGTAATCCTAAAAAGAATTTCATTTCCCCCATTGACGACATTTCGAATTTCTGCTTCATCACTTGCTCAAAATCTGTGCACAAGTTTTCGTTGGTTGACCCGAAAATTATGTCATCCACATAAATCTGAACTATCAGCAAGTGACCATCAACAATCTTTGTGAAAAGAGTAGCATCAATTGTTCCCCGGATGAAGTCATTGGCTAGCAAGTGCTGAGACAAAGTCTCATACCAGGCTCTCGGGGCCTGGTGCAAGCCATATAAAGCTTTATCCAAAAGATACACTTTGTTTGGGTGATGTGGATCGACAAACCCCGGCGGCTGTCCCACATATACTTCCTCTTTCACTTTGCCATATAGAAAGGCCGACTTTACATCAAGTTGATACACTTTGAAATTTTTCCATGATGCAAATGCTAGAAAGATCCTGATGGCTTCAAGTCTTGCTACAGGAGCGTATACCTCTGTAAAATCAATTCCCTCCTGTTGACTGAAACCTTGAACGACGAGTCGAGCTTTGTTTCTGACTACTACTCCTCTGTCGTCCCTCTTACACTTAAACACCCATTTGGTATTTATTTTCCGATGACCTTCAGGTAGATCCACCAGCTTCCAAACTTTCAATTTTTCAAATTGATTCAATTCTTCCTGCATCGCGTTGACCCAGGAATCCTCAGTAAGTGCCTCTTTGTATGTGCGAGGTTCTATCTGCGAAATAAAACAACACAGTGAGAATTCATCTTGTAAAGACTTTACTGAAGAATAAAAACTTGAAAGGCCCTGATCAATTTGACGTCTGGTGCGAACTCCTGATTGCAAATCTCCTATAATCTGTTCCTCTGGATGATACGAAAGAGTTCGAGGCATCACTTCGTCTGGAACTTCTACATTTCCTTCTAGATTTGTAACATTCTGTTCAGCATCCTGCTCACTAACTTGGTTTGTTTGACTTAATACCTGGATTTGCTCCCCCTCAAGATCTGAATCACTATCATCAAACATTGGCATATTTTCAGCTTCTTGATTATCATTTACCACTGACTGATTACCAGGAGCAACTTCATCCTCATGATCACCAGAATTGCTAGGACCTGCTTCATTGTCATTTAATGTTTCACTAGATCTTCTCGTGTATTCTGCTGGAAATCTGAGCGATGATTCATAATCTCGAAAAACATCCAGCTCATCAAAGAAATCTTCTTCCTCTTCAGATTCATTTCTCATGTCAAACGATCCCCAAAGTCTATCATAGTTATAACGCCATGAATCACCAGGATTTTGAGGTGGCATAGTATAACCCTGACATTCAACATTTGCTGCTTCAATAATACGCTTTTCACTTGGAACAAAGACACGCCGTGTAGGACCTGAATAACCAACAAAGATTCCTTCAAAGCTCTTTGTACCAAACTTCCCATTAGGCTCTATAACCGTGCATGGTGACCCAAACGGCTCTAGATACTTCAGATTTGGCTTGCGTTTATTGATTAGTTCAAAACACGTCTTGTTGAACTTCTTCACAGTAAGAACTCTGTTGAGAGTATAGCATGCAGCAGAAACAGCTTCAGCCCAGAAATTAATTGGTAACTTGGAATCTGCAAGCATTGTTCTGGCTGTCTCGATTAGCGTCCGATTCTTGCGTTCTGCAACTCCATTTTGCTGAGGAGTATACGGAGCACTAAACTCATGCAGTATACCTCTTTCATCACAATATTCCTCCATCTTACTGTTTTTGAACTCAGTACCATTGTCACTTCGAATTCTACAAATCGGTCTCTGGTACAGATTCTCAATTTTCTTAAACAAAACCACCAAACTATCAAAGGTTTCGTCTTTCGTTTTCAAGAACATGACCCACGAAAATCTGGAGTAGTCATCAGTCACGACCAAACAGTAAGAATCTCCTGTCATACTTTTAACATTCACTGGACCGAACAAATCCATGTGAAGCCTTTCCAAAGGTCTTGAAACTGAATTGACTTGTTTTGTAGGGTGTGACTTTTTCTTCTGTTTACCTCTGACACAGCTTATGCACTCCCCTTCCAGATGAAAACCTTTAATATTCACTCCGGTGACCAAGTCGTTATGCACTAAGTGATTCATTTTCCTTAAGTGAATATGCCCCATCTTTCTGTGCCATAACCTTGACTCCTTTTCCGTTGCTCTGGACACAAAACAATGAGCCTGACCCGTGGTTGTAGTAGCAACGCTCATGTCCAACACGTACAGATCGTTGACTCTTGGTGCCCTCATGATGATCCATTCTTCAGGTATCACAAATCCCGGTTTCAAGATTAAACATTCTTTGTTGGTGAAATAAGTAGTGTACATCCTGTCACAGATCTGGGAGATACTCAGCAGGTTGTTCTCCAGCTCAGCGATGTAGTTAACTCTCTCAAACGTGATAATACCATTTGATAATGTTCCTTCACCTATGATCCTGCCTCCTTGATTACCCGCAAAACCCACATAGCCACCATTAATGTCATTCACATCATACAGCAATGCGGTCTTCCCTGTCATATGCCTTGAAGCTCCACTATCCATTATCCACCTAGATACAAGTTTTGGAAGATCCTGCACATAACAAATCATCATTTAAACAACTTTCAAGAAAGATGCCGATTCATGCTTCGCAATTTAGGAAGCTCCGGCTATTCAAATTGTTTAGTCAAACATGGAGTCTACCCAGGCCTTATCAGCCTTAGGGACAACCGTGACTTTTGCAACTTGAATTTTGAAATTCTTTGAACTAAGAGGTGGAAAATTTGCATCATAATCAATTTTCATTGATTCTTCAGCATTTTTCTCCTCAGAAATTGAAACCTTCTTTTCAATTTTTGTTACAACCTTTGGTTTCCACACTTGTTGAGTTTCAGCACCCCGCTTATAAAATTTATCTTGTTTAGGTACTAATTTCTTCACGGGTTTAGATTTTTCTTTCAAGTTGTTAGTTTGAACAACTTTCTTCTCAACATACATCGGTGCTTTTCCCTTTTTGTCATCTTTTCTTTGTTGAACCTTCACAATTTCACTCTTAGGTTTTATCACAGTACACTTTCGTGCAATATGACCCATTTGATTACATTTGAAGCAAGTACGAGTATCAACTACTTGACTTGTCCCTTCAGACTGAATTTGTGAAGCTTTCTTTTCAAAAAATTCTTTGTTAGACTTTGAAAAAATTTTCTGTTCTTCCTCAGCAAGTGAACTTGAGCTGTTCACAAATGTTCTCTTTTTGACATATCTTTTATTTTGATCAAATCTTTTCTGATATGATTTACCCCCCTGATAACCACCTGACCAATTTCTGTTGTTATTGTTATAACCACGTGATGGATAGACAGTTTTCCTGTTATGAACCTTTCCGACCTTTCGGGTGTTTACTGTTGACAACTCAACTTCAATTAATTTAAAAACTTTGGCCAATTTGTTCAGATTCACATTCTCTAATGGAAACTCGGAATCCGAAAACAACTTATCCGATCCTGACATCTTGTACATGACAAGATCAGATTCATCATGTAAGTTGCTTATGGATTTCTGTTTCGGAATGTATTTGTCAAGAAAACAACCATCCTCCTCAGAAGTGTCACAATCTGGTTTGAGCACATTATCCACCACACTTTTCACCACATCATTTTGGACACCCTCGTCATTGGAAGACGTGAACGTGACATCAATACTCTCAGGGAAGGTAACATCATTCTCTTCTTCAATTTCCACCAAACTAGACTGCTTTTTCGTGTAGTTGTCTAAGATTGGTGGTGGAACTCTGTGAAACCCTACACCTTTTCCATCAGAAAACACATCCTCACCAGCTTTGTTTTTCCCTATGGGTTTAGGAACTATGTGCTGCAAAACAAAGCTAGCTGAGCTATAGCTGTTTAATTTTAACTGGATTCTTTCATTTTCGATTTCACTTTCTTGAACCTTCAGTTTTAATTTTGCTATCTCATCCAGTTGTTTGTTGATTGTTTCCTCTTTTATTATCAAAACAGCTCTTAAATGCTCGTTTTCCTTACTTGTTTTTCCATTTCTATCATCACTCTCTTTAACGACATTTTTCAATTTTTCAAATTTTTCAACAACATTTCTGCTTTCAAGAAGAATTTTGTCATGATCAGCTTTAATTTTCAGGTTTTCAGTTTTCAATTCTTTTATTTGATCAGCTGATTCTTTTGACTCTTTGTCACAATCAAGAATTTGACTTTCAAGTTTTCTAACATTATTGGTCAGATTCTTGATTTTCTCCCCATTGAGGTATGTGACAGTTGTACAAAAGTTGCATTGTTTGTTACAACTTTTGCAATCAGCATTGCAATTGTTTTTGTTACCTGACACAGTTGATGACTTAGTTTGACTGACCTGTTTCTTTGACTCAGAATTAGGAGTAGAATCTACCTCAAGTGCTTTGACAGCAAGCACTTTATCAGCCATTTCTCTCAAATTTTCAGCTGTCATCTCCTGTGCAGTGTTGATCATTCCGGTGTCAATTTTCACAGGTTCTTCTATCTTCTCCTTTTCTCTTCTTTCTTTCTCTCTTTCTTCCTCGATCATTTTCGATGTTGGTGTACCCCACCATTTGTGTTGCCAGTACTCATCCTCTTCTTTGTATTCTTGGATAATGGCTTCAATGTCTATCTTCTTGTAGTCGACAGCAATGTTACCATATTCATCCAAATAACACTCTCTATCTGGATCCCATCGGTTTGCACGTGTTGCTTCCTCATAAACACCTGAGAGTCGGATGATCTTTGCTTCAGCAACCATTTTTCGATATTCGTACTTTTGTTGTTCTGTACGATTATCCTTCCATTGAATTGGTTCATTATGACTCGCCATAAAAGCATAACCAACAGCATCATCTTCAGGTAACACTTCCTTACTCCAATCATATCCTTCATCATCATAAATCACTGCCAAAGCTCTAGATTTTCCTTTGTTGTCTTCAGATTGCTTTATTCTTGGCGGTTCTGACTTATTCTGATGATATATAGCTCTCTTGTAGTAGTCATCCTTGAATGGATTCTCAGATTCTTCAACATATGCATTTCGGCATTCTCGTTTGAAGTGGCCTTTCTGTTTGCACTTGAAACACTTCACCTTTGATTTATCAAATCCCAGCTTCGTTGAAGGACCACCGATTGATTTTCTTCCCGTTATCTCCATAAAGCGTTGTGCACGTCGCACTGCACTCGCCATTGCCCATTGGATATCAATTAACTCCATCTCTTCGGGATCTATCTGATCATAGTCTTCTTTGGTCAGATTAGTATTCCCAATCTTTCCAGCAATTAGCCCCTCATATGATTCTAGCACGGATGCTAGAAATACCATCTGTTGCTTCACAGATTCTTCATCAAAGTTTTGTGCATTCTTCAGATCAACAGCAATATTACATGAGAACTTTGAATCAGAACGATTTGTTGAGGCAGTAGGAATAGAAGTAGACCCACTATGATATCCACTGTGACTTTCTTTGTTTGAGTTGCTTTGATTTTCTTTAGGAGCTGGAGATATGTTTTCGGCAGAAAATGCGGTTTTCGGTGATGAGGCTTTGGGCATCAAACTTTTGGGATAGTATAGTTCTGGATTTTGTTGATATGAATGATTGACTTTGTATGTTTTCTTCAATTCTAGCTCATGGCTTTCCAGTCGTTCAATCACTACATCTGGTTTTAGTTCTTCTGGCGGAATGGTGTTTTTCAACATCAAAGCATAGTACCTCCAATCCATTTCATCTGGTAAAGAATCGAACAGTTTATCAACTATCTCCTCATCAGGATATTTGATATCATGACGTGCAAGTTCCAATTTAAGATGACCAAAACGTTCGATCATTTTGCAGACAGACTCATTTTTGAAACAACTGAACATATCAAACTCCTTTTTTAGTAGTTTAGTTTTGTTCTTTAAGATTTCTTTACTTCCCAGACATTTCTTTCCCAGTTTATCCCACAAATCTTTGGCGTTGGTGTAGCTGATTAGTGAAATAATATCTTCCCTGACAGATTGAAATAGTAGTGCTACACATTTCTGTTCAGCAACGAATAGATCAATCTCTTCATTACTTCTCAATACTTCACCATTGTTTTTACCCGCAGCATACCCACTTTTCATGCTTTTCCAGCTGGGGAAAGCAAACGCCATCAACCATTCTTCAAATTTTATTGCCCATCTTGTATAATCTTCAATAGCCATTAACTTTGGAGGACGATTAAAGGTTCCAAACGCGCTTTCTGATTCCCATGCTTCCTTCCTTTTCTCTTTGATTTGATTTGTGTTGGTATTGTTTGATGTAGAATCATTATTTTCTGGATTTCTTGATCCTCCTGAGTTTACAGTGAAACCATACATATCACTAAAAGGGTTTGTGAATATGTCATCCATTTTGAACGTTCCTGTAAAATCAGACAAACACTTAGAAAAATTTTGATTTCTTAAAAACACTTAACACTAACACTTGAATCGAACAGGGTATTCGATCGAGTAGTGTGTTCGATCGAGTCGCTTAGTCTATCGGTTAGACAAATGCTGTTCAATCGATCAGCTGTTCGATCGAACAGGAATCGAGTAAACTTCAAACTTCCTTTTAATAACAATGCAGTCCGATCGATCAGCTGTTCGATCAGATTACCAAGATGATGTCAGCAATAACTTCCAAAATATCTTTGAACGGTTATCTCTTTCAAATTGATGACATCAGCAAACGGATGAATATGCTAATCGATTCGACCAGCTGACATCAGCAAGTTCATGCAGTTTTTCATTGAAATTGTTCAATTTTAACACGAATTTGTTTGAATCTGATTATGAAACTTAGTAGGATTGTAAAATTTGAGATTCCGAACCGATTGATAGTAATTTTATCAAGTTTTATCCATTGAATCTGTTTTAATTTTGAGTTTTTCAAGTTTTATGATGAAAAAGATGAAGAACGGAGAGAAATATGAGAAAGATAGAGTAGATCTGCAAGTTTTCCGGTGAAAACTATATCAGAAACAAATTTCCGATGAAATTTGTTCTTCACAATGCAATCTTCGCTTGAATTCAGTTGAATCTCTCTTCAAATCTACAAGAATTTGACTGAAATCGATGAACTATGTCTTCTGGTATCTTCAATCAACATCCATAGCTCTGATACCACTTGTTGGTCCCTGATTGATTGGGATCTTCCTGTTAATGAATGTCACACTATGATTGCTGTGCGGAATCCAGCAGATCATACACAGATACAGTAAGACATATGATTTTCATGTTCAACAGTCTGCAATTCAATTGAAATATATGACAAGATACAAGTTCCAGTTGATCACAGACTTCAGCTCTCTAGATTACAGACATATTCAAAAAGTGCTAAATGAGCTGACAGAACTTCTATTTATAGGCTAGTCAGAATAAGCTAAGTGCTGTCCGATCGGTTAGGCTAACCGATCGGTTGGGCTACCCGATCGAACAGCTGTTCGATCGGTTAGGCTGTTCGATCGGCTAGGCCAGCCGATCGGCTTACAAAGTAGCACTTTTACAATACAAACCCTGTATTCTGACGCCTTATACATTAAACTATACAACTTTAATAAAACAAAGACTTTAAGCTGACGGAAGCTACAGACGTTTATGTACTAACAAAGTCCTGTACGTATAAATATTTCGTCTCATGCAAACCCAGAGATTTTACTGGGGAGAAAGGAGCGGTCGACTGTATGACCTGGTTAGATGAGATGGATACGGTTGTAGATATCAGCGGGTGTGCTGATCGGGACGTAGTGAAGTACGTGTCCCAATCATTCAAAGGGGACGCACTGGCGTGGTGGAAATCCCTCTTGCAAGCTGCCGGTAAGGCCACCCTTTAAGGTATGTCATGGGATCAGTTTGTAGCCCTGATCAAAGAAAATTTCTACCCACAACACGAAGTTGAAAGGATTGAATCAGATTTCGTATCCCTGGTGATGAAGAACCTCGACTGCCAGGCATACCTTACCACATTCAACACTCTATCTCGATTGGTGCCATACCTGGTAACCCCAGAGCCGAGAAGGATCGCCCGTTTTATTGGGGGTTTGGCACTAGAGATCAAGGCGAGCGTTAAGGCATCGAGGCCTACGACGTTCAGATCAGTAGCCGATCTATCTCTCTCACTCACCCAGGATGTAGTCCGGTTGAGAGCTCTTAAGAGCTCGGAGGAAAACAAGAGGAAACGTGAGGACGACACCTCACGGAGATCGGAGAAAAGACACCGAGGGAACAACGACCACAGGAAAGGGTCGGGATTCAAGAAGGGAGATCATCAGTTGGGTGAGAAACCCAGGTGCAAGGTTTGTAGGAAGCATCATTTTGGGAGATGCAGGCAGGAGTCTAGATCTCAATCTCAGCAGAAATTATGTGGGATTTGTAAGTCCCCGGATCACAAGGCATTAGATTGTAAGAAACTTAAGGATGCAACTTGTTATGGTTGCAATGAGAAAGGGCACATCCGACCTAATTGCCCAAAGAATGCTAAGAAGGCCGATGATGGAAAGAAGACCAATGCGAGAGTCTTCAAGATGGACGCTAAGGAAGCAGTTCAGGATGACAACGTCATTACAGGTACTTTTCTTGTAAATGATGTTTTTGCTAGAGTTCTATTTGATTCAGGAGCTGATAAATCATTTGTAGATGATAAGTTCTGTAAGTTGTTAAACCTACCTGTTAAAACCTTAAGTGTGAAGCATGAGGTGGAATTAGCCGATGGAACCATAGAAACCGCCTCGACTGTCTTAGATGGATGTGTTATATCCATTAGGAATTATTCTTTCCCATTATCCTTGCTTCCCTTTAAGCTAGCCGGATTCGATATAGTGATAGGCATGGATTGGTTATCGCATAACCAAGCCCAGATTCTGTGCAACAGAAAGCAGGTAGTGGTTAGAACTCCGTCTGGTGAGCCACTCACTATCCAAGGAGATACCCAGCATGGATTGCCTGAGCAAGTGTCCATGCTCAAGGCATCCAGATGTCTGCAGAAAGGCTGTGTCATTTATATGGAACAAGTTACTATTGATGAGCCAAAGCCAAAGATCGAAGACATCCCTGTCATCTCAGAATACCCTGAAGTATTTCCTGAAGAACTCCCCGGTTTGCCACCGGATAGGCAAGTGGAGTTTTGAATAGACATCATTCCAGGTGCAGCGCCAGTAGCAAGAGCACCATATAGGTTGGCACCAACGGAGATGAAGGAGTTGAGGACGCAGTTAGATGATTTGTTAGCTAAAGGTTTTATTAGGCCTAGCTCGTCTCCTTGGGGAGCGCCAATCTTGTTCGTTAAAAAGAAGGATGGATCGATGCGTCTGTGCATCGATTACCGAGAGCTTAATAAAGTCACTATCAAGAATAGATATCCATTACCCAGGATCGACGACCTGTTCGATCAGTTGCAAGGAGCAAGCTACTTTTCAAAGATCGACTTGAGGTCAGGCTATCATCAGTTGAAGGTCAAGGATGAAGATGTGCACAAGACAGCGTTTAGGACTCGATATGGACATTATGAGTTCCTAGTGATGCCTTTTGGGCTCACTAACGCACCAGCCGCATTCATGGATCTCATGAATCGCGTCTGCAAGCCTTATCTAGATAAATTCGTTATCGTCTTTATTGACGACATCCTTATCTATTCAAGGAACCAGGCTGACCACGAGAAACACCTTCGTTGTATTCTCAAACTTTTACATCATGAGAAACTATATGCCAAATTTTCAAAGTGCGAATTTTGGCTTCGAGAAGTCCAATTCCTTGGACATATGGTAAGTGAGCGTGGTATCCAAGTGGATCCCGCTAAGGTAGAAGCAGTTTTGAATTGGCAGGAGCCAAAGACTCCTACCGAGATTCGCAGTTTCCTCGGATTAGCAGGATACTATAGGCGATTCATCGAGAACTTTTCGAGGATTGCTGCGCCCCTAACTTCGTTGACTCGTAAGAAGATTAAGTTTGATTGGGGCCCTAAGCAGCAGGAATCCTTTGACATCTTGAAGAAGAAATTGAGCAATGCTCCGGTGTTAACATTGCCTGATGGTATAGAAGAATTCGTAGTGTATTGCGATGCATCTCACACTGGTATGGGCTGTGTACTCATGCAGAGAGGCAAGGTCATTGCCTACGCTTCTCGACAATTAAAGGTGCACGAGAAGAACTACACCACCCATGATTTGGAACTGGGTGCAGTTGTATTTGCATTGAAACTGTGGAGACACTACTTGTACGGAACCAAGTGCGTGATCTATTCGGATCACAAGAGCCTGCAACATTTGTTCAATCAGAAGGAATTAAACATGTGACAAAGGCGATGGATGGAAACTCTAAATGATTTCGACTGTGAGATAAGATACCATCCAGGCAAGGCCAATGTAGTTGCCGACGCCTTAAGCAGGAAAGAAAGAGTGAAACCGATCAGGATCAATGCCAAGCGCATTGAAATAAGGAATAATTTGAACGAAAGGGTGTTAGCTGCACAGAAGGAAGCTGTGTTGGAAGCTAACTATCCTGAAGAGAAGTTAGGAGTAACTGAGGAGCAGTTATCCCACGATAAAGATGGAATGCTAAGACTGAACGGACGAATATGGGTTCTAGTTTATGGAGGACTTCGGGATGTTATCCTCCAGGAAGCCCACAGCTCTAAATATTCCGTTCATCCTGGAGCTGATAAGATGTACCAGGATCTGAAAGCAAACTACTGGTGGATTGGTTTGAAAAAGTCCGTAGCTGAGCATGTAGCTAAATGTTTGACTTGTGCGCAAGTCAAAGCGGAGCATCAGAAGCCGTCAGGTTTGCTTCAACAACCTGAAATTCCCAAATGGAAGTGGGAAATGGTGACAATGGATTTCATCACCAAGTTGCCAAAGACGAGAAAGGGAAATGATACCATATGGGTCATAGTAGATAGACTGACGAAGTCAGCTCATTTTCTACCCATCAAGGAGACGTATAGCTCCGATATGTTAGCTCAACTATACGTTGATAAGATTGTAGCGTTACATGGTATACCTGTATCTATTATCTCCGATAGAGATACTAGGTATACGTCACATTTTTGGAAGAGTTTCCAACAATCATTGGGCACTCGTTTGAATTTTAGTACCGCTTATCATCCTCAAACCGATGGTCAGAGTGAGCGTACTATTCAAACTTTGGAAGACATGCTGCGTGCATGTGCGATCGACTTGGGTGGTAGTTGGGATAAGAACCTACCACTGATCGAATTCTCCTACAACAATAGCTACCACACTAGCATAAAAGCTGCGCCTTTTGAGGCCTTATACGGTAGAAAGTGTAGATCGCCCATCTGTTGGGCAGAAGTTGGAGATGTCCAACTATCAGGACCAGAAATCGTTTTTGAGACGACGGACAAGATCGTTCAGATTCGCGATCGTTTGAAAGCTGCCAGGGATAGGCAGAAGAGTTATGCGGATCCTAAGCGCAAAGATTTTCACTTCGAGGTAGGTGATAAAGTATTGCTTAAGGTATCACCCTGGAAGGGGGTGATGCGATTTGGTAAGAAAGGCAAGCTAAGCCCGAGATATATAGGACCTTTCGAGATTATCGAACGTGTTGGGTCAGTTGCTTATAAGTTAAACTTGCCTGAAGAACTTAGCGCTATTCATAATGTGTTCCACATCTGTAATTTGAAGAAGTGTTTCGCTGATGAATCACTGGTTATACCGCATACAGATATACACATAGACGAGAGTTTGAAGTTCGTGGAAAAACCATTGTCGATCGAGGATCGACAGGTGAAGAAGCTTCGAAGGAAGCATGTACCTATTGTTAAGGTCAAATGGGATGCCCGTAGAGGTCCCGAATACACGTGGGAAGTAGAATCCACGATGAAGGAAAAATATCCTCATTTGTTTCAGTAAATCTCGAGGTCGAGATTTCTTTTAAGGGGGTGAGGATGTAACACCTCGAAATTTTTCGTCCAATAATGTATTGACACGTGTCATAGGCTTTGCATATGCGAAAACATACTTTAGAGGGACTAAAGTTGAGAAACAGTGAAAACTATGGAACGTAAGGGTCCAAAGTGTCAACAATGGATAAATAGACTCTATAATAACCCTACATAATGTTTATAACCCTAAACGGATGGATCATGGATCATACGAAGCGGAAAATGCACGAAAGTGAGGAATTACAAACTATAGGGACTAAAAGTGTCAACATGTTGAATTTATACCTCTGAGTGATCTTTTGGCAGCCCCGAAGCTTTGTAATGCTAGAATATACTCACTAGAATATGTGGTAAAAATTTCATGAAGTTTCGCTATCGTATGAGAAAGTTATGGCCAAAACCGTACTTGAGGGGTTAAAAGCGTCAACGTCGAATTTCATGACTTTTCGGGTGAGCGAAAAGTTAACCAAGGACTTTACCATGTTGGTAAATGTCCCAAGGTTCCTAAAAACCAAGTTTGGGGGTTTACGAGTCAAGATAAACGACAAAACCTAGCGTGCGAAGAACAGGGGCCAAATCTGCCAATTAATAAAAGATTTCTTATGCTGAACAGGTCCTTGCGGACCGTATACAGGGACCTTACGGTCCGTATACCATGCCCAGTAACATAAATTCGCGAATCAGTAGTATTTGGGTCCGAATTATGAGTGTTTTACAGCTATTTCCACCTCCCAATTGCACCAATCAACCCCCATGCATGTATGGACACCTGTAGACTTCTTACAACTCCTGAAACAACATAAATCAGATCAAAGCATCATAATTTGGGGGCACTTGTGTTTGTAACAAGAACACTAGCAACTTGCAATAATTCACAAGGCATCTCCAGGGACTTTCTGATCGACAAGGCAGCCTCATAGTGATTCCTAAGCTTCATTAGGACCCTTGTAAGCATTCATAACCCTCTCTAATTCGTTCTATCATAGATTATTAGCTAAAAGTCAATCCGTAGTAAATATAGTTTGACTTTTCGATTAAAAGAATTTGGCTCTGTCATTTCTCAAACTGAAAGTACCTAAATGTTGGTATTTATGTGGGAAACAAACCCTCAAAAGGGTATTCTCTGATTCCCACTCTAAGCATGCTATTTGTCGAGTCAAAGATGTTCTTAAAAAGTCAACAGGAAGTGTTTTTGCAAATTATAGCATAAATGGTAATGTAGATGACATGCAATCAGTTTGATCATCAAAAATAGCTTTATAATGAATGTAAGAATATGTTTTATCATAATCAACTCGACAATCTTTAGTATAAACTCGGATCGGAACCGAAAGTCTTATAAAACGACTTTTTCGTTGACTCTCGATTCGGATCCATGCATGCATGTTTGAGATCTGTATTAGAGTTTATTTTTGACCATTTATATCTAAGTTTAACTCTCTGGAATTTTTACAACTTGAGTCTATGCTTAACCGATTCATATGCATGTTTCCGATTGATGCTTAAAGTTGACTATTTTGCCCTTTTTGTTATAAAACGTGATCTTTGGAAAAGTGAAAGAGTAGAAACCTTTATTACTGATTTATAAACTTGCATCGAAAATTTGATATCAGTTGGAGGTCCGGATTTCGAGTTATGGCCGATATCGTAAAACTATAGCTTTATGCTAAGTAAACGGCGCATTTAGCGTATAACCTATTTAAGGCCCCGTTTTGATATAAAACTTTTTACCCACTGATGTTATATAATATTTTGAGATTTTTGAAGATTTTTATTTAATTTTTGGCCGATCGTATCATAGGTCGCTAAGTTGATTCGGTTAATGCCGGTTTTGACCTTTTAAGCCACAAAATGAGTTTTATGCATCCTTTTGACCCAAACCTTTTTCTACTGATTTTATTTGTTAAATAAATTATTTTGAGCATTCTGGAAATATAAAAATCTCAGCTTTCTTTTAAAAACCCGGAAACGGCTCTAAATCGTCTTTCTAAGCGTTTTTAGCGCATGGTATGCGTTATACCGATATTTAACATATAAGGATTATACCTACTGATGTATTTAGCATATTTTTATAAAATAACAGTAAGTATAAGTTTTTGAACTCAGATTTCCAGTTTTGACATTTTTAGCCCTTGTGAAATTACCAAAATACCCCTACGGTGCATAGTTTGATTTTAAATAATAAGTTTTGTATATGGGTCATACCCTACTGTTATAACATGTCAAATTGAGTATATTTACTGTATAAATCAGACCTGTAACTCAGATTTCAAATTTGACTCTTTTATAATCTTTTAAATGACCAAAATGCCCTTATAAGGCATAAATTGAGTTTAAATTCATTCGGGGCATAATAGAACATAACTTGCTGATATTATAACATATTTAAAGCATATTATCTCAGGGAACTTGCATATGACTCTTTTGGCTACCCGTAACGCTCTTTTAGCGCTCGGTTCGGTTTATGTAACTAGTTTGCATAAATTGACCGAAACGGGTCAAACGTTATCATTTTTGTCTCAAAATCCAGAATGTATTTAGTATACCCATATTATACAAGTATTCAAACTTGTCGGGTCTAAATCACATTCTATCCGGTCTTCGCTTAATCGTGCGCTTGAACCGTATCGTCCTTAAAACTAACCGGTCAAGCTTAGGCTTAAAAAAAAGACCCGTTAGGAATCTAATAGGTTATTATAAACCTTTGTTCCAGAATAGGAGGCCCAGTAAAAGCTACCCTCACTTGCCAATTGTGATTCATACTTACTCAGGTAAATACTTTTTAACTTATTTTCCCTATACGGGCTTGGGTTACGGTATATAGAATACCGCTTGATCGAGCGTACAAAATCTTGCACCCTTGGGTGTTCAATTGAATAATTTTGATCGGCTCGTTTAAACAGTCTTGTTTTACTTAAAGCCTTTGGGGGGTTAATGACCATGTCCCGGATATCCTTGGCATTATCTTACGAGATGGCCACGACCAGAGCACGGGGTGTAGGCGTACACCCGTCAGTGTATAACTCTATATTGTGGTGTGTCTATTAATCTTTAACCCGGACAAGATCCCGGGCTACTGAACGCACGAGTAACATGTAATTCGTTCACAAGATTATATTGCATAATTTTCCCAAGTTATAAAAATATTTTTATGCCATGTGCATTTAAATCAATTTTCAATCATTTTCAAAATGAGTCAGTTAATTTGTATTTACCAGTGTAAACTGACGTATTTTCCCAAAAGATTAAGTGCAGGTACTACACGTACTAGGCTGGCTGTTTCCTAGAGCGTCCACAATAGTCTCGCAAGCTCGGACGACAATAAAACTGTTGAACAATTATCTTATTTTATTTGATCCGCCTGTGGATTCGTTTCAACTACTCGTGATATCTAATATTACATTTTATTTAAAGTTGAAATGAATCTATTTCTGCTTCCGCTGTGCATTATTATATTGTGTTGTTTGTCTATGATGATGCCAACTACGTCACCATACCCTCCACCGGGCCACCGGTGACACGTGGAAATTGGGGTGTGACATATTTACAGACAATATTTTTGTGAGTTTGTGCAAGAGGATCATATCAGTTTCCGAGACAAATCACTAACACCGTTAAGCTTGATTTCATTTTAAGTTTTAAATAATTCACCTAGATTGTCAGTATTCTGATCCACTTAAATTTTCACACAAATTTCAACTTTTCCGAGATACGAGATTAATGTCTTAAGAACTTAAAGTTATTCGCATGTCCCACCACTTGAATATACTCCCATATCCAGATCCCAATATTCAGTCTTACAGGTGAGTATCCCACAGATGATATCTGTAAAGGGGTTAGATGCGAAACCGTGAGAGCTCAGGTCAGAACTTCCATTCAGCAGAGAGATGACGGCTCGAATTTAGGTGTGTCCCCTTTAGAGGATCTTTTCTTCAATAGCAATGATTAACATTTTTCAATGTTTCATCATTTTTATGCTGAAGGCGGTGCTATATTTCAAGCATTTGCAGAAAGTATTATACGGGGACTAGGTCAGAATTTCCATTCAGCAGAAGTCCCGGAATAATACCCCAGATATCACTAAGTATAAAGACCTAGTATCTCAGAAAGAGGGACCTTTCAAACAAGATTTCGGGGGTTACCCATATATCCAAGAAATGTTCCCCACGAGATAAGCAAGTTTTGAAATTTAGATTTATATCTCGTCACAATCTACTAAATGTGCAAAAACCTACTGGCACATCCACAGTGAGATTGTTTATCACATTTTTACTTTACATTTCTTTAGTGTGTTGTGATAGTCCACTGATGTACTATCATTTCCTCTTTTATGCAACAAAAACTCATTTTTCATTTTATCATGTTTTTTTTTTTTTTCAAATTTTCTAATGTTTTTGGATTTTCTGAAATTTTTAAATTTTTACTCCCCCTAAAATTCAAACGCATTTAAAGAAAATTTAAAACAAACTGTACAAGAACATGACAAATGATATCGAATCGCCTCAATTCTCCATCCACTTGGCATAAACAATCAGAACTCACCCTCACAACAAACTATTTTCCCATTATAATTTCAAAACACTTAAGATTGTTTTAATCAAAATGGTTTTTCCGGAAAATTAGTTTTGTTGATTTTACCACTTGTAGTAAATGGGGATCAATTCATCACATTGTTTACCAATCTTTTGAATGATAGCTAAATCAAATTCAACTTAATGACCTTGATTTATCACTAGTAAGATCAACAATCAAACACTTATAAACATGCTTTTCAACCAATTATCACCTGTTGGTTGAATTCTCAAAATGCCGATTCCTACTCCACACTTACCAACCTAGGAGTTCCGGCTATTCCATCAGTATGACTTGCCAAAATTTTAAATTTCTCAAAAACATTTTCAAGAATGATGCCGATTCATGCTCTGTGATTACCAACTTGGGAGCTCCGGCAAATCAGGTTTTTACTCTTTGAAAAATATATCCACCCAAGCCTGACCATCCTTGGGTGAAACAACCTCTTCTTCATTGTTACATTCAACAGACTTGTGAACATTCATTTTGGAAGCATAGAATTCTTTCACTCCTTTGGCCTTACCATTGACCATTTTTCCAAAAATTTGTTTCACATTTCCGTTGAAAGCCTTTTCAACATCAAACTTATTCTTTTCAGAATAAATTTGATTTGAATTTCAACTTTCCCAACTTTCTTCTTAAAATTTTCAGCCCGCAGAGGTGGAAAATTCACATCATCCACAGTCGGAACTGATTTCTCAACTTTTTCTTCAACACGTGGCTCCTCTGATTTTGTGGAATCAGATTCATCACCAGAATTGTTTCCTGAACCCTTAACCACCTATTTTTGGTTTTTCAGATTTTCTTTTCTTTTCACCACATCCTTTGAACATTCACCAACCTCAAAAGTTGAATTTTCAAAGCCTGTAAATTTTCTAGTTGAAAGTTCAGTTTTCTCAACAGCTTTTTCTTTCAGTTTACCAGAGACTCCCTGTTTTGTCTGTATTGCCTTTGGACAATTCCTGGCAATATGACCGACTGTTTTACATTGAAAACAGGTTCTTGTCTCTGTATTCTTCTGAGTAACATTTTTCTTCATGTCCTCTTGCTTCTTTGCAAGGAATTCTATGTTTGTCTGCTTTCTGAACGCTTGCTCCTTTTCAGTCTTTGTCGTTTTTCCTGAAACAAACACAGTTTTTGGTTTATAAACTTTTTCATTTTTGTAATTTTTCGGTTGATTAAATCCAAGACCTTTCTTTTTGAAATTACCATTATGGTTTGGTTTCTTTCGAAAACAATAACCATAATTGTAACTCATTTTCTTGTTTATTCTTTGTTGATCTCTTGAAGTGTATTGTTTAGGTTTTCCAGAAAGATTTAAATTTCTTATTTCAGAAATATTAATTTCTGTGATTTTGAAAACCTTTTGAATCATTTCAATTTTAACACTTCTTATTGGAAAAATCTCATCAGAATATAATTTGTCAGAATCTTTCAAAGTATATGTTACTTTGACCGGTTCGTCATTCAAACTAGATTTTGATAGCAAAAAATCTTTATCATAAACCCGTTTGTCCTTTTTGATTGTTGACTTTGACTTGTCGGACTCAGACTTTGACTCGGATTTGGACTTCGTTTTTGACTCCTCAATGTCATCTTTATCCAACACCTGATCGTCCACACTTTTTATCAACTCGGACTCATGATCAGTGTCGGACGATGTGAACGTAACATCAATATTTTCTGCCAAATTATCCGACGACCCCGACTCCCACTGTAAGTTAATTGCCTTTTTGACTCTTTTGGAATTTGGATTTCGAGGAGAATATCCATTTTCTACCGGGGGCGTACATCTATTGTAGACAACACTTGGTTTCTTACCAGAAATTTCCATTTCATTATCTTCTTTTGTCTCGGAATTCTTTTCTTCCGAAGTCTTCATTTCCTCAAACGTCTTCAATCTTTCTACAATTGGGTAAATCCTGTCAACAACAGAAGTAGAACATGAGTAACTTTTCAATAAATTGTTAACTCTTTCAGTTTCAATTCTTTGTGTTGCCAACTTCAATTTAAGCTCTACAGACTTCTCTATGTAGTAGTTGACATTGTCAAGCTGTCTCATGTATGCTCCTTTGAGTGTATTCATTGCTACAGCTTGTTCACTACTTGACTCAATGTATTTATTCATTTCTCTGTTCAAGGTATCATATGATTCTTTCAACCTCTTTATGTTGTGTAGCAACTCGTTGTTTTGCTTGATCAGAAAATCACAATTCATGCACTTCTCAGGAACTTTGACTGCATCAGCATCTATTTTGATTTCAAATTCTGGAAATTCTTTGACTATTCTTACTGGAACTTCTTCTTTAGTCTTTTTCTTTTTCTCAGCTTCAGCTTGTTCCTGTTCTTCTTCTTCTTCTTCTTCTTCATATCTTTTCCATTTCTCCTCTTCAGCATCCCTAATTTTTCTGTATTTTTCTGCCCAATATTCATCAGAAGCATTATCAACAAAAGCTTTAGCGTTTAACATCTCTTTGGCCATGAATTCTTTGTCTGGGAAATAATTGTCCCAACTGAAACCTTCTGGCGATTTTTCATCTTCTTGATATGCCAAGCATACTTTACTATCTTTTGGAATGTATTTATCCCAACTGAAATCACTATCCTTGCCCTGATAACCAGACATGCTTTTTTTGAATCTTCAATTTCCTTTCTACCATGTGCAGTTTGTGCCTGTTGTTGATGATGTGGCCGTTGTGTAACTTGATGATAAATCGCCTTTTTATGATAGTCGTTGTTTCTGAAAGGATTTTGAGCTCCACTTGCTTCGCGATTTGTGCACTCCCTTTTAAAATGCCCATTTTCCCTACAACGAAAACAAGTAACTTTAGACTTATTAAAACCTAAAGTTGAAACATGTGCCTCGCAAAAATCATCTCTGCCTGTAATTTGTTTAATCTTTTCAGCCCGTCTCAACACACTAGCCATGCACCATTTTATATCCATCAATTCCATCTCCTCAGCATCAATTTGATCGTAATCCTCTTTCGTGAGCATTGGATTCCCGATCCTCCCTGCAACTAAGCCTCCATAGGATTCCAGCACTGTTACCAACAAAGACATGTGACTTTTAGCAACTTCCTCAGTATAGTTCTGATCATTTTCAAGATTTAACGCAATGTTGCATTGAAGAACTTTGCCACTCTTTGTTGTAGAAAAATTTGGATCAAATGTTGGAGATGAAGTAAATCCCGTTTTACTGCTTGATCCCTGAGATGAACTTTTAGAAGAACCTTTTGCATTAAAAGCAGTTTCAACTTTTGGAGAAAAATTTATCTTATCACTAACACCACTTTTGAAATACAATCCGATGTCTTGTTCTCCATCATAGTTCTTCATTCTAGCAATCTTTCTTTGCTCCATCTCTTGGGCTTCAAGATGTTTAATGAACTCACCCAGTGTTAATTTTTTATATTCCTTTCTATTATTTCTCAACATCATCAGATACGTTCCCCAAATATCATGTGGTAACGCATCAGCTAGTTTCTCAATCAGCTCATCTGTATCCTTTTTGATACCTAATTTTGACATATTTTTTACCAAGTTACAATATCTTTCAATAATCTGCTTGGTGTTCTCTGATTTCAAACCACGGAATAGATCAAATTCTTTCTTCATAAGTGATATTTTGTTCTTGAGCATATCGTCACTTCCCAGAAATTTTGCTTCCAATTCATTCCAAATCGAATATGCACTTCCATCATGTTGAAGAAGAACCAATATGTCCTCTTTAATCGCTTGCTGTAACAGACTAACCATCAATTTCTCATCTCTATACTTCTTTTTCTCATCAGCACTCATTTCTCTAATTGGCATTATCTGATTATTGTTCTTTGTTGGTCTTTCATATTGAACTTCAGTATGTTCCCAAGCATCCAAATGGTAAGCTTCAACCCAGTTACCAAAACGTTCGGACCAACCATTATAATCATCAATATCCAAAAGCTTAGGTGGTTTTTGTGATGTCCCCGTTTCATTTACAAGCAATGTTCTTTGAGTAATATTCATTTGAGCAAAGGCATTATAAAACTCGTTCTGCATGTTTTAATTTTCAAAGGTTAACAATCTGCCAATTTCAAGCGAAATACTCCTTACAAGCGAAATCAACAACAATACACTTTCAAGCGGAATAGGTACTTTGAAGCGGAATCACAATGATTTTTCAAGCGAAATCAACTTTGAAGCGGAATCAGGTTGATTCAGGTGAAATAACTCAAGCGGAATCACTGAATTCAAGCGGAATAAGCCAAAATCTCAAGCGGAACCCCGGTTTCAAGCGAAAACACTCCACTTTTTCAAGCGGAATCAGGATGAATTCCAAGCGAAATGACAATGACGTCATCATTTCGAACAGAATTTCAAGCGAAATAGCAAAAATATCAAGTTTTAGATCGATTTTAATTTTGAAACTTTCCAGGATTTATCAAAACACAATTGCGCGTGAAATGTGAAAATTTGAGCCAATTTTAACCGTGAAAAATTTTTCAATTTGAAAAAGAAGGTGTAGAAAACAGAAAATGCAGCTGAATTGATATGAACTCTTCCTCCTGAGCTCTGATACCACTTGTAGGATAGTTTTCAGACCTGAACGAGTCGATAAGAAGAGTTTTACTCAGTTTGAATGGCGGAAACAGACAAACTGAGGTCAATTCAGCACACAAATCACTTTAAACTGTCGATTTGATTGATAAGAAGCTGTTTTACAGGATGACGACACTTCGGCAGCACTTCGTTGCTCAACCGGAAAACTTCTTACTGATTTCGCTCCAAATGCACCTATATATAGTTGACCAGATTTCGCTTGAACATGACATGTTCATTTCAAGCGGAATCAGAACATTACAACTCAAGCGAAATCAGCAATGCTATTCGAGCGGAATCAGAATGATTGAGATTTCGCTTGAAATGACATGATGTCATTTCAAGCGGAATCACCTACAATATCCACATTTTTGATTTCCGAGCCCTAAACTATCTATTTCTATACAAGACTCGATACAAGACGAAGTCGAGAGACGGATGCACCAACAGGATTACATGGACAATTGAAGGAACTATTGCGATCCCAGATTGAAGATTTGGTTCTTATAAAAGAGTAATCTTGCGGAAGTGCTATTAGGTTTAGGAGAGAGAAGAAAAGCTGAGCCACATTGACTTGTCCTTTCAAGAGCCCATCTTGAGTTGGATCAGTCGTTTACAAGCTCAAGCTACCATAAGGATGGAGTAGTGTACATGATGTATTGCTTGGGTTCAGTCGAGATAGTGTATAATGGATAATACACTGATTTTGTTCTTTGTAGAGACCTGTTTGGAAGATAAACGGAAGTTTATCGAAGCACCGTAGAAGCAGTATGTATAGCTAGAAGAGTTATGCTAATAACCGGACATGCGATTTCAGCATTCTAGTCGTGTATGCGATTCATTGATTTGGCGAGTTGTGGATATCTAAATATGAATGCAAGAAGGAAGGAAGGCAAGTTTATGAGATTTGATTCTTTCGGGAGCCCATCTCGAGTTGGATCAATCGGGGGTAAACTCAGACTATCTTAGGTACGGGGTAATGTATATGTAAATATACGTACGTAGAACCCGTATTGGTGGAATTTTGACTCAATCTTCTTGATTAAGTGCTTGTAAATGTTGAACCTTGGAAAGAGTAGAGAGCGTTGAGATGTGAGATTAGGAATTGAGAGTGTATGTAATTGTTAGGGGAGGATTTTCTAACAATTAGTGATCCTTGCTTATTATCCTAACAAGTGATCCTTACTTCTGTGACAGATAGTGATCCTCAGAAGAGCTTCAGGATCAGGATCATGGATCACCTTAAGGATCCTCATACTAACGATTGGCTGTTTGTATTTCGTATTATTTTGCAGGAGTATTGAACTTGACTTGGTCTTGTCAACGTTACTATGGAATATTCCCCAAGTATTTCGCACTCATTTGAATGAAAATGGACGTTGTGGAGAACGTGGGAGAATGGCATGAAAGTCGGGCAGTTAGTTAGCTTAGTTTAGCTTTCATATTTAAAGGGGTGACGAGCTAAAATTAGAACACTTAGCCATTTTTTGCTTACACACACTCTCGTACAATTGTAGTCACAAAGCTCTCAGCAAACACTTAGCATTTCTCACACTTTTACACGTTTTAGCATAGTGATCCTTGTACTTAGCTCGTCACTATCCGAAGTTGTAAACTTTTATTGATTTATTTGAGTTTGGTGATCGGTAGTTTCCATCACCCGAGGTTTTTTATGCCGGAGATCATTCATTGATCAAGGGCTTTTTCCTTGTATAAATCCTTGTGTTGTTCGTGCAATTTATTTCATAGTGATCCTTATCATAATTCTTCATTTCAAGCATCATTCCCCGTAACTTGGAGTTTGGTTGCATTATCCTCATTAGATTTTTGACCAAAACAGTTTGGCGCCCACCGTGGGGCAATTGGTGCTTCATTAATAAGAAAATTTTCTGTTGGTGATCATCCAGTTCATTGCATACGAACACATGGCTTCATCAGTGAAGAATACCTCTACGGCAATGTCTACAGTCAATTCGTCTCAGGGCATTCCACCTTTGCCTCCACCACCTGCTGGATCTCAGAAAAATGCTAAGAAGAAACCAACTCCCATATTCTCTAAACCTCTAACTTCTTCTGCTCCTTACACTCCCACTACTAGTGACATGTTTACTTTGATTTTGCAGATGAAGGAACATATACAGCAACAGGATAAAACCAATGACAGGATCCTCAAAGAAATCGGAGATCTTAAGAAGCAAAAGAAAGTGGCAGAGGATCATTCCCCACTGGTGCCCAGATCTTTGAATTTTGATACTCCGGTGATTACTTCTCAGCCTTCGGTGATTCCAGATGTTCAGTATGTGGGTGGACCAAAAGGAGTGCACTACGGATCGACAATAATGACTCAGCCATCAGGTTCATATTTCCAGCCAGCAGGATCCTATCCTCAGCATATGGGATCCTTCATGAGTTCAGGAGCCTACTCAGGAGTGCAGCAGGTTCAAGGATCCTCCTTTGTTCCAGGATCATCCCAGGTTCAAGGATCCTCCTTTGTTCCAGGATCATCCCAGGTTCAAGGATCCTCCTTTGTTCCAGGATCATCCCAGGTTCAAGGATCCTCCTTTGTTCCAGGATCATCCCAGGTTCAAGGATCCTCCTTTGTTCCAGGATCATCCCAGGTTCAAGGATCCTCCTTTGTTCCCGGATCATCCCAGGTTCAAGGATCCTCCTTTGTTCCAGGATCATCCCAGTTTCAGGGGTCTAACCAGATGCCAGGATCCTTGAGGAGTTTGCAAACAGGAAGTTCCGATGTCCATCAGGGAGACTTCATTCCAATGCAGACCATTGCTTCCACTGGTCCCTCCATCATCCCAGAGTCCAAGCAATATGGATTCACATCCAGTGTTCCTAACTTGAACCCCATGGGAGGTAACACTTTTAATAATTCTCTTACCACTAACCATGGATTCATGCCGGATGCAGGTATCAACCTTGCTATGGCCAGAGAGTTGCAAAAATTGAAGGATATGATATCAAGTGTTCCAGGAGTGGTCAAACCTATCCTGGAGATTGCAGATGGAAGCCATAAGATATCTCGTATTGCACCACCAATTTGTGATGCTGAGATACCCAAAAGGTTCCATGTTCCAACTATGAAGCTGTATGATGGTTCGACGGATCCTGAGGAACACATAGCACAATACAGGGAAAGGATGGAGATCAATCCAATTCCAGAAAGGTTAAAGGAAGCATGCCTATGCAAGGGATTTGGATCCACTCTTACTGGATCGGCTCTCAAATGGCTGCTAAGTCTTCCCCATTACTCTATTACCTCATTTGCTAATCTAGTTAACTTATTCAATAATCAGTTTTCTTGTAGTAGAAAATTTGAACGATTAACTAGTGATTTATATAGGATAACTCAGGGTCATAATGAATCATTAAGGGATTACATAACCAAATTTAGTAAAGAATCCTTAGACATTCCCAACTTGGATATAGCCACGGCTGTTGAGGCCTTCAAAATGGGATTGCTTAGGGATTCATTGTTCTATGATGATCTTGTTATGACACCATGCAGGAACCTAGATGAGGTAAGAACCCGGGCACTCAGGTTCATCCGGCTAGAGGATGACAAGAGGATCCAGGAGAGATTAGCAGGATCTTCAAAACAAGAAAAGCAAGGATCCTCGTACAAGAACAACAAATTCAAATCCTATAACAGATCTGAAAACCAGAACGTGCATGCTGTTGATCAAGAAGATGATGATGAGGATTATCCTCCAATTTCTGAATATTGTTTTTCCGTTGACAACAATGAACTAATCCTTACGATGCAGAATCTAGGAGAAAAAGCCAGATGGCCTAGAAAAAATGACAGACCGGCTGCAACCAAAGATAAATTAAAGTGGTGTGCATACCATGAGGATTTTGGGCATTTAACAGAAGAATGCATCGCATTGAGAAAGGAAATTGGATATCTATTGAGCAAGGGGCATTTAAAAGAATTGTTGGGTAGAAAAAAGTCAAGGACCCAGGATCCTGAAAGGATCCCTGAGAAAGCTCCAGCCCCTCCGGCAGATGCACAAGTGATAAACTTTTTTTCTGGAGGATCAGACATCTGTGGTACATCCTTCTCAGCAGCTAAAAGGCATGCAAAGGAAGCTAAGATGGAGAATGGAGAAAGACCTGTTCGAACATCAAGTGCCTCTGAGGGAAAAGTCATAACGTTTGATGAGGATGATCGTGATGACATCCAGGATCCTCATCACGATGGTTTAGTTATTACTCTTTTTATTTCTAACCATTTTGTCCGCAGGATCCTTATTGACGGAGGAAGCTCAGTGAACATTATCCAGCTAGATGTTTTGAAGAAAATGGGTATCCCTGAATCAGATATCATACCAAGATCCTCCGTGCTTGTGGGATTTAGTGGCGAAACTAAGAACACCCTGGGGGACATCAACCTCCCAATTTATGTTGAAGGATTACATAATTATCAAAAATTTTGTGTTATTGACTGTTTATCTTGTTGTAATGTTATCCTTGGCAGGCCCTGGATACACGATATGAAGGCAGTCGCATCTACCTACCATCAATGTGTGAAGCTCCCTAGCCCTTGGGGAATAGTAAAGATTGATCAGCAGGAGGCTAAGGATTGTTATACTTCATCAATGAAACCAGCCTCAAAATCAAGGGATCATAGCAATCAAAGTATCCTCCAAGGGATGTCTTGGAGGCAAGAGAGCAGGATGTGGTGGAAATCCTCATGGATCCCGATGATACTGAATCCAAAATCTATATCGGGTCAGGGATCCTTGGCAAGATGAAAGAAGACCTTGTATCCTTCCTCAAGAGAAGGAAGACTACCTTTGCATGGAAACATGAGGATATGACAGGTATATCTAAGGATATTATCACTCATAAACTCGGCATTGACAGGTCATTCAAACCAATCCATCAAAAAAGGAGGAAGTTTGCACCTGAAAGAAATGCCATTATCCAGGAAGAGGTAGAAAAATTGCTCTGAGCAGGTATGATTAGAGAGGTAAAGTATCCAAGATGGTTGGCCAATGTGGTTGTTGTTCAAAAGAAAAATGGAAAGTGGAGGGTATGTGTCGATTTCACTGATTTAAATAAGGCATGTCCCAAGGATCCTTTCCCATTACCCCACTGTTTTGGTCAAAAATCACACAAGGATAATGTAACCAAACTCCATGTAAACGGGGAATGATGCTTGGTTTGTTGAAAAAAGTAAAGGATCACTTTAGTAAGAAATATGCAAGTGACACAAGGATTTATACGAGGAAAAAGCCCTTGATCAATGAATGATCTCCGGCATAAAAAACCTCGGGTGATGGCAACTACCGATCACCAACTTCAATATATCAAAATATGGTTACAACTTCGGATGACAATGAGCTGAGTACAAGGATCACTATCGTAATGTGTGTCTAAGCGTGTGAGAATTGTTTTGTGTGTCTTCCGAATGGGGAAGAGTGTTATATATACAAGTGTGAGTGGCCTATTTTAGGTAAAAAGACTAATAATCAGCTCATTACCCCTTTAGAAATAAAAGTAAATCTAGCCTAAATTATCGCCCTTAAATCATGCCAAGTTTCCATATCCTTCACAACGTTCATCTCTGATTAAGCATATGCCAAAGTTGTAAAGACGCGTCCCTTGATTGTGATGCTAAGAGCGGATCCTGCTAGACATTCCTGCAAAATGACATTAAGTTCAATGAAAGCAACTGTTAGCATGAGGATCCTATGACGGTCCGTGATCCTGATCTTGGAACCTTGCTGAGGATCACTATCTGCCAAAGAAACAAGGATCATTGATTAGGATCACATGTAAGGATCATGTATTATAAAAATCCAGCCCTAACAATTGCCCCCAAAATATAAGGAGTGATATTGTAAATATATGAGTTATATTTTGCTTTGATCTTATCTGCAACGAACGACTCGGATAACTAGCCGTTAAACTCGGACTAGCCGTTGCAACCCTTACGTCATAGACGTGACAATCCTGCAGATCATCATTATAAATAGGAGATAGAGTTAGGATCAATTTGCATTTAAATTCAAGAGTTACTCCCTTTATAATCTCGTCCGAAAGATCGATCAGGTATTCTTTCTCTTTTCTTTCCTTCTCTTACTCTGTTTTTCTTTCTCTTTCTATTCTTCTGCGAATATGTTGCTCCGGAATTCTCCTCACAAGGATCACATGAAGAATAGCCCTTTGAAAGGTCAAGGGATCATTAAAGACTCTCCCACCAAGAGGTGCTACTTCTCCGATGCTCACATTGATAGGATCCGTCACTGTTTTCCGGCGGTTGCTATCTTCAAGTCTTTCACTCCCACTGCTCTAAGCGATTTTGTTTCCGACACATGGGTGGCTTTTCCTGTAACTCCGTTTTCCATAGGATATTCGTATCCCTTTCCAGCTTTCACCCAATCTTTCTTTTCCCTGACCGGCATCTCTTACATCCAAGCCATGCCGATGATCTGGAGGGTTTTGTATACCCTTGAAAGGATCATTGAGCAGGAGGGGATTGACCTAGGGATGGCGGAACTGGCTGAGTTGTATGATCTCACAACGTTCGGATCCTGTCGATATTTGCTCAAACGGAAAGCCGGAGAGGATCACCCTGTTCTTAAGGTCACCAAAAATGACATGAATTGGAAGCGGCGATTTTTCTTTGTTAGGAGGGACACCATCCCTTATGGGGAGGATCTGCCCAAGGAGTGGGCTACTCATGGTAGGATAGAGGATCCTGGAAGGATCACCATCAGACTTGTTCCTTATGATGAGGAGCACTAATGTCTTCTTTGTCTTTTGTACAGCTATATCAATTGCTCATCTCAAGTTGACCCCTGCTGCAAGAGAGAGAGTTCTAGCCTTCAGAAAGCTTGATCCTGAAATCAGAAGTTTTCAAGTTGCTGCCTAGGATTCACAGGAAGTATCCTCCGCATCTGCCACTATGTCAACTAAGTATCTTTATTTAAAAAGCAGTTTTATGTAAGATTTTAAATTAGTTAGGGTACTTATCTTGTTTTGGTTGTGTAGGCGCTGGGAAATCTGTCAAGTCTGCCTCCAAGTTTGGTATTGACGAGCTTGCCAATGTTAAGTCTACAAGGAAGAAGACCCCTGCTGCTAGTCCCTCTGCTTCAGCCCCTAAAGCTCCTATTAGGGGTAAGGGAAAGAAGAGAAAGGCTTCTGAGGATCCTCAAGGCTTTCCCCTGCTCCGCCAGCAGTTTCTTGATTATGTTAATGAAGTAAGGATCATTGCCTCTGTTGGTCTTGATATCCTGCCTGAATATCCTGCCTATATATCCTGCTTCTTTGAGGATCACCTGGTTCTGAACTTACTCTTTCCCTTTCTGCAGAAACTTGCTGAAATAGAAACCTATCTTGGCCATGTT
Source organism: Helianthus annuus (assembly GCF_002127325.2). Lineage (NCBI taxonomy): Eukaryota > Viridiplantae > Streptophyta > Magnoliopsida > Asterales > Asteraceae > Helianthus > Helianthus annuus. Next base: position 97,961,512 of record NC_035444.2, on the reverse strand, counting down.
GAGGATCAGGACCGCCAAATTGCCGACCTCCAACAGATGGGTGTGCTGAAGGATCTCAAGATTGCTGATCTTGAGAAGGAGCTCCGGGCTACCAAAGGATGAAGCTGCTCAAATGCTGGTCAACATGGATGATGAGAAGCAGGAGATCACCCAGGATGCCAAGGTCTCTGCCGCAATAGCTATGTATAAGATACAATGCAGATGGCTACGGAGGCTCAGGATCCTGCCTTTGATAAAAGCTCATGGGATGTGTAGGGTTGGAAGGCAAGATTAGCAGAGCTGGAGGATGAGGACGAAGCTGAGGAGATCCCAATGCTGGAAGGTGGTGAGGCTGGCAAGGATCAGGGTGGAGATGGAGCAGCAAAGGTTTGAGCTGCAGGATTGGGCGATGATGGATATTTCGAGACTAGGCCGGAGCCCAATTTTTAAGTTTGGTAGTGGTTTTTGTGGTTGTTGATGTTTTGAAACAATGATGGTCTGTACTTAAACAATAGTTTTTAGGGTTAAGGATCCTGGATCCTTTGGACAATAGGTAGGATCGCGAATGGTGGAGGGATCCTCTGTTTGGGGGATGAAGCCTTTGTGATCCTGCCGCTTTTAATTACCTGCACCTGCTATGACCGCATAGACAATGGACACCCTTTGCCAACCCATGTGGACGGGCCACGTTTTGCTGGTAGAAACGTGGGTTGGCAATTTTGACAACTTTTTTGAAAGGGTTTAAGATCCTTTGTTAATAAAATAACTTTAATCTTTCTGGCTTACCTTGTTTCGTTATCCTTTATTTATCCTCTTGTTGTCCAATTATTTTAGAAATATATTTGTTAGAATAACAGAAGTTGAGCAAATCATGTTTAATAAATTTAGGATATGATCCTAGATCAAATATCCTATCATTGAAAATTTTCAAAGCAATTTATTTTAAGGATCATAGGTTTAGTTGTCAAAGTGTAAGGGTTGTTCAGAATAATGAGTATAATCAAAATAGTCAAGGATCATACCTGAGGATCCAAGTTAGGATCCTAACCTTTAATCAAGATAACCGTAGATGAGATTTTAATGGATAATAAGGATTAAGGATCCTTATTTGTTTAACTTCGAAAACCTGAAAAATGGAATATAACTTGGGACTAAGCCAATATAAAAGATAAGTTAGTAACTGGGGACAAGCCCAAAGGATAACTGGGGATGATCCCAAAGGATAACTGGGGACAAGCCCAAAGGATCACTGGGGACAAGCCCGAAGGATAACTGGGGACAAGCCCAAGGATCGTAGGTAAACTGGAGTATGGCCCTTACTGGCGACTATCCAATCTTAGTGACATGAACATGCCAAAACCTTAGCTAACGTGAAAACGTTAGAAACCTTAGGAACGGATGTATGGTACATCTACCATTATACGTAGGATCCTGGGTATAGCCAGTACGATGAGGTTGTCAGCCCCGAAAGTGGGTACTAGTCCCAAAGACGTGAACTATACCAGGATCATCGTGCGCTACTGGCGAAAACTGGGGACAAGCCCAAGGATAACTGGGGTTGGACCCAAGGATCTGAGGTGCTTTTGAAGATCTTTAACGATATGCTGAAGATACCTGGGCTATCATAACTCAAATTCTCGTGAGAAGAGGATGAAGGATGCATGATCCTTATCCTTAGGTAAAAATAAGGAAACGGAAAAGTTTTGAGATAAGGACTTTACCAGAGTAAGGATCACTGATGTCGCCGGGATCCTTCGAGGATGCTTCCGATGTAAGGATCATATGCTTGAAGGATCCTGTTCACATGAAATACTTCTTTAAGTGAATAGCATTCCAGGCTCTTGGTAACAAATTTCCTTCCCTGGTTAGCAATCTGTATGCCCCCTTTCCTGCTTCGGCTTCAATCAAGTAAGGGCCTTCCCATTTTGGTGCCAATTTTCCGTCAGCAGGATTGATGGTGTTTTGGAATGCTCTTCTCAACACCATATCCCCGACTTGGAACTTCCTTATCCTGACATTTTTGTTGTAGGCACCAGCCATTCTTTGTTGGTAGCTTGCCATCCTTATCCTAGCCAGATCCCTGATTTCCTCAATAGTATCCAAGTCTTGAGCTAGGTTTGCAGCATTCTCTTCAGGATCACGAGTACTTGTTCTAGCAGTTGGAACCACCATTTCTGTTGGGATCACTGCTTCTGCCCCAAATACTAAAGAGAAGGGTGTTTGACCAGTGGCATTCTTGGGAGTTGTTCTATCAGCCCATAGCACATAAGGCAATTCCTATGCCCATTTCCCCTTCTTGGATCCTAGCTTCTTCTTCAGATTGTTGATGATGATCTTGTTGGATGATTCTGCTTGATCATTGGCTTGTGGATGGACTGGTGTTGATGTTATCATCTTAATTCCCCAACTGTCACAAAAGTTAGTGGTTCTGCTCCCAATGAATTGGGAACCATTATCACATACAATTTCAGAGGGAATGCCAAATCTAGTTATAATGTTTCTTTTAATAAAGGATATAACTTCTTTTTCTCTGACTTGGGCAAAAGCTTCAGCTTCTATCCACTTAGAGAAGTAGTCGGTCGTGGCGAGCATAAATACTTTTCCACCAGGTGCTTTAGGGAGCTTGCCAACTATATCCATCCCCCATCTCATGAATGGCCAAGAGGATGGTATAGGATGTAGAAATTCAGCTGGTTGATGAAGGATATTGCTGTGTCTTTGACAAGGATCACACTTCTTAGCGTATTCTACAGCATCCCGTTTCATAGTTGGCCAGTAGTATCCTGTTCTAAGGATCCTTGAGAACAATGCCCTGCCCCCAGTGTGGTTTCCACAATCTCCTTCATGGAAGTCTTTCAATACTTCTTGAATTTCAGGATCCTCGATACATCTTAAATATGGTCCTGCAAGAGATCGTTTATATAGCATATTATTTAAGATTGTGAATTGAGATACCTTAATCCTGAAAGCTTTAGGATTTTCTCCCATAGGAATCTTCCCGTGTTGCAAGTATCTCATGATTGGTGAGATCCATGATCCTGAATAAGATTGAGCTTCTTCACTAGGGATCATTGCAGTATCCTCTTCTATTTCCATGGCCACCTGATTTTCAATAGCAGGAGCTAGGATATGGATGATGGGGATACGTATATCCTCTGGGATCTTCAAGGATGATCCTAGGTTGGCCAATGCATCAGCTTCTGTATTTTCCTCCCTTGGTACCTGTGTTAAACTGAAGGAAACAAAAGAGAGTGCCAATTCTTTGACTATCTCCAAATATTTGGTTAGTTTTTCTCCTTTAACAGCATAGGATCCATTAAAGTGATTAGTGATTAGTAGTGAGTCTACGTATACTTTAAGGTATCTGATCCCCATATCCTTAGCAATTTGTAAACCAGCAATTAAGGCTTCATATTCAGCCTCATTGTTGGTTGCTTGGAACTCACAGGCTATGGAGTGGGGTATTATGTCCCCCTGTGGCGATTTTAGTAGTATCCCGAGCCCTGTGCCCTTGACATTTGAGGATCCATCGGTGTGTAGTATCCAAGGATCCTTGGTCTCATCCAGCTGCTGGACTTCCAATTCTGCTTCCTTTTGTAGATCACTACTGAAATCAGCCACAAAGTCAGCTAGTGCTTGGGATTTAATGGCTGTTCTAGGCTCATATCTTATATCATGGGCACTAAGCTTTACTGCCCACTTAGCCATTCTTCCGGACATCTCTGGTTTCCTGAGGACATTCTTGATTGGAAAATTAGTTCTAACAACAATAGTTTGGGTTTCAAAATAATGTCTTAACTTAGTAGATGCCATAATTAATGCAAGAATAAGTTTTTCAAGGTATGAGTACCTGGATTCTGCATCAAGTAAACTCTTACTTACATAGTAAATAGGATGTTGTGTACCTTCGTGATCCTAACAAGGACAACACTTACAGCGGTTGAGGATACCGCCAGGTATAAGGATAACACATCTCCTTTTCCGGGTTTCATTAATGCTGGTGCTGAGGACATATATTCTTTAAGGGCTTGTAAAGCATTTTCGTGTTTTTCAGTCCATTCAAACTTCTTGTTTTTCCTTAAGATATCGTAAAATTCTTTACATCTTTCTGAGGATTTTGATATGAATCTGTTTAGAGCTGCTGCCTGTTAGCCTTTGCACATCCTTAGCGTTGGCAGGGGATTTGATATTCACCAATGCTTTAATTTGTTCCGGGCTTGCTTCAATGCCCCTCTGAGTTACCATATATCCTAGAAATTTACCTGCTTTAACACCAAAGTGGCATTTTGAAGGATTAAGCTTCATGTTATAATTATCAAGGATATCAAATGCTTCCTCCAAGTCCCTTAGGTGATCCTCAGCTTTCTTTGACTTGACTACCATATCATCTATGTATACTTCCATAGTTTGTCCTATTTGATCTTTGAACATCATATTCACCAGCCTTTGATATGTTGCACCTGCATTTCTTAGTCCAAAAGGCATGGCAATATAACAGTATAAACCGGTTGGGGTCATAAAGGCTGTATCCTCTTGGTCAGATGGTTCCATCTGAATTTGTTGGAATCCAGATGATGCATCCATAAAGGTTAACAGTTCATGCCCCGCCGTTGCATCCACCATGGAGTCAATGTGGGGTAATGGGAAAGGATCCTTGGGACATGCCTTATTTAGATCAGTGAAATCGACACATACCCTCCACTTTCCGTTTTTCTTTTGGACAACAACCACATTGGCTAACCATTTTGGATATTTTACCTCTCTGATCATACCTGCTCGAAGTAGTCTCTCTACTTCTTCTTGGATAATGGCATTCCTTTCTGGTGCAAACTTTCTCCTTTTTTGATGGATTGGTTTGATCGACCTGTCAATGCCAAGTTTATGAGTGATAATATCCTTAGATATACCTGTCATATCTTCATGTTTCCATGCAAAGGTAGATTTTCTTCTTTTGAGGAAGGATATTATGTCTTCTTTCAACTCGCCAAGGATCCCTGATCCGATATAGATTTTTGATTCAGGATCACTAGGATCCAAAAGGATTTCGTCCACATCCTGTTCCCTTGCCTCCAAGACACTCCTTGGAGAATACTGTAATTGCTATTGCTCCCTTGGCTTCGAGGTTGGTTTCATGGATGAGGTATAGCAATCCTTAGCCTCTTGCTGGTCACTGTCGATCTTGATTATCCCCCATGGGCTAGGGAGTTTCACACATTGATAGTAGGCAGATGGGACTGCTTTCATATCATGTATCCAGGGCCTGCCAAGGATAACATTACAACAAGATAAACAGTCAATGACACAAAATTTTTGATAATTATGTAATCCTTCCACGTAGATTGGGAGTTTAATGTTCCCCAGAGTTTTCTTCGTTTCTCCACTGAATCCCACAAGCACGGAGGATCTTGGTGTGATGTCTGATTCTGGGATACCCATTTTCTTTAGAACATCAAGCTGGATAATGTTTACTGAGCTTCCTCCGTCGATAAGGATCCTGCGGACAAAATGGTTAGAAATAAAGAGAGTAATAACTAAACTATCATGATGAGGATCCTGGATGTTAATGCGATCATCCTCATCAAACGTTATCGTCTTTCCTTCCGAGACACTTGATGTTCGAATAGGTTTTTCTCCATTATCCATTTTTGCTTCCTTTGCATGCCTTTTGGCTGCCGAGAAGGATGTACCACAAATATCTGATCCTCCGGAAATAAAGTTGATCACTTGTGCATTCGCCGGAGGGGATGGAGCCTTCTCAGGGATCCTTTCAGGATCCTGAGTCCTTTGCTTTTTTCTTCCCAACAATTCATTTAGATGCCCCTTGCTTAGCAGATATCCAATCTCTTTTCTTAATGCTATGCATTCTTCAGTTAGATGCCCGAAATCCTCGTGGTATGCACACCACTTTGACTTGTCTTTAGTCCCGGATGGTTTGTCATTCTTTCTGGGCCATCTGGCTTTTTCTCCTAGATTCTGCATTGCAAGGATTAGTTCATGATTGTCAACAGAAAAACAATATTCAGAAATCGGAGGATAATCTTCATCATCCTCTTCTTGGTCTACTGCATGCACGTTCTGGTTGTCATTTCTATGGTAGGATTTGAACTTATTGTTCTTGAAAGAGGATCCTTGTTTTTCCTGTTTTGAGGATCCTACTTGCCTCTCCTGGATCCTCTTGTCATCCTCTAGCCGGATGAACCTGAGTGCCCGAGTTCTTACTTCATCTAGGTTCCTGCATGGTGTCATAACAAGATCATCATAGAACAATGAATCCTTAAGCAGTCCCATTTTGAAGGCCTCAACAGCCGTGGCCATATCCAAGTTGGGAATATCCAAGGATTCTTTACTGAATTTAGTTATATAATCCCTTAATGATTCATTATGACTTTGAGTTATCCTATATAAATCACTAGTTAATCTTTCAAATTTTCTACTACAAGAGAATTGGTTATTGAATAAGTTAACTAAATTAGCAAATGAAGTGATAGAGTAAGGGGGAAGACTTAGCAGCCATTTAAGAGCTGATCCAGTAAGGGTGGATCCAAATCCTTTACATAGGCATGCTTCCTTTAACTTTTCTGGGATTGGATTGATCTCCATCCTCTCCCCGTATTGTGCTATGTGCTCCTCAGGATCCGTTGTACCATCATACAGCTTCATAGTAGGGATATGGAACCTTTTGGGTACCTCTGCATCACAAATTGGTGGTGCAAAACGAGATACCTTATGGCTTCCATCTGCAATCTCTGGGATAGGCTTGACTACCCCTGGAATGTTTTGGTCAAAAATCACACAAGGATAATGCAACCAAACTTTATGTAAATGGGGTATGATGCTTGGTTTGTAGAAAAAGTAAAGGATCACTTCAGTATAAAATATGCAAAGACACAATGATTTATACGAGGAAAAAGCCCTTGATCAATGTATGATCTCCGGCATAAAAAACCTCGGGTGATGGCAACTACCGATCACCAAACTTCAATATAAGAAAAATAGTTACAACTTTGGATGATAATGAGCTGAGTACAAGGATCACTATAGTTTCGAGTGTCTAAGCGTGTGAGAGTTGTGTTGTGTGTTCTTCCGAATGAGGAAGAGTGTTATATATACAAGTGTAGGTGACCTGTTTTAGGTAAAAAGACTAATAATCAGCTCATTACCCCTTTAGAAATAAAAGTAAATCTAGCCTAAATTATCGCCCTTAAATCATGCCATGTTTCCATATCCTTCACAACGTCCATCTCCGATTAAGCACATGCCATAGTTGTAAAGACGTGTCCTCTAATTGTGATGCTTAAGAGCGGATCCTGCTAGATGTCCTGCAAAACAACATTAAATTCAACGAAAGCAACTGTTAGCATGAGGATCCTATAATGGTCCGTGATCCTGATCCTGGAACTCTGCTGAGGATCACTATCTGCCAAAGAAACAAGGATCACTGGTTAGGATCACATGTGAGGATCATGTATTGTAAAAATCCAGCCCTAACAATTGCCCCCAAAATATAAGGAGTTCATTGTAAATTAACGAGTTATATTTTGTTCTGATCTTATCTTCAACGGACAACTCGGGTAACTAGCCGTTATAACCGGACTAGCCGTTGCGATCATTACGTCACTGAAGTGACATCCCTGCAAATCATGATTATAAATAGGAGATAGGGTAAGGATCGATTTGCATTTAAATTCAGGATATACTCCCTTTATAATCTCCACCGAAGATTGATCAGGTATTCTCTTTCTTTCTTCCTTTTCCTGCTCTGTTTTTTTTCTGCTCTTGCTCTGTTTTTGTTTCGCCACAAGTATGTTGCTCCGAAATTCTCCCCATAAGGATCACGAGAAGAGTAGTCCCCTGAAAAGCCAAGGGATCATTAAGGACTCTCCTACGGAGAGATGCTGCTTTACCGATGCTCATGTAGATAGGATTCGTCATTGCTTTCCGGCGAATGCTGTTTTCAAATCCTTCACATCCACTGCTTTGAGTGACTTTGTTTCAGACGCCTGGGTGGTCTTTCCTGCAACTCCGTTTACCATAGGATATTCGTATCCTTTTCCGGCCTTCACCCAATCTTTCTTTTCTTTGACCGGCATATCTTATATCCAAGCTATGCCGATGATCTGGAGGGTCTTGTATACCTTCGAGAGGATCATCGAGCATGAGGGGATTGACTTAGGGATGGCAGAGTTGGCCGAGCTTTATGATCTTACCACGTTTGGTTCTCATCGATACTTGCTGAAACGGAAGGCCGGGGAGGATCACCCTGTTCTAAAGGTTACCAAAAATGATACAAACTGGAAGCGTCGTTTCTTCTTTGTGAGGAGGGATACCCTCCCTAATGGGAAGGATCTGCCCAAGGAGTGGGCCACCCATGGTAGGATATAGGATCCTGGAAGGATCACCATCAGACTTGTCTCTTATGATGAGGATCACTAATGTCTTTCTTTGTTTTTTGTTTATTGTGCAGCTATCTCCATTGCTTATCTCAAGTTAACCCCTGCTGCCAGAGAGAGGGTCTTAGCTTTCAAGAAGCTTGATCCTGAAATCAGAAGTTTTCAAGTCACCGTCCAAGATTCACAAGAAGTATCCTCCGCATCTGCCACTATGTCAAGTAAGTATCCTTATTAGAAAGTAAGTTATATGTAAGACTGTTTAGTTAGTAAGGGAACTTATCTTGTTTTGGTTGTGTTGGCGCTGGGAAATCTGCTAAGTCTGCCAAGTCTGCCTCCAAGTTCGGGATTGATGAACTTGCCAATGTCAAGTCTTCAAGAAAGAAGACTTCTGTTGCCAGTCCCTCTGCTTCGGCCCCTAAAGCACCTGTTAGGGGTAAGGGAAAGAAGAGAAAGACTTCTGAGGATCTCCAAGGATTTCCCCTGATCCGCCAACAGTTTCTCGACTATGTCAATGAGGTAAGGATCATTGCCCCTGTTGGTTATCCTTCACGAGTATCCTGCTTGTGTATTCTGCTTGTATATCCTGCTTCTTTGATGATCACCTGATCCTGAACTTACCCTTTTTTTTTTTTTGCAGAAACTTGCTGAGATTGAGACCTACCTTGGCCATGTCGAGGATCAGGAAAGCCAAATCGCCGACCTCCAACAAATGGGCGTGTTAAAGGATCTCAAGATAGCCGATCTTGAGAAGGAACTCCGGGCTACAAAGGATGAGGCTGCTCAAAGGCTAATTGACATGGATGGCGAGAAGCAGGAGATCATCCAGGATGCCAAGGTCTCTGCCGCAACCGCTATGTACAAGATACAACTACAAATGGCTGCGGAGGCTCAGGATCCTGCCTTTGACAAGAGCTCATGGGACGTGGAGGGTTGGAAGGCAAGATTGGCAGAGCTGGAGGATGAGGACGAAGCAGAGGAGATCCCAATGCTGGAGGGCGGTGATGCTGACAAGGATCAGGATGGAGAAGCTGGTGGTGATGGAGCAGCAAAGGTGTGAGCTGCTGGATTGGGCGATGATGGATATTTCGAGACTAGGCCGGAGCCCAATTTTTTGAGTTTGGTAGTGGTTTGTTTGTGGTTGTTGATGTTTGAAACAATTATGGTTTGTAACTTGAACAATAGTTTTTAGGGTTAAGGATCATGGATCCTTTGGACAATAGGTAGGATTACAAAAGGTGGAGGGATCCTCTGTTTGGGGGATGAAGCCTTTGTGATCCTGCCGCTTTTAATTTCCTGCACCTGCTAAGACCGCATAGACAATGGACACCCTTTGCCAACCCATGTGGACGGGCCACGTTTTGCTGGTAGAAATGTGGGTTGGCAATTTTGACAACTTTTTGAAAGGGTTTAAGATCCTTTTGTTAATAATATAACTCTAATCTTTCTGGCTTATCTCGTGTTGTTATCCTTTATTTATCTTCTTATTTCCCAGTTTTTAGAAACATATTTGTTAGAGTAACAAGAGTTGAGCAAACCATGTTTAATAAATTTAGGATATGATCCTAGATCAAATATCCTATCATTGAAAATTTTCAAGGATCATAGTTTTAGTTGTCAAAGTGTAGGGGTTGGTTAGTATAATCAAAAATAGTCAAGGATCATACCTGAGGATCCAAGTTAGGATCCTAACCTTTAATCAAGATAACCATAAGTGAAATTTTAATGGATGATAAGGATCAAGGATCCTTATTTGTTAATCTTCGAGAACCTGAAAAATGGAACATATCTTGGGACTAAGCCAATGTAAAAGATAAATTAGTAGCTGGGGACATGCCCAAAGGATAACTGGGGATGATCCCAAAGGATCACTGGGGACAAGCCCAAAGGATAACTGGGGATGATCCCAAAGGATCACTGGGGACAAGCCCAAAGGATAACTGGGGACAAGCCCAAAGGATAACTGGGGACAAGCCCAAAGGATCGTATGTAAACTGGAGTATGGCCCTTACTGGCGACTATCCAAACTTAGTGACATGAAAATGTCAAAACCTTAGCTAACGTGAAAACGTTAGAAACCTTATGAACGGATGTATGGTATGTCTACCATTATACGTAGGATCCTGGGTATAGCCAGTACGATGAGGTTGTCAGCCCCGGAAGTGGGTACTGGTCCCAAAGACGTGAACTATATCAGGATCATCGTGCGCTGCTGGCGGAAACTGGGGATAATCCCAAGGATAACTGGGGTTGGACCCAAGGATCTGCGTTGCTTTTGAAGATCTTTGACGATATGCTGTAGATACCTGAGCTATCATAACTCAAAAGGTTCGTGAGAAGAGGATGAAGGATACAGGATCCTTATCCTTTGGTAAAAAGTAAGTAAACGTAATAGTTTTAAGATAAGGACATTACCAGAGTAAGGATCACTGACATCACCGGGATCCTCTGAGGATACTTCAATGTAAGGATCACATGCTTGAAGGATCACGTTCACATAAAGTATCTCTTTAAGTGAACAGCATTCCAGGCTCTTGGTAATAAGTTTCCTTCCATGGTTAGCAATCTGTATGCCCCCTTTCCTGCTTCAGCCTCAATCAAGTAAGGGCCTTCCCACTTTGGTGCTAACTTTCCGTCAGCAGGATTAATAGTGTTTTGGAATGTTTTTCTCAACACCATATCTCCGACTTGGAACTTCCTTATCCTAACATTTTTGTTGTAAGCACCAGCCATTCTTTGTTGGTAGCTTGCCATCCTTATCCTAGCCAGGTCCCTGATTTCCTCAATAGTATCCAAATCCTGAGCCAGGATTGTAGCATTCTCTTCAGGATCACGAGCACTTGTTCTAGCGGTTGGGATCACCATCTCTGTTGGGATCACTGCTTCTGCCCCAAATACTAAAGAAAAAGGTGTTTGACCAGTGGCATTCTTGGGAGTTGTCCTGTCAGCCCATAGCACATAAGGTAACTCCTCTGCCCATTTTCCCTTCTTGGATCCTAGCTTCTTCTTCAGATTGTTGATGATGATCTTGTTGGATGATTCTGCTTGGCCATTGGCCTGTGGGTGAACTGGTGTTGATGTTATCATCTTGATTCCCCAACTGTCACAAAAGTTAGTAGTTCTGCTTCCAATGAATTGGGAACCATTATCACATACAATTTCAGAGGGAATGCCAAATCCAGTTATAATGTTTCTTTTGATAAAGGATATAACTTCTTTTTCTCTGACTTGAGCAAAAGCTTCAGCCTCTATCCACTTAGAGAAGTAGTTAGTCATGGCAAGCATAAATACTTTTCCACCAGGTGCTTTAGGGAGCTTGCCAACTATATCCATCCCCCATCTCATGAATGGCCAAGAGGATGGTATGGGGTGTAGCAATTCAGCCGGTTGATGAAGGATATTGCTGTATCTTTGACAAGGATCACATTTCCTAGCATATTCTACTGCATCCCTTTTCATGGTTGGCCAGTAGTATCCTGTTCTAAGGATCCTTGAGAACAATGCCCTGCCCCCAGTGTGGTTTCCACAATCTCCTTCATGGAAGTCTCTCAACACTTCTTCAATTTCAGGATCCTCGATACATCTTAAATATGGTCCTGCAAGAGATCGTTTATATAGCACATTATTTAAGATTGTAAATTGAGATACCTTAATCCTGAAAGCTCTAGGATTTTCTCCCATCGGAATCTCCCCGTTTTGCAAGTATCTCATGATTGGTGAGATCCATGATCCTGCATAAGATTGATCTTCTTCACTAGGGATTACTGCAGTATCCTCTTCTATTTCCATGGCCACCTGATTTTCAATAGCAGGAGCCAGTATATGGATGATAGGGATACTTATATCTTCTGGAATCTTTAAGGATGATCCTAGGTTGGCCAACGCATCAGCTTCCGTGTTATCCTCCCTTGGTACCTGTGTTAAGCTGAAAGAAACAAAAGAAAGTGCCAATTCTTTGACTATCTCTAAATATTTGGTTAGTTTTTCACCTTTAACAGCATAGGATCCATTAAAGTGATTGGTGATCAATAATGAGTCTACATATACTATAAGATATTTCACCCCCATATCCTTAGCAATTTGCAAGCCAGCAATTAAGGCTTCATATTCAGCCTCATTGTTAGTTGCTTGGAACTCACAGGCTATGGAGTGGGGTATTATGTCCCCCTGTGGCGAATTTAGTAGTATCCCGAGCCCTGTGCCCTTGACATTTGAGGATCCATCGGTGTGTAGTATCCAAGGATCCTTGGTCTCATCCAGCTGCTGGACTTCCAATTCTGCTTCTTTTTGTAGATTACTACTGAAATCAGCCACAAAGTCAGCTAATGCTTGGGATTTAATGGCTGTTCTTGGCTCATATCTTATATCATGGGCACTAAGCTTTACTGCCCACTTAGCCATTCTTCCTGACATCTCTGGTTTCCTGAGGACATTCTTAATTGGAAAGTTAGTTCTAACAACAATAGTATGGGTTTCAAAATAATGCCTTAACTTTGTAGATGCCATGATTAATGCAAGAATAAGTTTTTCGAGGTGTGAGTACCTGGATTCGGCATCAAGTAAACTCTTACTTACATAGTAGATAGGATATTGTGTACCTTCATGATCCTTAACAAGGACAACACTTACAGCGGTTGAGGATACCGCCAAATATAAGGATAACACATCTCCTTTTTCAGGCTTTGTTAATGCTGGTGCTGAGGACATATATTCTTTAAGGGCTTGTAAAGCATTCTCATGTTTCTCAGTCCATTCAAACTTCTTGTTCTTCCTTAGGATATCGTAAAATTCTTTACATTTTTCTGAGGATTTTGATATGAACCTGTTCAGAGCTGCTATCCTGCCTGTTCGCCTTTGCACATCCTTAGCGTTGGCAGGGGTCTTGATGTTCACTAGTGCTTTAATTTGCTCCGGACTTGCTTCAATACCTCTCTGGGTTACCATATATCCTAGGAATTTACCTGCCTTAACGCCAAAGTGGCATTTTGAAGGATTAAGCTTCATGTTATAATTATCAAGGATATCAAATGCTTCTTCCAAATCCTTTAGGTGATCCTCAGCTTTCTTTGATTTGACTACCATATCGTCTATGTATACTTCCATAGTTTGTCCAATTTGATCTTTGAACATCATATTTACCAGCCTTTGATATGTTGCACCTGCATTCCTTAATCCAAAAGGCATGGCAATATAACAATACAAACCTGTTGGGGTCATAAAGGCTGTATCCTCTTGGTCAGATGGTTCCATCTGAATTTGTTGGAATCCAGATGATGCATCCATAAAGGTCAACAGTTCATGCCCCGCTGTTGCATCCACCATGGAGTCAATGTGGGGTAATGGGAAAGGATCCTTGGGACATGCCTTATTCAGATCAGTGAAATCGACACATACCCTCCACTTTCCGTTTTTCTTTTGGACAACGACCACATTGGCTAACCATTTTGGATACTTTACCTCTCTGATCATACCTGCTCGAAGTAGTCTCTCTACTTCTTCTTGGATAATGGCATTCCTTTCTGGTGCAAACTTCCTCCTTTTTTGATGGATTGGTTTGATAGACCTGTCAATGCCAAGTTTGTGAGTAATAATATCCTTAGATATACCTGTCATATCTTCATGTTTCCAAGCAAAGGTAGATTTCCTTCTTTTGAGGAAGGATATTAAGTCTTCTTTCATCTTGCCAAGGATCCCTGATCCGATATAGATTTTTGATTCAGGATCACTGGGATCCAAGAGGATTTCGTCCACATCTTGTTCCCTTGCCTCCAAGACATTCCTCGGAGGATACTGTAATTGCTATTGCTCCCTTGGCTTCGAGGTTGGCTTCATGGATGAGGTATAACAATCCTTAGCCTCCTGCTGATCACTGTCGATCTTGATTATTCCCCATGGGCTAGGGAGCTTCACACATTGATGGTAGGTGGATGGGACTGCTTTCATATCATGTATCCAAGGCCTGCCAAGGATAACATTGCAACAAGATAGACAGTCAATAACACAAAATTTCTGATAATTATGTAATCCTTCCACGTAGATTGGGAGTTTGATGTCCCCCAGAGTTTTCTTCGTTTCTCCACTGAATCCTACAAGCACGGAGGATCTTGGTGTGATGTCTGATTCTGGAATACCCATTTTCTTCAGAACATCAAGCTGGATAATGTTCACTGAGCTTCCTCCATCGATAAGGATCCTGCGGACAAAATGGTTAGAGATAAAGAGAGTAATAACCAAACTATCATGATGAGGATCCTGAATGTTAATGCGATCATCCTCATCAAACGTTATCATCTTCCCCTCTGAGACACTTGATGTTCTAATAGGTCTTTCTCCATTATCCATTTTTGACTCCTTTGCATGCCTTTTGGCCGCCGAGAAGGATGTACCACAGATGTCTGATCCTCCAGAAATAAAGTTGATTACTTGTGCATTTGCCGGAGGTGCTGGAGCCTTTTCAGGGATCCTTTCAGGATCCTGAGTCCTTTGCTTTTTTCTTCCCAACAATTCTTTTAGGTGCCCCTTGCTTAACAGATATCCAATCTCTTTTCTTAAAGCTATGCATTCTTCAGTTAGATGCCCGAAATCCTCATGGTATGCACACCATTTTGACTTGTCTTTAGTCCCGGATGGTTTATCATTCTTCTTGGGCCACCTAGCTTTTTCACCTAGATTCCGCATTGCAAGGATTAGTTCATGATTATCAACGGAAAAACAATATTCTGAGATTGGAGGATAATCTTCATCATCCTCTTCTTGGTCAACAGCATGCACATTCTGGTTCTCATTTCTATGGTAGGATTTGAATTTGTTGTTCTTGAAGGAGGATCCTTGCTTCCCCTGTTTTGAGGATCCTACTTGTCTCTCCTGGATCCTCTTGTCATCCTCTAGCCGGATGAACCTGAGTGCCCGAGTTCTTACTTCATCTAGATTCCTGCATGGTGTCATAACAAGATCATCATAGAATAATGAATCCTTAAGCAGTCCCATTTTGAAGGCTTCAACAGCCGTAGCCATATCCAAGTTGGGAATGTCCAAGGATTCTTTACTAAATTTAGTTATATAATCCCTTAATGATTCATTATGACCTTGAGTTACCCTATATAAATCACTGGTTAATCTTTCAAATTTTCTACTACAAGAGAATTGGTTATTGAATAAATTAACTAAATTAGCAAATGAAGTAATAGAGTAAGGGGGAAGACTTAGCAGCCACTTAAGAGCTGATCCAGTGAGAGTGGATCCAAATCCTTTACATAGGCATGCTTCCTTCAACTTTTCTGGGATAGGATTGATCTCCATCCTCTCCCTGTATTGTGCTATGTGCTCCTTTGGATCCATTGTACCATCATACAGCTTCATAGTAGGGATATGGAACCTTTTGGGTACCTCTGCATCACAAATTAGTGGTGCAAAGCGAGATACCTTGTGGCTTCCATCTGCAATCTCTGGGATAGGCTTGACTACCCCTGGAACACTTGAGATCATATCTTTTAGCTTCTGCAATTCCCTGGCCATAGCATGATTGACACCTGTATCCTGCATGAATCCATGGTTAGTGGTAAGATAATTATTTAAAGTGTTACCTCCCATTGAGTTCAAGTTAGTGAATCCATATTGCTGGGATTCGGGGATAACGGAGGGACCAGTGGAAGCAATGGTCTGCATTGGAATGAAGTCCCCTTGATGGACATCTAGACTTCCTGTTTACAAACTTTTTAGGGATCCTGGCATCTGGAAGGATCCTGGTATCTGGAAGGATCCTGGTATCTGGGATGATCCTGGAACGAAGGAGGATCCTTGAACCTGGGATGATCCTGGGACAAAGGAGGATCCTTGACCCTGGGATGATCCTGGAACAAAGTAGGATCCTTGAAACTGCTGTGCTCCCGGATAGGTTCCCGAATTCATGAAGGATCCCATATGCTGGGGGTAGGATCCTACCGGCTGAAAGTGTGAGCCTAATGCCTGAGTCATTGCTGTCGATCTGTGGTGCAATCCTCTTGATTCTCCCATAATTTGCACGTCTGGAATTCCCGATGGCTGAGAAGCGATCATTGGAGTATCAATGCTCAAGGATTTGGGCATCAGTGGGGAATGATCCTCTGCCGTTTTCTTTTGTCTTTTGAGATCTCCAATTTCCCTGAGGATCCTTTCATTAGTTTCATCTTGCCGCTGCATACGATCCTTCATCTGCAAAATCAAAGTAAATACGTCAGTAGTACTGGGAATATAAGAATTCATAGCAGAAGGAGATGGAGTTTCGGAGTTAGTAGAAGTTGGTCTCTTCTCAGCATTCTTCTGGGATCCTGCCGGTGGAGGAGGCAGAGTGTTCTGAGACGAGGTGACTGCAGACATCGCCGTGGACATGTTTTTCAATGATGAAGCCATGTAATTCTTTGAAATGATTTCGAACAGAAAGTTTTCTTATGAATGAAGCACCAATTGCCCCACGGTGGGCGCCAAACTGTTTTGGTCAAAAATCACACAAGGATAATGCAACCAAACTTTATGTAAATGGGGTATGATGCTTGGTTTGTAGAAAAAGTAAAGGATCACTTCAGTATAAAATATGCAAAGACACAATGATTTATACGAGGAAAAAGCCCTTGATCAATGTATGATCTCCGGCATAAAAAACCTCGGGTGATGGCAACTACCGATCACCAAACTTCAATATAAGAAAAATAGTTACAACTTTGGATGATAATGAGCTGAGTACAAGGATCACTATAGTTTCGAGTGTCTAAGCGTGTGAGAGTTGTGTTGTGTGTTCTTCCGAATGAGGAAGAGTGTTATATATACAAGTGTAGGTGACCTATTTTAGGTAAAAAGACTAATAATCAGCTCATTACCCCTTTAGAAATAAAAGTAAATCTAGCCTAAATTATCGCCCTTAAATCATGCCATGTTTCCATATCCTTCACAACGTCCATCTCCGATTAAGCACATGCCATAGTTGTAAAGACGTGTCCTCTAATTGTGATGCTTAATAGCGGATCCTGCTAGATGTCCTGCAAAACAACATTAAATTCAACGAAAGCAACTGTTAGCATGAGGATCCTATAATGGTCCGTGATCCTGATCCTGGAACTCTGCTGAGGATCACTATCTGCCAAAGAAGCAAGGATCACTTGTTAGGATCACATGTGAGGATCATGTATTGTAAAAATCCAGCCCTAACATGGAACACTTGAGATCATATCCTTCAGCTTCTGTAACTCCCTGGCCGTAGCATGATTGATACCTGTATCCTGCACGAATCCATGGTTAGTGGTAAGATAATTATTTAAGGTGTTACCTCCCATCGGGTTCAAGTTAGGAACATTGGGTGTGAATCCATATTGCTGGGATTCTGGGATAATGGTTGGACCAGTGGAAGCAATCGTCTGCATTGGAATAAAATCTCCTTGATGGACATCTAGGCTTCCTGTTTGCAAACTCTTTAGGGATCCTGGCATCTGGAAGGATCCTGGTATCTGAGACGATCCTGGAACGAAGGAGGGTCCTTGAACCTGGGATGATCCTGGAACAAAGGAGGATCCTTGAACCGGGGATGATCCTGGAACAAAAGAGGATCGTAAGCTCATGAAGGATCCCAAATGCTGGGCGTAGGATCCCGCCGGTTGGAAATATGATCCTGATGCCTGAGTCATTGTTGCTGGGCTGAAATGCACTCCTCTTGATCCACCCATATATTGTATGTCTGGGACCTCTGTTGGCTGAGAAGTAATCATTGGAGTATCAAAATTCAAAGATTTGGGCATTAGTGGGGAATGATCCTCTGCCGTTTTCTTTTGCCTTTTGAGATCTCCGATTTCTTTGAGGATCCTGTCATTAGTTTCATCCTGCTGCTGCATACGATCCCTCATCTGCAAAATCAAAGTAAATATATCACTAGTACTGGGAACAGAAGAAGTTAGAGCAGAAGATGATGGTTTAGAGGAGATAGAAGTTGGTCTCTTCTCAGCATTTTTCTGAGATCCAGCTGGTGGTGGAGGCATAGGTGGAATGCCAGTAGATGAATTGACTGCCGACATCGCCGTGGATGTATTCTTCAATGATGAAGCCATGTAACTCTTTGAAATGATTTCGAACATAAAGTTTTCTTATGAATGAAGCACCAATTGCCCCACGGTGGGCGCCAAACTGTTTTGGTCAAAAATCACACAAGGATAATGTAACCAAACTCCAAGTAAACGGGGAATGATGCTTGGTTTGTTGAAAAAGGTAAAGGATCACTTTAGTAAGAAATATGCAAGTGACACAAGGATTTATACGAGGAAAAAGCCCTTGATCAATGAATGATCTCCGGCATAAAAAACCTCGGGTGATGGCAACTACCGATCACCAACTTCAATATATCAAAATATGGTTACAACTTCGGATGACAATGAGCTGAGTACAAGGATCACTATCGTAATGTGTGTCTAAGCGTGTGAGAATTGTGTTGTGTGTCTTCCGAATGGGGAAGAGTGTTATATATACAAGTGTGAGTGGCCTATTTTAGGTAAAAAGAATAATAATCAGCTCATTACCCCTTTAGAAATAAAAGTAAATCTAGCCTAAATTATCGCCCTTAAATCATGCCAAGTTTCCATATCCTTCACAACGTTCATCTCTGATTAAGCATATGCCAAAGTTGTAAAGACGCGTCCCTTGATTGTGATGCTAAGAGTGGATCCTGCTAGACATTCCTGCAAAATGACATTAAGTTCTATGAAAGAAACTGTTAGCATGAGGATCCTATGACGGTCCGTGATCCTGATCTTGGAACCTTGCTGAGGATCACTATCTGCCAAAGAAACAAGGATCATTGATTAGGATCACATGTAAGGATCATGTATTATAAAAATCCAGCCCTAACACCCACATTGACTCCATGGTGGATGCAACAGCGGGTCATGAATTGTTGACTTTTATGGATGCTTCATCTGGATTCCAGCAAAATCAGATGGAACCATCTGACCAAGAGGATACGGCTTTTATGACTCCAACCGGTATATATTGCTATATTGCTATGCCATTTGGATTAAGGAATGCAGGTGCAACATATCAAAGGCTGGTGAATATAATGTTCAAGGATCAGATTGGACAAACTATGGAGGTTTACATAGATGATATGGTGGTAAAGTCCATAAGAGCCGAGGATCACCTAAGAGACTTGGAGGAAGCATTTGATATCCTTGACAGATATAATATGAAACTTAATCCTTCAAAATGTCACTTTGGTGTTAAAGCAGGTAAATTCTTAGGATATATGATGACCAAGAGAGGAATTGAAGCTAGCCCTGAACAAATCAAAGCCTTGGTGAACATCAAATCTCCTGCCAATGCTAAGGATGTGCAAAGGCTAACAGGCAGGATAGCAGCTTTGAACAGATTTATATCCAAATCCTCAGAGAAGTGCAAAGAATTCTATGATATCCTAAGGAAGAACAAGAAATTTGAGTGGACTGAGAAGCATGAGAGTGCTTTACGAGCTCTCAAAGAATACCTATCCTCAGCTCCAGCCTTGATGAAACCAGAAAAAGGAGATGTGTTATCCTTATATCTTGTGGTATCCTCAAAAGCAGTAAGTGCAGTCCTTGTTAAGGATCATGAAGGTACACAACATCCTGTCTATTATGTAAGTAAGAGTTTACTTGATGCCGAATCCAGGTATTCACACCTTGAAAAGCTTATTCTCGCATTAATCATGGCATCTACTAAGTTGAGACATTATTTTGAAACTCATGTTATTGTCGTTAAAACTAATTTTCCAATTAAGAATGTCCTCAGGAAACCAGAGATGTCTGGAAGGATGGCTAAATGGGCAGTGAAGCTTAGTGCCTATGATATAAGATATGATCCTAGAACAGCCATCAAATCCCAAGCATTGGCCGACTTTGTGGCTGATTTCAGTAGTGATTTACAAAAGGAAGCCGAGTTAGAAGTCCAGCAGTTGGAAGAGACGAAGGATCCTTGGATACTCCATACTGATGGATCCTGAAATGTCAAAGGCACAGGGCTTGGTATACTACTAAAATCGCCACAGGGGGACATAATACCCCACTCCATAGCTTGTGAGTTCCAAATCACTAACAATGAGGCTGAGTATGAAGCCTTGATTGCTGGTTTGCAAATTGCTAAGCATATGGGTGTGACAACCCTCACTAAACCAGGTATCCGTACGATTTAATTAATTAATAATTACTGCCTGATTACTGTGCTTAACTGAAATTGCTGATGAACTGCTACTTGACTTTATTACTTGAACATATCTGCATCATACTTTACATACCGTCACTACATTATTTTACATGCTGAACCTTAGTGACAAACATGATGCACCAAAGCACAGTAGCATTAGAACGGATAACCTATTGAACATGCTGATAAAGCCAGCATCAGGCAGACACTGCCTCTAAGGCCTGTATGAGCCAGAAATATTTTACTACACCCATAGTGAGTGTAGGGATACAAGGGTTGTAGAACTGCATCTCTAGGAATAAGATATAATGACTGGATGTGCCTAAAACGTACTCTAAGCACCAAACACAGCACTTTTATTAACACATCAGCTTCTAGCTAACTAATAAAGTTCCAAAACATGAGGAAAATATTCCTGACACTTTGGGAAATAAGTTGTGTCACTAAAAATATTATTTACGACACTTAAAAGCTTACTTAAGCACTTTAACGGATTACTATCCAACCGAACAACCGGATTATACCCGGTACATAAAAATATTGACATTAACAATATTGGTCTTTTTTTGAGCCAGTTAGGGTCCCTGAGTACCCTAACACCCGCATTAGAACGCATCACACCACTAACCGAGTTAAACTCTAAACTAACTTGGTTTAACCTAACTAAACCCTAACTAAACTTGTTGGAATCGAACCAAGACCCCCCCCCATCCTAACCGGCCCAAACTAGAGGAGACATGCCTTGTCCTTCCATGTATTATTTTAATCCCATATGTTGGGTATCTAAAGGACACAAGAACCCTTGGTTAAACATGTAGATTTTGCCTATAAGTATCACCATTTACATACATGATCTTACACTCCATACAACACCACAAAACTACTCCCTCTCTTGCTCCACAACTCTCGGCCGAACTCCCCTCCCCCACTACATCCATTTTCGGCTTCCATCTTGCACATTCCAACATCATACAAGTGTTCAAGGTCACGCATAAGGAGTCTTGGAGCTAACGGAAGGCGAAGGACCTCGTTATCTTGCTTTTATCCACCACTTCTTCGCATAGATTCTTCCCTAGCCCCGAGCTAGAGGTATAACACTTAAAACACCCTCTCGAACTAATCTAAGGTGGTTAATAAGATTTGTAACGGTTAAAACTCGGAAACTTGCATTTTGAATCTTTAAAGTCTACTAAAAACATGAATATTGATGGTTAAAGGCATAATAGTTGTGTAAAAGTTGTAGTACTTGAAAGTTGTGATTATTTAGGCCCGATCTACGTTGTGGTAGCTCGGATCACCATTTAACCCGGTTCGGTTAAGATCATGGATCTTGACATAAGCTTGTTTCGGACGGTACAAGGGTTAAAAGGTGAAACTCTACCACACGAGAAGCATGAACTTGTGTAAAAGTATTTTTACTTGTAAAATAGTGTTTAAAACTAGCAGATCTACGTATCTGCAAGTGGTATTTTCAAAGGACCAAGTGTCGAGAAAATCATGTTTTCTAAAAGTCAGATAACACACTAACAAGCATGATTTTTACAAACCACAAGTGTATAAACACTTGTGAAATGAAAAGTTTCGACAAAATAACAATCTTTGTGAAAGATGACGGGAAGTTGTAAAGATAGATTTATTCTAAAAACGAGGTTTTTACGAGATTAAACTATTTTATACAAAGATCCACAAAATATAACGGGATCTACACTATAGTTTTCGGAAAAACTACAAGTTCATGTGATCATGTGATTTACATACTTGTCGACTAGTCTGATGTGTCGGAAATTGTTTGATTGAATCAAGAAGTTGTTGAAATGATTTTGTAAAAGAAAATGATACGCTTGAAAGCGTGGCCACCTCCAGTTACAGAGGAAACTCTGGTGAAATTTTTCTAAAACCTAACACTTAGAATTATTTACAAGTGTTAGAATTATTTTGATATGATTTCAAAATATATTTCGCCACGACTTTATTTACAAATATTCGAAGGTGGGATTTTCACAAAACTAAACCTGACAAATATATATTTGGTAAATATATTTTTCACAACACTGTTTATGATTATTTTGTGAAAATACACAAATATTATTTTTAGAGTAAAAATAATATTTACAAACGTTGACGAATCCAAAATAATACAAACGCTTTCACGATAAACATATAAGTTACAACGGTAATTATTATTACCACACGATTACGAAAATGTAACTTACACATTATACAGAAATGATTATGAACGTATATTTTAGCAACGTATTATTTTTGGGGAAAAATTATGTGAAATGGAAATATAATATTTTTGAGAAAAATATTTATATTTTGGAATTGGAAATGAAAATATATTAAGTGAGACTTAATATTATAATTAGAACGCACATGTATTAAATCCCCCATCCTTGGGAAGGAGATTAACTACCAAGTACATGCAAAATATAAACACGAAATAGTTGTCTAACTATTTCCCAAAAACCTAAACTATAAAGCTAAGGCACGGCCATCCGTCTAATAGAATTAGTACATGTAGGTCGTTGCACAGCTGACATTCGGAGTACTTGGTAGAGACGCACTGACTGTGAGTTCATGTCCCCCTTTTCTCTTAACTGTTTTCAGTTTTCTAAACTGCGGCGGTGAAATACATGTTACTATTTACGAGTACTTTATACATGGTATGGTTAGCGTAAGGAGGGTTACTACTTAGATCATGTGAGTGGGTAGGCGCAACTTGAGGCCATTAATCCTCATTGTAGGACCGAGGGACAGTAGCGGTAGATCTATCTGGGTGTAGCGAGCCCAGCCCCAGGCCCAGCATAACGGACCTCGGGGTGACTTTGTGCCCAACGCAAAATCCGCTAGGTTTGAGTCTTCCTACTTGCACTTCACTCATATCAATGGCCTTGCAAACCATTGGTGATCTCTTTTTCCTTATTTGCTACATACCAGGATTTTTGATAAATACAAAGGTTTACTTACTCACTTACACATGAACTCGCTCAACATTATTGTTGATTTTTCAACTTACATGTATTTCAGGGAATTAAAGATCTGGCACGGTATGGCACGTTTTCCCACTGCACTAGTTTCCAAGGTCATCCGGGGTTTAGGGAATGTGACTCTTTCCTGGACAAGTCACAGTCCTTAAACTGTGTTTATGTTATGTTTAAGTTGTAATGTTGTTGAACAAGATTATGGTTGTTAAGGTGTTTCCCGTTAAAACAATGTTATGGTATTTTCGGTTTTAAAACTTAATGGATGATTCTTGCATGTTTTTAATTCATATAGCTTTGTTATGATTAAGCTATGGTATTAAGAAGTCACACCAAATTAACCACGCTTCCGCAAAGCCAGGGTGTGACAGCTTGGTATCAAAGCTCTGATCATAGCGAACTAGGATTCCTTCTCGAGTCTAGACTATGATCACTAGGGCTCTCACGAAAACATTTTTTTACTGCATACCACTTAAGTCCAGATCCGAAACCTTTTTACAAACAAATGTTGAGCACAATTTATTTATTATTTTTCTTTTTAGGCTCAGTCTGGGAGGCTGAGGCTCGGTCTGGGAGGCCGAGGCTCGATCTAATGGATCGAGGTAGTTGTCTAGTGGGACTAGGGAGTCAGTCTGGGAGGCTGGGAGAATTGACTAGTGGGACTAGGGAGTCAGTCTGGGAGGCTGGGAGAATTGGCTAGTGGGACTAGGGAGTCAGTCTGGGAGGCTGGGAGAATTGGCTAGTGGGACTAGGAAGAGCAGTCTGGGAGGCTGGGAGGCTAGTGGCACTAGGAGGATTATGTGATATCTTACTTGGAAACTTATGTGATTACTTGATTGTATGACTGATTATTTGTGCATACTTGTGTCTATGTTACAGACTCATGGACTCAGCCGGTACTGGTGACTCAGACACCACTGGACCCAGACCTAACGTATCTGACGACCTCGTATCCTCAGAGCACGAGGTGCACACCTCTGACTACACCAGCACGGACGATGACGATTTCCAACCCTTCGCACTACCCGAGGGTGCTGATGAGCCTGTAGATGGCCCTCCCGCTGAGTACCTACCTCTAGTTGTGATTCCGGCTCCTATACCTTTAGCCGTTTATCCAGCATATGACCTACTTCTTGACGCCGAGGCTGACGGCGATATTGATCTGTTTGAGGATGAGCCTATCGAGGATGAGATCCCGGACGTAGCCCTACTTCCTGCTGGCGATCTTCTGATGATCGCTGATGCCCCTGCCGAGGACTCACCCGCACATTCACCGGTCCCAGACTCCTTTGAGTCTGTGGCATCCGCACCTTCTCACGAGGTGAGCGCACAACACTTTGCACATGACTCGGATCCTGACCAGGCATCCTCTGGTGCACCTATTCCTATCTTCGCATTTGACCATGATGACATAGTGGATTCTGATCCCATCTTTCCTCCGAGATTCGACCCGGATCATGATGTTGAGTTTATCCCGATGGACCAGCCCATGGAGGATCCCGCTGATCCAGTTGATCCTATTGATCCCGAGTTTGATTTCGAGATGGCTTTTGATGACCATGAGCCTGCCTTGGCTCCTGAGCAGGCAGCTGCTCTAGATCCTATGCCCGAGCATGACCCCGTACATGCTGGCATCCCGGTTGAGCCTATTATAGCTGACCCACCTGTTGGTGATCTTCCTGTGGATGTTCCCTTGTTAGAGGGTGATCAGGTCATTATTGTCGATCCTGTTGTTCCCCCACCTGTTGTTGATATACCCGTTGACCATCCTGTCGATCACATTGCACCAGTTGATCCTTTTGTTGCTCCCCCACTTGATCCAGTTCCACTTGAGCCTGAGCATGCACTGTTTGCAGACCACATGGATCCACCTTTGCCCCCTCAGATCCCTGTTACACGACATGTTGATTTTTCTTTTCAGGTTCCTCAGTTTGTACCTCCAGCGAGGCCTGGAGAGGGTTCTTCAGCCCATCCTTTTGAGCACGTACCGATGTCTATCCCCTTCATGCCCCAGATGTCATCTGTTCCACCCTCTACTGCACCGTTTCATGTGGCACCGTTTGACCCCACCAGTGAGCCTTTGCTTTGGTCGACACCACCAGTCATGCCACCTACTGATCCTTACCATCCATTTCATGTGGGACACACTATAGAGGACGTTTTGATGTCCTTCGTTTATCAGCACGAGTCACACATGCAGCGTCTCCAGGAGCTTGAGAGAGCTCAGCTGCCACCATGTTCATGCCATGGTTAGACACACTCTCCTCTTCAGCCATGTCGATCATTACCCCCAGATTTTGCTGCTCGCCTCTTTACACTAGAGCAGCAGGTTGCTTCTGTCATCCGTACTCAGCGAGCTATGGAGGAGGACTGGCTCCAGTTACGTCGCTTGCTTTACACTTACTTTCCCCCTCCTCCACCGCCATCTGTATAGAGCTCATCAGTATTGCTTGTGTAGACGTTGGTGAGAGGACCGCGATTGCTTTTGATTGCGCAACATTTTGGAGACTACATGATGATACTGACTTTTGACACATACTTGATGTATTTGATGTATTTGACACTGATTTGATATAGCTTTTGGACAGGGGTGATGTAGCCCCTAGTTGATTGATGATTGTATGACACAATGATGTACTGATACACTTACGTTGTGGTCTCGATATATATGGCAATCGCAGTATTCTCATCATATTTGGTTCGCTTGATTACTTATTTATATTTTTATGACATGGGATGTTGTGTGTATAATATTTATGACATGGGATGTTGTGTGATCCATATTTGTGATATATTGATAAATGAGATGTTATGAGTTATTACTATTATTATATGTACGTTATATTATGGCCTGACCGACGTAAACACATCTTTAGAAGATGCCGCCAAGACGTCAACAACAGCAAATGCCTACGACCCAGGCCGAACTACAGCAAGTCATTGCTGCTGCTATTGCTCAATATGCTGCCTCTCAAGGAGGAATGAGTGGAAGCAACTCTGGCAACACTGGCAACAACAACAATCCACCTCATGGTAACCCTAAGTCATTAAGACATACCATGACCTAAATGGATTCCCTTAGCAAGAGTGCTAATGCCGATCATATGTTATAATGTATGTGCAGGGTGCACCTACAAACAGTTCTTGGACTGCAAGCCCGTAAACTTTGATGGCACAGGAGGTGCTGTCGCTTTTGTCCGCTGGGCTGAGAAAACAGAATCCGTTCTTCGCATGAGCAAATGCGCATTGGATCAGCAAGTCACTTATATCTCTGGGCTATTTTTGGATGGAGCCCTATCCTGGTGGAATCTGCAAGTACAGACACTTGGCGAAGCTGCTGCTTACGCGCTGACCTGGACCGAACTGAAAGAACTCATGCGCAAAAAGTACTGTTCCCGCGCTGAAATCCAGAGATTGGAGACCGAGTTCTGGCATCTAAAAATGGAAGGCCCAAAGATAGCAGAGTATGTTCAGAGGTTCCACGACTTGTCGCATGTGGTACCCTACATGGTCACTCCTGAGTTCAAGAGAATTGAACGTTTCATTTGGGGACTAGCTCCTCAAATCATAAGTATGGTGACCTCCTCCAAACCTGCGACTATCACTGAAGCCATTGATTTGAGCGTGGCTCTCACCGAGGAGGCAATTCGTTTGAACAAGTTTGATGAAGTTGAGCCAAAGAAGAAGGAGACTCATGTGGAGTCATCTGGAGGGAACAAGCGGAAGTTTTCAAACTTCAAGCAGGGCACCGGGGTGGTGGTTAAGAAAGGAGAGCAGAACGCGCCAGCTCAGGATACAGCTGGTGGTAGGAGGAAAGGTAAGGGATATATGGGTACACATCCCAAGTGCAACTCATGCCAACGACATCACTCTGGTCGTTGCGGGCTAAAGGTATGTGAAGCTTGCGGAAAGACTGGCCATTCAAAGGATTCTTGTTGGGCTAGTGCTGGCCGGGGAGGCCAAGGAGGATTTGGGAATAGAAATAACCGTGGTGGTACTGGGAACCGCCCACAAGGAAACAATGGAGGTGATGGGAATCGGGTCAATAACGCAAACCAAGCGGGCGCCATGAATCGTAATCCGAGAAACAATCAAGCTGGAAACGATGGTGGAAACGGGCAGAGGCCCGGATGTTTCAATTGTGGTGATCTTGGGCATTACAAAAGGAATCGCCCGGAGTTGAACCAAGCCCGCGGAAGGGTTTTCAACATAGAAGCTAGGGAAGCGCGCCAGGATCCCAATGTTGTCACTGGTACGTTCCCTGTAAACCAACGCTATGCATCCGTTTTATTTGATACTGGCGCCGATTATAGCTTCGTGTCGTTAGAATTTAAGAATATGCTTGGTTTAGCCGCTAGTAAGTTAGATATTCCGTACTCGATTGAATTGGCGAATGGGAAGTTAGTAGAGGCTAATGAGGTGATTCGAGGCTGCGTAATCGAATTGGGAGAGCGTGAGTTCGCTCTAGATCTACTACCAGTCCAGTTGGGAAGCTTCGACGTGGTAGTAGGAATGGATTGGTTATCGAGTAACAAGGCCGAGATAGTTTGTCATGAAAAGGTCGTTCGTATACCGACTAAAGATGGTGAGACCATTGTGGTTCACGGAGAGAAGCGTGAGACGCCGTTGAGGATTATCAGCTGCTTGAAAGCACGAAAATGTTTACAGAAAGGATGTGCTGCCTTTCTGGCACACATTGTAGATAAGAAGGCTGCTGAGCCAAAGATCGAAGACATCCCTGTCGTGAGGGAATACCCAGAAATCTTCCCAGAAGATTTGCCTGGCTTGCCGCCTCAAAGGCAAGTGGAGTTTCGCATTGACTTAGTTCCAGGGCCGCGCCTGTGGCTAAGGCACCCTACAGACTTGCTCCGTCTGAGATGCAAGAACTGTCGACACAACTTCAAGAGTGGTTAGACAAGGGATTTATCCGACCAACGCACCTGCAGTATTCATGGACTTGATGAATCGGGTTTGTAAGCCGTACTTGGATAAGTTCGTGATTGTATTCATCGATGATATTTTGATTTATTCAAAGACGAAGGCTGAGCACGAGCAGCATTTAAGAGCCATTCTTGAGCTGCTAAAGAAGGAACAGTTGTACGCCAAGTTCTCTAAGTGCGAGTTTTGGCTACGAGAAGTGCAATTCCTTGGGCACGTGGTAAATGGAGATGGAATCCACATGGTTCCAACCAAGATCGAGGCGATCAAGGATTGGGAAACGCCAAAGACGCAAACCGAGATTCGGCAATTCTTGGGTTTGGCTGGCTATTACCGAAGATTCATTGAGAATTTTTCAAAGATCGCTCAACCATTGACGCTCCTCACTCAGAAGGACAAGAAGTTTGATTGGGGAATCAAACAGGAAGAAGCGTTCCAGATATTGAAAAGTAAACTTTGCAACGCGCCAATCTTAGCCCTACAAGAAGGTACAGATGATTTTGTGGTATACTGCGACGCATCGCGTCAAGGATTGGGTTGTGTGTTGATGCAACGCCAAAAGGTTATTGCCTACGCGTCACGCCAACTGAAGGTACATGAAAAGAACTATACCACACATGATTTGGAGCTAGGCGCAGTAATTTTTTGCATTAAAGATCTGGAGACACTACCTTTATGGTACGAAGTGCACAATCTTCACAGATCACAAGAGCCTCCAGCACATATTCAACCAGAAGGAGTTGAACATGAGGCAAAGACGATGGGTAGAGCTATTGAACGATTACGACTGCGAGATAAAGTATCATCCAGGGAAGGCGAATGTGGTCGCCGATGCCCTAAGCCGAAAAGAGAGAATCAAGCCCATAAGGGTTAGGGCTTTGGAGATGGTTGTTCGAACCGATTTTCCTCTGCGCATTCGTGCCGCGCAGAAAGAAGCTCTCAAGGAGAGAAACCTTGAAGAAGAGTATCTCCGTGGGATGGAGAAGTTATTGGTACCAAACAAGGAAGGAACGTTGTGTTTTGAGAAAAGGATTTGGGTTCCTCTGTTTGGTGATTTAAGGAAGGTTATTTTCAATGAAGCTCACAAGTCGCGGTACTCTATCCACCCTGGAGCGGATAAGATGTACCAGGATCTTAAAGATTACTATTGGTGGCCTAGGATGAAAGGCGATGTTGCTATTTATGTGAGCAAATGTTTAACATGCGCCAAGGTTAAGGCGGAATACCAGAAGCCTTCGGGACTTCTGCAGCAACCAGAGATTCCCAAGTGGAAATGGGAACAAATCTCCATGGATTTTATTACGAAGTTGCCAAGAACACCAAGAGGCCATGACTCTATTTGGGTAATAGTGGATCGCTTAACGAAGTCAGCACACTTCTTACCTATCCACGAGAAGGATAATACGAGCAAACTGGCCGAAATTTACATGAGAGAGATTGTTGCACGCCATGGAGTACCTCTCTTAATCATCTCCGATAGAGACGGAAGGTTCGTATCGAGGATATGGCAATCCTTCCAGGAAGCTTTTGGCTCAAAGTTGAATCTGAGCACTGCTTTTCACCCGCAGACCGACGGCCAATGTGAGCGGACGATACAGACGTTGGAGGACATGCTGAGAGCATGTGTTATGGATTTGGGCGGTAGCTGGGATAAACATTTGCCTCTGGTTGAGTTTTCATACAACAACAGCTACCACACCAGTATTGGTGCCGCGCCATTCGAAGCTTTATATGGGCGCAAATGCAGATCACCGCTCTGTTGGTCTGACGCTGGTGATAGACAGTTGGTTGGTCCTGACATGGTTCAGGAAACCACAGATAAGATCGCACAGATACGAGATCGCATCAGCGCGGCTCGTGACCGGCAGAAAGCCTACGCGGATCGAAGCAGGAAACCTCTAGAGTTCGAGGTTGGTGATATGGTTTTGTTGAAGGTATCACCCTGGAAGGGTGTGGCACGCTTTGGGAAACGTGGAAAGTTGAACCCGAGGTATATTGGACCGTTCAAAATCTTGGAAAGAATCGGGTTAGTAGCATACAAGTTGGATTTACCTGCTGAACTAAATGGTGTTCACGATACATTCCATGTATCCAATCTGAAGAAGAGTCCAACTCAAGTTACCGTTGCCATTCCCACCGACGAAATTCATGTTGACGACACGCTCCATTTCGTTGAAGAACCTGTTGAGGTCACGGATCGGAAAGTAAACAAGACCCGCCGGAGCAGTGTCAAGCTCGTCAAAGTTCGTTGGAATGCTAGACATGGTCCTGAATTCACCTGGGAGCGTGAGGACCGAATGAAAGAGAAATACCCCCACCTATTTCCTGAGAACCCTGCTTCTACAAGCAGAACTTAAAATTTCGGGACGAAATTTTTCTAACGGGGGGAGAATGTGACAACCCTCACTAAACCAGGTATCCGTACGATTTAATTAATTAATAATTACTGCCTGATTACTGTGCTTAACTGAAATTGCTGATAAACTGCTACTTGACTTTATTACTTGAACATATCTGCATCATACTTTACATACCATCACTACATTATTTTACATGCTGAACCTTAGTGACAAACATGATGCACCAAAGCACAGTAGCATTAGAACGGATAACCTATTGAACATGCTGATAAAGCCAACATCAGGCAGACACTGCCTCTAAGGCCTGTATGAGCCAGAAATATTTTACTACACCCATAGTGAGTGCAGGGATACAAGGGTTGTAGAACTGCGTCTCTAGGAATAAGATATAATGACTGGATGTGCCTAAAACGTACTCTAAGCACCAAACACAGCACTTTTATTAACATATCAGCTTCTGGCTAACTAATAAAGTGCCAAAACATGAGGAAAATATTCCTGACACTTTGGGAAATAAGTTGTGTCACTAAAAATATTATTTACGACACTTAAAAGCTTACTTAAGCACTTTAACGGATTACTATCCAACCGAACAACCGGATTATGCCCGGGACATAAAAATATTGACATTAACAATATTGGTCTTTTTTTTGAGCCAGTTAGGGTCCCTGAGTACCCTAACACCCGCATTAGAACGCATCACACCACTAACCGAGTTAAACTCTAAACTAACTTGGTTTAACCTAACTAAACCCTAACTAAACTTGTTGGAATCGAACCAAGACCCCCCCCCATCCTAACCGGCCCCAACTAGAGGAGACATGCCTTCTCCTTCCATGTATTATTTTAATCCCATATGTTGGGTATCTAAAGGACACAAGAACCCTTGGTTAAACATGTAGATTTTGTCTATAAGTATCACCATTTACATACATGATCTTACACTCCATACAACACCACAAAACTACTCCCTCTCTTGCTCCACAACTCTCGGCCGAACTCCCCTCCCCCACTACATCCATTTTCGGCTTCCATCTTGCACATTCCAACATCATACAAGTGTTCAAGGTCACGCATAAGGAGTCTTGGAGCTAACGGAAGGCGAAGGACCTCGTTATCTTGCTTTTATCCACCACTTCTTCGCATAGATTCTTCCCTAGCCCCGAGCTAGAGGTATAACACTTAAAACACCCTCTCGAACTAATCTAAGGTGGTTAATAAGATTTGTAACGGTTAAAGCTCGGAAACTTGCATTTTGAATCTTTAAAGTCTACTAAAAACATGAATATTGATGGTTAAAGGCATAATAGTTGTGTAAAAGTTGTAGTACTTGAAAGTTGTGATTATTTAGGCCCGATCTAAGTTGTGGTAGCTCGGATCACTATTTAACCCGGTTCGGTTAAGATCATGGATCTTGACATAAGCTTGTTTCGGACGGTACAAGGGTTAAAAGGTGAAACTCTACCACATGAGAAGCATGAACTTGTGTAAAAGTATTTTTACTTGTAAAATAGTGTTTAAAACTAGCAGATCTACATATCTGCAAGTGGTATTTTCAAAGGACCAAGTGTCGAGAAAATCATGTTTTCTAAAAGTCGGATAACACACTAACAAGCATGAGTTTTACAAACCACAAGTGTATAAACACTTGTGAAATGAAAAGTTTCGACAAAATAACAATCTTTGTGAAAGATGACGGGAAGTTGTAAATATAGATTTATTCTAAAAACGAGGTTTTTACGAGATTAAACTATTTTATACAAAGATCCACAAAATATAACGGGATCTACACTATAGTTTTCGGAAAAACTACAAGTTCATGTTATCATGCGATTTACATACTTGTCGACTAGTTTGATGTGTCGGAAATTGTTTGATTGAATCAAGAAGTTGTTGAAATGATTTTGTAAAAGAAAATGTTACGCTTGAAAGCGTGGCCACCTCCAGTTACAGAGGAAACTCTGGCGAAATTTTTCTAAAAACCTAACACTTAGAATTATTCACAAGTGTTAGAATTATTTTGATATGATTTCAAAATATATTTCGCCACGACTTTATTTACAAATATTCGGAGGTGGGATTTTCACAAAACTAAACGTGACAAATATATATTTGGTAAATATATTTTTCACAACACTGTTTATGATTATTTTGTGAAAATACACAAATATTATTTTTAGAGTAAAAATAATATTTACAAACGTTGACGAATCCAAAATAATACAAACGCTTTCACGATAAACATATAAGTTACAACGGTAATTATTATTACCACACGATTACTAAAACATAACTTACACATTATACAGAAATGATTATGAACGTATATTTTAGCAACGTATTATTTTTGGGGAAAAATTATGTGAAATGGAAATATAATATTTTTGAGAAAAATATTTATATTTTGGAATTGGAAATGAAAATATATTAAGTGAGACTTAATATTATAATTAGAACGCACATGTATTAAATCCCCCATCCTTGGGAAGGAGATTAACTACCAAGTACATGCAAAATATAAACACGAAATAGTTGTCTAACTATTTCCCTAAAACCTAAACTATAAAGCTAAGGCACGGCCATCCGTCTAATAGAATTAGTACATGTAGGTCGTTGCACAGCTGACATTCGGAGTACTTGGTAGAGACGCACTGACTGTGAGTTCATATCCCCCTTTTCTCTTAACTGTTTTGAGTTTTCTAAACTGCGGGGGTGAAATACATGTTACTATTTACGAGTACTTTATACATGGTATGGTTAGCGTAAGGAGGGTTACTACTTAGATCATGTGAGTGGGTAGGCGCAACTTGAGGCCATTAATCCTCATTGTAGGACCGAGGGACAGTAGCGGTAGATCTATCTGGGTGTAGCGAGCCCAGCCCCAGGCCCAGCATAACGGACCTCGGGGTGACTTTGTGCCCAACGCAAAATCCGCTAGGTTTGAGTCTTCCTACTTGCACTTCACACATATCAATGGCCTTGCAAACCATTGGTGATCTCTTTTTCCTTATTTGCTACATACCAGGATTTTTGATAAATACAAAGGTTTACTTACTCACTTACACATGAACTCGCTCAACATTATTGTTGATTTTTCAACTTACATGTATTTCAGGGAATTAAAGATCTGGCACTGTATGGCACGTTTTCCCGTTGCACTAGTTTCCAAGGTCATCCGGGGTTTAGGGAATGTGACACTTTCCTGGACAAGTCACAGTCCTTAAACTGTGTTTATGTTATGTTTAAGTTGTAATGTTGTTGAACAAGATTATGGTTGTTAAGGTGTTTCCCGTTAAAACAATGTTATGGTATTTTCGGTTTTAAAACTTAATGGATGATTCTTGCATGTTTTTAATTCATATAGCTTTGTTATGATTAAGCTATGGTATTAAGAAGTCACACCAAATTAACCACGCTTCCGCAAAGCCAGGGTGTGACAATGGGAATCAGGTATCTTGAGGTACATGTAGATTCATTGTTAATTACAAATCACTTTAATGGATCCTATGCTGTTAAAGGTGAAAAGCTAACCAAGTATTTACAGATAGTCAAAGAATTGGCACTCTCTTTTGTTTCCTTTAGTTTGACACAGGTACCAAGAGAAGAAAATACAGAAGCTGATGCACTGGCTAATTTAGGATCATCTTTGAAGATCCCGGAGGATACAAGCATTCCCATTATCCATATCCTGGCTCCTGCCATCGAGGATCATGTGGCGATGGAAATAGGAGAGGATTCTGCGATTAT
Organism: Helianthus annuus; assembly: GCF_002127325.2. Taxonomy (NCBI): domain Eukaryota; kingdom Viridiplantae; phylum Streptophyta; class Magnoliopsida; order Asterales; family Asteraceae; genus Helianthus; species Helianthus annuus. Next base: position 97,926,928 of record NC_035444.2, on the reverse strand, counting down.
CCCTAGTGAGGATACTCAATCTTTTCCAGGATCAGGATCATGGATCTCACCAATCATGAAATACTTACAACACGGAGAGATTCCTATGGGAGAAAAGCCTAGGGCTTTCAAAATTAAGGTATCTCAATTCACAATTTTGAATAATATGTTGTATAAGCGATCTCTTGCAGGACCATATTTAAGATGCATCGAGGATCCTGAAGTTCAAGAAGTTTTAAAAGACTTCCATGAAGGAGATTGTGGAAACCACACTGGGGGCAGAGCATTGTTCTCAAGGATCTTAAGGACTGGATACTACTGGCCAACTATGAAAAGGGATGCTGTTGAGTATGCTAAGAAGTGTGATCCTTGTCAGAGACACAGTAATATCCTTCATCAGCTGGTTGAATTTCTACATCCTATATCCTCCTCTTGGCCATTTATGAGATGGGGTATGTATATAGTTGGTAAGCTCCCTAAGGCACCTGGTGGAAAAGTGTTCATGCTTGCTATGACTGATTATTTCTCTAAGTGGATAGAGGCTGAAGCTTTTGCCCAAGTTAGAGAAAAGGAAGTTATATCCTTTATTAAGAGAAATATTATAACTAGATTTGGCATTCCTTCTGAAATTATATGTGATAATGGTTCCCAATTTATTGGGGGCAGAACCACTAACTTTTGTCACAGCTGGGGGATTAAGATGATAACATCAACACCAGTCCACCCACAAGCTAATGGTCAAGCAGAATCATCCAACAAGATCATCATCAACAATTTGAAGAAGAAACTTGGATCCAAGAAAGGAAAATGGGTAGAAGAATTACCTTATGTGCTTTGGGCTTATAGGACAACCCCCAAGAATGCTACTGGTCAAACACTATTCTCTTTGGTATTTGGGGCAGAATCAGTGATCCCAACAGAAATGGTAGTTCCAACTGCTAGAACAAGTACCCGTGATCCTGAGGAAAATGATGAGAACCTGGCTCAAGACCTGGATACTATTGAGGAAATCAGGGATTTGGCTAGGATAAGGATGGCTAGTTATCAACAAAAAATGGCTGGTGCTTACAACAAAAATGTCAGGATAAGGAAGTTTCAAGTTGGAGATATGGTATTGAGGAAAGCATTCCAGAATACCACCAATCCTACTGATGGAAAGTTGGCACCAAAATGGGAAGGCCCCTTTTTGATTGAAGCTGAATCAGGAAAGGGGGCATATAGATTGCTGACCATGGAAGGTGATTTGCTACCAAGGGCTTGGAATGCTGTCCATTTAAAGAAATATTTCATGTGAACAGGATCCTCATGGCACAGATGATCCTTGCATTAGGGGTATCCTTGAAGGATCCTTAAAGCATCCATGATCCCTACTCTGGTAATGTCCTAATCTTGAACTATTTCATTTACTTATTTTCTCATACAAGGATAAGGATCATGTATCCTTTATCCTTCTCTCACGAGATTCTGAGTTTTGAAAGTTCAGGTATCCTTAGCTTAATGTTGATTATCTACAGAAGCAATTCAGGTCTTTGGGTTTAACCCCAGTTATTTGGGCTTGACCCCAGTTTCGCCTGTAGCGCACGATGATCCTGGTATAGTTCAAGGCATTGGGACCAGTACTCGCTTTAGGGGCTGATAATTCCATTGTACTGGCTATACCTAGGATCCTACGTATAATGGTAGACGTACCATACATCCGTTCCTAAAGTTTCTAACATTTACACGTTAGCTAAGGTTTTGGCATTATCATGTCACTAAGTTTGGATAATCGCCAGTTAGGGCCATACTCCAGTTTACATACGATCCTTGGGCTTGTCCCCAGTTATCCTTGGGCTTGTCCCCAGTTATCCTTGGGCTTGTCCCCAGTTATCCTTGGGCTTGTCCCCAGTTATCCTTGGGCTTGTCCCCAGTTGCTAACTCTTATCCTATATTGGCTTAGTCCCAAGTTATGCTCTATTTCAGGTCTTTGAAGTTAAACAACTAAGGATCCTTGATCCTTATTTCTCTTTAAGGTTTATCTTATGGTTATCCTGATTATGACTAGGATCCTAACTTGGATCCTCAGGTATGATCCTTAACTATTTCAGTTCTATTCGCTGATTATTTGAATCCCCCTTATACTTTGACAACTAAACTTATGATCCTTAGAACATATATTACTTTTTGGGATTTTTCAACTATAGGATATTTGATCATTGATCATATCCTAAATGTTTTCAATATGACTTATTCAAAATTACTTATTTAATAAGTGTACATCAAGACAATTAAAAATTAAAGGAACTTAAAGGATAAAAACACAGGATAAGCGACAAAAAGTTAAAATTTTATTTATTAACAAAAAGACTAACCCTTCAAAGGTTGTCAAAATTACCTACCCCTAGCATCTACCAGCAATACGTGGCCCGTCCGCTGGGGTAGGTAAAGGGTGTCCATTGTTTTGGTCAAAAATCTCACAAGGATAATGCAACCAAACTTTCTTTAACGGGGAATGATGGTTGAAATGATGAATAAAGATAAGGATCACTTAAATGTAAATTGCATAAGTGACACAAAGATTTATACGAGGAAAAAGCCCTTGATCAATGAATGATCTCCGGCATAAAAAACCTCGGGTGATGGAAACTACCGATCACCAAGTTCCAATATAACAAATAATGTTTACAACTTTGGATAGTAACGAGCTAGGTACAAGGATCACTATGGTGTAGTATGCTAGAGCGTGTAAGAAATGTGTCGTCCTCTCCAAATGCTTGAGAGTGCCATTTATATAAGTGTGTGTGGTTGAATTTAGGCAAGTCACCTAACTACTAGCTCGTTACCCCGTTTAGAAATAGAAGTAAATTTAGCCTAACAAATTATCTGTAATTTGTGCTAAGTTTCCATATTCTCCACAACGTCTATTTCCGGTTATGCATGTGCGAAATTAGCGTGGAAGATTCCTTAATAACGTTTGCCAAGTCCAGGTCCAACTCGTAATTCCTGCAAGACAACATGAAATTCAAAGAGAACAATCGTTAATATGAGGATCCTTAGGATGATCCATGATCCATGATCCTGATCCTGAAGCTCTTCTGAGGATCACTATCTGCCACGGAAACAAGGATCACTATTAGGATAGCATGTAAGGATCATAGGTCATTAAAAATCCTGCCCTAACAATTGCCCCCAAAATATAAGGAGTAATTATATAATATTAACGAGTTATATTTTGCTGATCTTATCTGTAACTAACTCAACGGATATATAGCCGTTGTAAGTGAAATATCCGTTGCAATCCTGACGTCACGGAAGTGACAACCCTGCACAAATCATGATTATAAATAGAGATAGGGATAGGATCATTTGCATTTAAAATCAAGAACTTCTCCCTTTATAACCGCATTCAGAGGATTTGAACATGTATTCTCCCCTTCATCTTCTTTCTTGCTTGCTCTGTTTTTCTTCTCGTATTTATTTCGTTCAAAATGTTGCTCCGGAATTCCCCTGCCAAGGATCTTTAGAAGGAAAGCCCCTTCAAGAGTCAAGGGATCATTACAAATTCTGCTAAAGAACGCTGTATCTTCACTGATCCTCAGATTGACAGGATTCGGTGCTGTTTTCCTGCAAATACTGTGTTCAAAGCCTATGATCCTTCTGCCCTGAGCGATCACACCTCCGATTCATGGGTTGCCTTTCCTGTGACCCCGTTTGCCATAGGTTACACATATCCCTTTCCAGCCTTCACCCAAGCCTTCTTCTCTTTGACCGGCATATCTTATATCCAGGCTATGCCGATGATCTGGAGGGTTTTGTATACCCTTGAGAGGATCATCGAGCAAGAGGGGATAGACTTAGGTATGGCCGAGTTAGGTGAGCTGTACGATCTGACCACCTTTGGTTCCTGTCGTTATCTGTTCAAACGTAGACCTGGGGAGGAGCATCCGATCTTCAAGGCTACCAAGAATGATACTAACTGGAAGCGGCGGTTCTTTTTTGTGAGGAGAGATACCATCCCTGATGGGAAGGATTTACCCAAGAAGTGGGCTACCCATGGTAGGATAGAGGATCCTGGGAAGGATCACCGTAGAACTTATCCTTTAGTATAAGGATCACTGACGTTCTTTTGTTTTCTTGTTGTGCAGCTGTCTCCGTTTCACATCTTAAGTTGACTCCTGTTGCAAAAGAGAGACTCTTGGCCTTCAAGAAGCTTGATCCTGAAATAAGAACTTTCAAGATTACCACCCAGGATTCTCAGGAAGTATCCTCTGCTTCTGTCACAATGTCAAGTAAGTATCCTTATTTAAGGAGTAATTATATAATGAGAGTCAAATAAAATTAAGATACTTATCTTGTTTTGGTTATGTAGGCGCTGGAAAATCCACCAAATCTGCCTCGAAGTTCAGCATCACTGATCTTACTAACGTCAAATCCTCTAAGAAGAAGACTCCTGCTGCTAGCCCAACTGCTTCGGTCCCTAAAGCACCCCTCAGAGGAAAGGGAGGCAAGAAGAGAAAGACCTCCGAGGCTGAGGATCTGCAAGGCCTTCCCTTGATCCGCCAACAGTTCCTGGACTATTTTAGTGAGGTAAGGATCACTGTCCCTGCTTACATATCCTGCTTGTTTGAGGATCATTTGGCTTCTGACATCATTCCTTTGTTTTCCTTGCAGAAATTTGCGGAGATAGAGACATATGTTGGCTATGTTGAGGATCAGGATCGCCAGATTGCTGATCTTCAACAGGTTGCTGTGCTGAAGGATCTCAAGATAGCCGATCTTCAGAAGGAGCTCCAGGCCACCAAGAATGATGCTGCCAAGATGCTGATCAACTTTGACTATGAGAAGCACGAGATCACCCAGGATGCTAAGGTTTCTGCCGCCATAGCAATGTACAAGATCCAGCTGTAAATGGCCATGGAAGCTCAGGATCCTGCTTTTGACAAGAGCACCTGGGATGTGGAGGGCTGGAAAGCAAGGCTGGCTGAACTGGAGGATGATGAAGAGGCTGAGGAGATCTTGACCCTTGAGGCTGGAGGCAGTGGCAAGGATCAGGGTGGTGAGGCAAGTGGAGCTGGTGGTGATGATGCAGCGAAGGATTAAGCTGCGAGATTGGGCGATGAAGGAAACTTCTAGACATAGCCGGAGCCCAATTTTTTTTGTTTGTATGTTTGGTGGTTGTTTGGACAATTTATGGTCTGTACTTATGAACAATAGCTTTAGGGTTAAGGATCAAGGATCCTTCAGATGATAGGTAGGATTGCATATGGTGGAGGGATCCTCTGTTTGGGGGATGAAACCATTGTGATCCTGCCGCCTTTATTTTCCTGCACAACTTGAAAACTATTATCATGGACACCCTTTACCTACCCCAGCGGACGGGCCACGTATTGCTGGTAGATGCTCGGGGTAGGTAATTTTGACAACCTATGAAGGGTTAGTCTTTATGCTTAAAAAATAAAATCTTAACTTTTGTCACTTATCCTGTGTTGTTATCCTTTTTAATTTTTAATTATCTTGATGTATACTTATTAAATAGGTTACTTTGAATAACTCAGATTGAAAGCATTTAGGATATGATCCATGATCAAATATCCTATAGTCGAAAAATCCCAAAAAGTAGTGTAAGTTTTAAGGATCATTAGTTCAGTTGTCAAAGTATAAGGGTTATTTAAATAAACAATGAATAAGATAAAAATAGTTAAGGATCATACCTGAGGATCCAAGTTAGGATCCTAACCATAATTAGGATAACTATAAGATAAACCTTAGAAAGAAATAAGGATCAGGGATCCTTAGTTGTTTAACTTCAAGGACCTGAAATAGAGCGTAACTTGGGACTAAGCCAATATAAGATAAGAGTTAGTAACTGGGGACAAGCCCAAGGATAACTGGGGACAAGCCCAAGGATAACTGGGGACAAGCCCAAGGATAACTGGGGACAAGCCTAAGGATCGTATGTAAACTGGAGTATGGCCCTTACTTGCGACTATCCAAACTTAGTGACATGATGATGCCAAAACCTTAGCTAACGTGAAAACGTTAGAAACCTTAGGAACGGATGTATGGTACGTCTACCATTATACGTAGGATCCTAGGTATAGCCAGTACAATGGAATTATCAGCCCCTAAAGCGAGTACTGGTCCCAAAGACTTGAACTATACCAGGATCATCGTGCGCTACAGGCGAAACTGGGGACAAGCCCAAGGATAACTGGGGACAAGCCCAAACAACTGGGGTTAAACCCAAGGATCTGAATTGCTTCTGAAGATTGTCGACAATATGCTAAGGATATCTGGACTATCAAAACTCAAAATCTTATGAGAGAAGGATAAAGGATACATGATCCTTATCCTTAAATAAGAAAATAAGAAAAAGAAAGAGTCCAAGATTAGGATATTACAAGAGTAAGGATCATTGACACCTTAAGGATCCTTCAAGGATACCTCTAATGTAAGGATCATATGTGCCAGGAGGATCCTGCTCACATGAAATATTTCTTCAAGTGGACAGCATTCCAGGCTCTTGCTAGCAAATCACCTTCCATGGTTAGCAATCTATATGCCCCCTTTCCTGCTTCAGCTTCAATCAAATAAGGGCCTTCCATTTTTGGTGCCAATTTTCCATCAGCAGGATTGGTGGTATTCTGGAATGCTTTTCTTAATACCATATCCCCAACTTGGAATTTCCTTATCCTGACATTTTTGTTGTAAGCACTAGCCATTCTTTGTTGGTAGCTAGCCATCCTTATCCTAGCCAAATCCCTGATTTCCTCAATAGTATCCAAGTCTTGAACCAGGTTCTCATCATTTTGCTCAGGATCACGGGTACTTGTTCTAGCAGTTGGAACCACCATTTCTGTTGGGATCACTGATTCTGCCCCAAATACCAAAGAGAATGGTGTTTGACCAGTAGCATTCTTGGGGGTTGTCCTATCAGCCCAAAGCACATAAGGTAATTCTTCTGCCCATTTCCCCTTCTTGGATCCAAGTTTCTTCTTCAAATTGTTGATGATGATCTTGTTGGATGATTCTGCTTGACCATTAGCTTGTGGGTGGATTGGTGTTGATGTTATCATCTTAATCCCCCAGCTGTCACAAAAGTTAGTAGTTCTGCCTCCAATAAATTGGGAACCATTATCACATATAATTTTAGAAGGAATGCCAAATCTAGTTATAATATTTCTCTTAATAAAGGATATAACTTCCTTCTCTCTGACTTGGGCAAAAGCTTCAGCCTCTATCCACTTGGAGAAGTAATCAGTCATAGCAAGCATGAACACTTTTCCACCTGGTGCCTTAGGGAGCTTGCCAACTATATCCATCCCCCATCTCATAAATGGCCAAGAGGAGGATATAGGGTGTAGAAATTCAGCCGGCTGATGAAGGATATTGCTGTGTCTTTGACAAGGATCACACTTCTTAGCATACTCCACAACATCCCTTTTCATAGTTGGCCAGTAGTATCCTGTCCTTAAGATCCTTGAGAACAATGCCCTGCCCCCAGTGTGGTTTCCACAATCTCCTTCATGGAAGTCTTTTAAAACTTCTTGAACTTCAGGATCCTCGATACATCTTAAATATGGTCCTGCAAGAGATCGCTTATACAACATATTATTTAAGATTGTGAATTGAGATACCTTAATTCTGAAAGCCCTAGGGTTTTCTTCCATAGGAATCTCTCCGTGTTGTAAGTATCTCATGATTGGTGAGATCCATGATCCTGAACAAGATTCAGTATCCTCACTAGGGATCATTGCAGAATCCTCTTCTATTTCCATGGCCACTTGATTTTCAATAGCAGGAGCCAGGATATGGATGATGGGGATACTTATATTCCCTGGGATCTTCAAAGATGATCCTAGATTAGCCAATGCATCAGCTTCTGTATTTTCTTCCCTTGGTACCTGTGTCAAACTGAAGAAAACAAAGGAGAGTCCAATTCTTTGACTATCTCTAAATATTTAGTTAGTTTTTCACCTTTAACAGCATAGGATCCATTAAAGTGATTAGTGATTAACAATGAATCCACGTATACCTCAAGATACCTGATCCCCATATGCTTAGCAATTTGCAAACCAGCAATCAAGGCTTCATACTCAGCCTCATTGTTAGTGGCTTGGAACTCACAAGCTATGGAGTGGGGTATTATGTCCCCATGTGGCAATTTTAGTAGTATACCAAGCCCCGTGCCTTTGACATTTGAGGATCCATCAGTGTGTAGTATCCAAGGATCCTTGGTTTCCTCCAGCTGCTGGACTTCCAATTCGGCTTCCTTTTGTATATCACTACTGAAATCAGCCACAAAGTCTGCTAATGCTTGGGATTTGATGGCTGTTCTAGGCTCATATCTTATATCATAGGCACTAAGCTTTACTGCCCACTTAGCCATCTTTCCGGACATCTCTGGTATCCTGAGGACATTCTTAATTGGAAAATTAGTTCTAACAACAATAACATGAGTTTCAAAATAATGTCTTAACTTAGTAGATGCCATAATTAATGCAAGAATAAGCTTTTCAAGTTGTGAATACCTGGATTCAGCATCAAGTAAACTCTTACTTACATAATAGACAGGATATTGTGTACCTTCATGATCCTTAACAAGGACTACACTTACTGCTTTTGAGGATACTGCAAGATATAAGGATAACACGTCTCCTTTTTCTGGTTTCATCAACGCTGGAGCTGAGGATAGGTATTCTTTGAGGGCTTGTAAAGCACTCTCATGCTTCTCAGTCCACTCAAATTTCTTGTTCTTTCTTAGGATATCATAGAAATCCTTACACTTCTCTGAGGATTTGGATATAAATCTGTTTAAAGCTGCTATCCTGCTTGTTAGCCTTTGCACATCCTTAGCGTTGGCAGGAGATTTGATATTCACCAATGCTTTGATTTGTTCCGGGCTTGCTTCAATGCCCCTCTTGGTTACCATATATCCTAAGAATTTACCTGCTTTAACACCAAAGTGACATTTTGAAGGATTAAGCTTCATGTTATATCTGTCAAGGATATCAAATGCTTCCTCCAAGTCTCTTAGGTGATCCTCAGCTTTTATGGATTTCACCACCATATCATCTATGTACACTTCCATAGTCTGTCCAATCTGATCCTTGAACATCATATTCACCAGCCTTTGATATGTTGCACCTGCATTCCTTAATCCAAACGGCATAGCAATATAACAATATAAACCGGTTGGGGTCACAAAAGCCGTATCCTCTTGGTCAGATGGTTCCATCTGAATTTGTTGGAATCCAGATGAAGCATCCATAAAAGTTAACAGTTCATGACCCGCCGTTGCATCCACCATGGAGTCAATGTGGGGTAATTGTCACACCCCGACCACGTAAAACATCAAATCGTGGCGGAAACGTCGGGGAGTGTTGTAACAGAATTATTGTTCCACAACCAAGGTAATTTAAATAATATTTTATTCATCACCCAAGGGTGGAATACATTGTTTCAAACGAGAACCCACAAGTTACATTGTCTTAAAATAAACAGAAACAAAGTACATAACAAGTTTTAACTAGTCTAGATCCATTTTATCGTCACTAAGGCCCAAGTCCACCCTAGTGTATCACGATCATCCTATGCATTTGCTCCTGAAACACATGTGAAAATAGGTACGTCAGCATAAAAATGCCTGTGAGATACATAGGTTTTGTGAAAATAGGATCCATGACTTAGGTTTTAGAAAAAAAACGTTTAATGAAATGTAGTCATGAACCTTGTTGATTGTATTGTTTGTAAATCATTTGAAAAACGATGGTAGATATGTATTTTTGAAAGAATAATGTATGGTTAAATGAATAACCAAGTAAAGTAAGTTGTATAAAACAAGTTGTTTGTAAAACAATGACTTGTGAAAAATATGTTATATAGCAAAACTGAAATGATTTAAGCAACGCTGCGATGTGTAATATCATACAAACACTTATATATAGGAAGTACCAGCGGCGTATCCACCATGTTTGTATCACATTACACACGCCTCGTTACTTAAATCACTTACCCAAACAAACCACCAATGTAAACATGTTTATGTTTAACCAAATGTCAAAATGTTTATGCGAAAAACCTTGTCTAACGTCAAGTGTAAATCATGTAATGTGTGTAACAATGTCAAATTGTCTATGTCAATGTCAATCATGTCATGTGCAAACAAAATGTCATGTATGGTAAGTGAAATATATATCAACTAAACCATAGGTGAAAATGCACAAAACATAGTATTGAAGTAAAACTCAGTTTAAATCAACGTTATGTTTTGTGGAGATGCATGCTATACTGAATACAAACATTTATGCGGTATTGTAAAAATGCATACATCCAAGCCTTGTGACTGTGGTGATAAACCTTTAAACAAATTAAAGGTCTATCGGTTTTTATGTTTTGTGCATTTTCACCTATGGTGAATACAAACATTTATGCGGTATTGTAAAAATGCATACATCCAAGCCTTGTGACTGTGGTGATAAACCTTTAAACAAATTAAAGGTCTATCGGTTTTTATGTTTAAATCGAATTCGGTCATTCCTTTCATCCAAACATACCCAGGATGTCAGGAACGGGAGTTGTCAATTCCTATGGTACCACTACCTACTAACGAGCGGCATTATCAAAGTTAATGAATGTATATTGTCCCACTTAAACAAACCAAATGTCATACCCAAAATATAAACATGTGAAAACAATGCACTAAGTATGTAATCAAATGTACACACATAGCGTGAAAATGTCATGTAAAACAAGTGTACTAAGTATGATGAACATACATAGCATGAAATGTTATGTAAAACGATGTACTAGGTATGATGAACATACATAGCATGAAAATGTCATGTAAAACAAGTGTACTAAGTATGATGAACATACATAGCATGAAAATGTCATGTAAAACAATGTACTAATGAACATAGCAAGTATATAATGCGAAAACATGAAAAGCATGAAAGTAACAAGTAGGCACATGTGTTTCACCCCAAAATGTTTGAAAAACAGTAAAAGAGGGGTCTATGTACTCACTTGAGATTGCTTAGAAGTCGTAGGATAACCACCAAGCAATGCTAGAAGATCACGGAATCAAACGGCACCTATATAGGTATCTACATTAATAAACGGACCTATCGGAGGATCGGGTAGTACGAGGTTTCGTAAACCAAATAAGTGTGGGAACTTATGTAATATGGTCTAACAAAGCCTACGTACTAAAACGAAACCTATCCTAAGTGCTCTTGACCCGTTACGACCCGCTTAGGTAGCTTATGCTACTTTAACGCGTCGTTCGCGTAAAACGCGTTTGGAATGCCTAACTAGCCCTATGATAAACAAGATATGCCTTAACATGTTCAATATTGTTGTTAAATCAGTTTAGATACCAAAAATTATGTTACATAGGCTTAAAATGAATTTTGGCGTAAAAAGGGTATTTTGGTAATTTACCTAAGGCACATACATTACGTATCATACAACTAGTTAAACGATGTGACCATTAGGTATAACCTCGAAGGTTATTCCCTATACAACTATGGTCACCTAAAATGTTTGGTCGGATCCTAAAGATCGACCAAATGGGTCGGGTTCGTAAGCATAAGCGATTGATTAGATCGCTTACCTTTACGACCCTAAACAAGCACAAATCTAAAAGCGACGAGCTAAACATGCTAGAACATGTTTAGTAATGTTAGAAAACAGGTTTGGTATTAAAACAAACGGTTTTAATACCCTAGAGTAGTTTGGTTACAAAATACGCGAGAAATGCATTTTGGCCGAAACTACGACTCGTCACTGAGCCTAGATAACGTGGTAATCAGTAGGTATAGTTACTAGGAACTATAACCATCGTGATTACGCTCACGTTATGAAGTTCAAACGAACTTCGCATTGACCATAAACTGGTCAATGCAGAAAGTCAAGCAAAGTTTGACTTTCGAACTCGAAAAGCAATAAAAGAACGAAGGAATGCTTACAAAGGGTCCCCGCAAGATTGAACTTCCGAGTATTCTCAGGTATGAAGTGTTAAAGCACCCCAACTTAGAGAACAAACTCAGAATTCAAGTGGGTTTTGCAATGGGGATGGATGGGTATTTATAGGAAAACCAAGACCGTTAGGATCGTTCCTCGACAAACGTGCTTCGATCTAGGCCGTCCACATGGGCCCATTGTTTTGAAAACCATTAGAGCCCATAGATTAAATCCCCTGATTTGAAAATACCATTTGCACATGGTTTTTGGGTGCATAACAACCATAAACAGCTGTTTGCAACAAAATTGCATATCTGGGGAGGCCACGCGGCCCGCTTAAGGAATACACACAAACTCAGGCGGGCCGCCTGAGGTTGTCTGATCAGCATAACTTTCAAAAATGACAGTTTTAGCCCCTGCATGCTTTTAAGTCCATTTTTGACACGTTTAAGGCCCGTTAACCTCATTTCAAGCCTCTAAAATGAAGTTAAAGTATAGGGAACCCAAAACATGTCCAAAAATATCTCGGATGTCGGTTCGTTTGGTCGTACGATCGCGATGTTCGCTTAATTACGACGGAATGCGCATAAGCGCGAAAGACGATCCAAATTGCGCGACGAATGGATTTTTCTCATGCCAAACATTAAAACATAATATTTTAATGCTTACATAAATTTTTGGATGTCCGGATATATTCAGAACGTAAGGTATGCGCGAAAGTGCAAACTTATGCACTTTTTGACGCTTTTAGTCCCTGAATGAGCATAAAGTTTATTTTAGCACACCGAACCCCTCAAAGCCTATTTCTAAGCTATGTAAAGGATAGTTAGGGTGTGTTTAACTTATGATCATGTTCTGGAACGTTCATTACAGTTCAGATTGGCATACTTTCGCAGTTTGTCAATTTTAGTCCCTGTAAGCGAATTAACTTGATTTTGCCATACCAAAGCCTTCAAAACTTATTTCTAAGTTATGTAAAGGTTATTTAAGGTATGTTAAGCATAAATTGATGTTCCGGATATTTGTCGCATATAACTGATTACGTTTTCGCACCAGTTTGCGTATAATTCTCCAGAAAGCGATATAGAGTTGAAATCGAATAAAAGTCAAAACATGAAAACCATCAAACATAAAGAAACAAACATTAGGATCAAAAAACTTTATTTCATTGATATTTGAACTGTTTATAATGATTACAAGCACAGATGTCACAGTCTCCCCTACTTGTGGGAATTTCGTCCCGAAATTCGTTTAGAGGAAACTCGTGGGAAAAGATGTGGATATTTCGCCTTCATCTGATCTTCACGTTCCCAAGTAAACTCAGGTCCACGTTTAGATTCCCAGCGAACTTTAACCAACGGAATGCGCTTGCGTTTAAACCATTTGACTTCACGATCCATAATTTCCACAGGTTTCTCAACAAAATGAAGTGTTTTATCAACACGGATTTCGTCAAGTGGTATGTGGAGGTTCTCATCAGCTAAACACTATTTGAGATTGGATACGTGGAAGGTTGGATGAATATTTCCAAGTTCGGGAGGTAATGCAAGTCTGTAGGCTACCTTACCGATTCTTTCGATGATCTTGAATGGTCCAACGTATCTAGGTGCAAGTTTTCCTTTCTTTCCAAATCTGACCACACCTTTCCAAGGTGAGACCTTAAGTAATACACGATCACCGACGTGGAATTCTAAGGGCTTGCGTCGTTGGTCCGCGTAACTCTTTTGACGGCTTCTAGCTGCCTGTAAGTTATCACGAACCTTCTTAACCTTGTCAGTTGTCTTTAGAATGAGGTCAGGTCCAGTAAGCTGAGCCTCACCTATTTCATTCCAGCAGACAGGCGAACGACATTTTCGACCATAGAGAGCCTCGAAAGGTGCCATGTTGATGCTGGAGTGATAACTATTGTTGTAGGAGAATTCAATCAATGGAAGATGTGAATCCCAACTACCACCAAAATCGATCACACAAGCTCTAAGCATATCCTCCAAAGTCTGGATTGTTCTTTCAGTTTGGCCATCTGTTTGTGGATGATAAGATGTGCTCAAATTGAGTTGGGTCCCCATAGTAGATTGCATGGTTCTCCAAAAGCGAGAAGAGAAGCGAGCATCTCTATCAGAAATAATGTTCAGGGGAACACCATGTCGAGATACGATTTCATCCACATAGATTTTAGCCAGATCTTCAGCAGATAGATTCTCACGGATTGGCAGGAAATGCGCTGACTTTGTAAGACGATCAACAACTACCCAGATGGCATCATGACCTTTCTTAGTGCGCGGGAGTTTGGTAATGAGATCCATAGCAATGTTTTCCCATTTCCAAACTGGGATCTCAGGTTGCTCCAAAAGACCATAAGGATGCTGGTGTTCAGCCTTAACTTTAAGGCACGTAAGGCATTTTGAAACGTACAAGGCAATGTCTTTCTTCATACCAGGCCACCAATACTGAGTACGAAGATCCTTATACATTTTGTCTGAGCCGGGATGAACAGAATAACGAGACTTATGGGCTTCATCCATAAGCAAAGTGTGAAGATCATCTTGGCTTGGGACCCACAAACGGTCCATGAAATAATATGATCCATCTTCCTTCAGCACAAGGTCAGGCTTAATGTGATAGGGTAATTCCTTACCCATCAAGTCTTGTGAAACACAAGCCTGTTGAGCCTGAGTAATGCGTGCTTGGATATCAGATCGAGCTTGAACAGCAGATTGAACACGAACACAATGAAGCATAGTACGTTCCTTACGACTTAATGCGTCAGCCACAACATTCGCTTTACCAGGATGGTAGCGAATTTCGCAATCATAGTCGTTTAGGAGTTCAACCCAACGTCTTTGCCTCATGTTGAGTTCTTTCTGATTGAAGTTATGCTGAAGACTTTTGTGGTCAGTGAAAACCACGCATTTTGTACCATACAAATAGTGTCTCCAGATTTTGAGAGCGAAGACAACTGCACCCAACTCAAGATCATGAGTGGTGTAGTTTCTCTCATGTACCTTCAATTGTCTTGATGCGTAGGCTATGACTTTGTTCCTTTGCATCAGAACACAACCAAGACCCAATTTCGATGCATCACAGTAAACAACGAAATCATCATTGCCTTCAGGCAAAGTTAGAATAGGTGCATCACAAAGCTTCTGCTTCAAGGTCTGAAACGCTTCTTCTTGCTTAGAACCCCATTCAAAGGGTTTATTCTTCTGAGTTAGGGCAGTTAGAGGAACTGCAATCTTTGAGAAGTTCTTGATGAAGCGGCGGTAATAACCCGCAAGACCAAGAAAAGAACGAACCTCAGTAGGAGTAGTTGGCGTATCCCAATCCTTAATCGCACTGATCTTGGAGGGATCTACATGTATACCTTGTTCGTTGACAATATGTCCCAAAAATTGAACTTCCTTAAGCCAAAATTCACACTTGGAGAACTTGGCAAAAAGTTGCTCTTTCTTTAGGAGTTCCAGGGTAAGACGAAGATGGCGCTCGTGATCAGCTCGCGTCTTAGAATAAATCAAGATGTCATCAATAAAAACGATGATGAACTTATCTAAATAAGGCTTGCAGACCCTATTCATCAAGTCCATGAAAACAGCAGGAGCATTGGTCAAACCAAATGTCATGACTGTGAACTCATAATGCCCATATCGAGTGCGGAATGCTGTCTTGGGAATATCTTCTTCATGCACACGAAGTTGATGATACCCAGAACGAAGGTCAATCTTCGAGAAGCAAGTAGCACCCTGTAACTGGTCAAAGAGATCATCAATGCGAGGTAGGGGATATCGATTCTTGACAGTAAGCTTATTCAGCTCACGATAATCGATACACATTCTGAAGGATCCATCCTTCTTCTTGACAAAAAGAACGGGAGCACCCCAAGGTGAAAAGCTAGGACGAATAAAACCTTTGTCAGAAAGCTCTTGAAGCTGCTTAGACAGTTCTTGCATCTCAGATGGTGCAAGACGATATGGAGCTCTGGCAATAGGATTTGCACCAGGTACAAGATCAATACGGAACTCGACTTGGCGTGCTGGGGGTAGGCCAGGCAACACTTCAGGAAACAACTCCGGATAATCCCGAACAACAGGGATATCTTGAATAGACTTACCTTGGTCTTTATCTACCGTAACATGTGCCAGGAAGGCCACATAGTTCTTTCGCAGATACTTCCGAGCTTGAAAACAAGACATAAGCTTGAGGCTACCAGCAGGTTTTTCACCACGAACCTGTAGTATCTCACCTGACGAAAGCGGCACACGAACGATCTTCTCGAAACAAACTACCTCTACGCGATGCTTGGCTAACCAATCCATACCCACAATAATGTCGAAGCTTCCAAGTTGCATGGGCGTGAGGTCAATAGGAAAAAGATGGTCGTTGAGGTTCAACTGGCAGTTGCGAAGAACAGAATCAAGAATAATGGGTTCGCCATTCGCAACTTCGACTGTCAAAGGCTTACCTAGTTTCGTTCTAGACACGCGAAGCAAAGGCTCAAAAGATAACGACACAAAACTCTTATCGTCCCCTGAATCAAAAAGAACAGATGCAGGTTGATTATTAACTAAGAACGTACCGTTCACCACCTCGTCGTCTGCTTGCGCCTCAACAGCATTCATATTAAAAGCTCGTCCACGAGCCTGAGCCTGAACTGGATTTGCATTAACCAGCCTTGGACACTGGTTTCGATAATGGGTCAGGTCTCTGCAATTAAAGCACGAGCCAGGAGGATAGTGAGGTCGTGCAACTTGTGCTTGCTGTTGAACAGGTAGTTGAGCTCCCTGTTGGGCTGGATTTGTAGCAGAACGACAAGCCTCTGCAAGATGACCCGATTTTCCACAGTTGGTACAGAAACGACACGGGAGTTGCTGTTGATGATGACTATTGCACCTATTGCACAAAGGTGCTTTCCCTTCATACCGCTTCTTTGCGGGAGGCTGCGCTGGCTGATTGGGAGCCGCTTGGTTCTGTTGGGCAGTGATGGCAAAATTTTGGGAAGCCTTTCGCTTCCTGGAGCCCTTTGATGAGCCAGAATCCTTCCCCTTCTTACCTTTCTTGCTATCCCCTTTGTCAGACGCCTGATTCTTGCCCTTGTCACCCTTCCTATGCAATTTACCCTTTCTGATCTGCGATTCTGACAACGTTGCAGATAGTTCGATTGCCTGACGAACAGTGGTAGGTTTACTACCAGTAACGATGTCTTGCACAGAGTCAGGTAGACCATCGATGTATCTTTCGATAGCCTTGTCAAGTGGGGTGACCATTGTTGGGCATAACAAACTCAACTCTTCATATCTATCAGTATACGCCCGGTGCGCACCACTAACCTGTTTCAGATCGTCAAACTCCCTTTCCAACTTTCGTAGCTCATGACGAGGACAAAACTCACTCATCATGAGAGTCCTCAATTCAGCCCATGTTTGCGCTAAAGCGACTTCAGCACCTCGATATCTCATAACCCCGTTCCACCATGTTAACGCCCTCTTCTGAAAAACACTTGAAGCAAACTCAACTTTGCGATTATCAGGACACTGAACATGACGGAAAGTATTCTCAATGCTCTCAAACCATTGAAGGAGCCCAGTTGCCCCCTCAGTACCACTGAACTTGAGTGGTTTAGCCGAATTGAAGCTCTTGAAGTTACAAGGAGCATTCTGATTGATGTTGGCTTGGTTAAACTGAGCAATAAGATTTGGGAACGCATCAGCCATATGCTATGCGATGATTTCTGCCAGTTCGGCATTGGGAAGCTGATTTTCGCGTCGAGGAGGCATGCTAAAAAGAGGAAAACATGAGAGGAAACGAGTGAGATGATTAGATGAAAGGAACGAGATGAAACAAAATCAACAAAGCAAGGATGGTGGTCATTTGTCCGTATCACAAAGCAAACAAATGACACACAGTGACTAATCAAAGTAAATGGGTTCATAAATAATGCTTAGCGAAGACATGCTCGCCTATAAGTGAACACTCACCCCAGGAGTTCCCAGGTAAGAGTGACTGGTCCGATTATGTTGATTTGTACGAACACTCTAGCCTTAGACAGAAAACCCAGGGTACAGGCATTCACCCTTCCAGTTTGCACGTGTTCACACTATTTAGAACCCAAAACTTTGACGAGATTTTGAAAACTTGGAAGGCACAAGGCCAAAAGAATCATTTAAAAACAAATGATAAAGTTTCAAAATCAAATTGAAAAACCAAAAAGGGTTCAAAACCATATAAGAAATCATTTGAAAACAGAAGATTGTTTTTCAAAAATCGTTTTAGAAAACTGGGTTCTTGTTTTGGTGATCACCTAAGGATAGGTGAAGTGCATGTTTTAAAATCTAAACACAAGACAACTTGTGTTGGGGTCCTAGAAAGGTTATAGTCTAGGTCAAAGCATTACTAATAACCTAATTCCGTATAACCATTGGCTCTGATACCAACTCTTCTGTCACACCCCGACCACGTAAAACATCAAATCGTGGCGGAAACGTCGGGGAGTGTTGTAACAGAATTATTGTTCCACAACCAAGGTAATTTAAATAATATTTTATTCATCACCCAAGGGTGGAATACATTGTTTCAAACGAGAACCCACAAGTTACGTTGTCTTAAAATAAACATAAACAAAGTACATAACAAGTTTTAACTAGTCTAGATCCATTTTATCGTCACTAAGGCCCAAGTCCACCCTAGTGTATCACGATCATCCTATGCATTTGCTCCTGAAACACATGTGAAAATAGGTACGTCAGCATAAAAATGCCTGTGAGATACATAGGTTTTGTGAAAATAGGATCCATGACTTAGGTTTTAGAAAAAAAAACGTTTAATGAAATGTAGTCATGAACCTTGTTGATTTTATTGTTTGTAAATCATTTGAAAAACGATGGTAGATATGTATTTTTGAAAGAATAATGTATAGTTAAATGAATAACCAAGTAAAGTAAGTTGTATAAAACAAGTTGTTTGTAAAACAATGTATTGTGAAAAATATATTATATAGCTAAACTGAAATGATTTAAGCAACGCTGCGATGCGTAATATCATACAAACACTTATATATAGGAAGTACCAGCGGCGTATCCACCATGTTTGTATCACATTACACACGCCTCGTTACTTAAATCACTTACCCAAACAAACCACCAATGTAAACATGTTTATGTTTAACCAAATGTCAAAATGTTTATGCGAAAAACCTTGTCTAACGTCAAGTGTAAATCATGTAATGTGTGTAACAATGTCAAAATGTCTATGTCAATGTCAATCATGTCATGTGCAAACAAAATGTCATGTATGGTAAGTGAAATATATATCAACTAAACCATAGGTGAAAATGCACAAAACATAGTATTGAAGTAAAACTCAGTTTAAATCAACGTTATGTTTTGTGGAGATGCATGCTATACTGAATAC
This sequence comes from Helianthus annuus, assembly GCF_002127325.2. NCBI lineage: Eukaryota > Viridiplantae > Streptophyta > Magnoliopsida > Asterales > Asteraceae > Helianthus > Helianthus annuus. The sequence continues at coordinate 97,907,602 of NC_035444.2, read as the reverse complement.
AAACATTTATGCGGTATTGTAAAAATGCATACATCCAAGCCTTGTGACTGTGGTGATAAACCTTTAAACAAATTAAAGGTCTATCGGTTTTTATGTTTAAATCGAATTCGGTCATTCCTTTCATCCAAACATACCCAGGATGTCAGGAACGGGAGTTGTCAATTCCTATGGTACCACTACCTACTAACGAGCGGCGTGATCAAAGTTAATGAATGTATATTGTCCCACTTAAACAAACCAAATGTCATACCCAAAATATAAACATGTGAAAACAATGCACTAAGTATGTAATCAAATGTACACACATAGCGTGAAAATGTCATGTAAAACAAGTGTACTAAGTATGATGAACATACATAGCATGAAATGTTATATAAAACGATGTACTAGGTATGATGAACATACATAGCATGAAAATGTCATGTAAAACAAGTGTACTAAGTATGATGAACATACATAGCATGAAAATGTCATGTAAAACAATGTACTAATGAACATAGCAAGTATATAATGCGAAAACATGAAAAGCATGAAAGTAACAAGTAGGCACATGTGTTTCACCCCAAAATGTTTGAAAAACAGTAAAAGAGGGGTCTATGTACTCACTTGAGATTGCTTAGAAGTCGTAGGATAACCACCAAGCAATGCTAGAAGATCACGGAATCAAACGGCACCTATATAGGTATCTACATTAATAAACGGACCTATCGGAGGATCGGGTAGTACGAGGTTTCGTAAACCAAATAAGTGTGGGAACTTATGTAATATGGTCTAACAAAGCCTACGTACTAAAACGAAACCTATCCTAAGTGCTCTTGACCCGTTACGACCCGCTTAGGTAGCTTATGCTACTTTAACGTGTCGTTCGCGTAAAACGCGTTTGGAATGCCTAACTAGCCCTATGATAAACAAGATATGCCTTAACATGTTCAATATTGTTGTTAAATCAGTTTAGATACCAAAAATTATGTTACATAGGCTTAAAATGAATTTTGGCGTAAAAAGGGTATTTTGGTAATTTACCTAAGGCACATACATTACCTATCATACAACTAGTTAAACGATGTGACCATTAGGTATAACCTCGGAAGGTTATTCCCTATACAACTATGGTCACCTAAAATGTTTGGTCGGATCCTAAAGATCGACCAAATGGGTCGGGTTCGTAAGCATAAGCGATTGATTAGATCGCTTACCTTTACGACCCTAAACAAGCACAAATCTAAAAGCGACGAGCTAAACATCCTAGAACATGTTTAGTAATGTTAGAAAACAGGTTTGGTATTAAAACAAACGGTTTTAATACCCTAGAGTAGTTTGGTTACAAAATACGCGAGAAATGCATTTTGGCCGAAACTACGACTCGTCACTGAGCCTAGATAACGTGGTAATCAGTAGGTATAGTTACTAGGAACTATAACCATCGTGATTACGCTCACGTTATGAAGTTCAAACGAACTTCGCATTGACCATAAACTGGTCAATGCAGAAAGTCAAACAAAATTTGACTTTTGAACTCGAAAAGCAATAAAAGAACGAAGGAATACTTACAAAGGGTCCCCGCAAGATTGAACTTCGAGTATTCTCAGGTATGAAGTGTTAAAGCACCCCAACTTAGAGAACAAACTCAGAATTCAAGTGGGTTTTGCAATGGGGATGGATGGGTGTTTATAGGAAAACCAAGACCGTTAGGATCGTTCCTCGACAAACGTGCTTCGATCTAGGCCGTCCACATGGGCCCATTGTTTTGAAAACCATTAGAGCCCATAGATTAAATCCCCTGATTTGAAAATACCATTTGCACATGGTTTTTGGGTGCATAACAACCATAAACAGCTGTTTGCAACAAAATTGCATATCTGGGGAGGCCACGCGGCCCGCTTAAGGAATACACACAAACTCAGGCGGGCCGCCTGAGGTTGTCTGATCAGCATAACTTTCAAAAATGACAGTTTTAGCCCCTGCATGCTTTTAAGTCCATTTTTGACACGTTTAAGGCCCGTTAACCTCATTTCAAGCCTCTAAAATGAAGTTAAAGTATAGGGAACTCAAAACATGTCCAAAAATATCTCGGATGTCGGTTCGTTTGGTCGTACGATCGCGATGTTCGCTTAATTACGACGGGATGCGCATAAGCGCGAAAGACGATCCAAATTGCGCGACGAATGGATTTTTCTCATGCCAAACATCAAAACATAATATTTTAATGCTTACATAAATTTTTGGATGTCCGGATATATTCAGAACGTAAGGTATGCGCGAAAGTGCAAACTTATGCACTTTTGACGCTTTTAGTCCCTGAATATGCATAAAGTTTATTTTAGCACACTGAACCCCTCAAAGCCTATTTCTAAGCTATGTAAAGGATAGTTAGGGTGTGTTTAACTTATGATCATGTTCCGGAACGTTCATTACAGTTCAGATTGGCATACTTTCGCAGTTTGTCAATTTTAGTCCCTGTAAGCGAATTAACTTGATTTTGCCATACCAAAGCCTTCAAAACTTATTTCTAAGTTATGTAAAGGTTATTTAAGGTATGTTAAGCATAAATTGATGTTCCGGAGTATTTGTCGCATATAACTGATTACGTTTTCGCACCAGTTTGCGTATAATTCTCCAGAAAGCGATATAGAGTTGAAATCGAATAAAAGTCAAAACATGAAAAAAATCAAACATAAAGAAACAAACATTAGGATCAGAAAACTTTATTTCATTGATATTTGAACTGTTTACAATGATTACAAGCACAGATGTCACAGTCTCCCCTACTTGTGGGAATTTCGTCCCGAAATTCGTTTAGAGGAAACTCGTGGGAAAAGATGTGGATATTTTGCCTTCATCTGATCTTCACGTTCCCAAGTAAACTCAGGTCCACGTTTAGATTCCCAGCGAACTTTAACCAACGGAATGCGCTTGCGTTTAAGCCATTTGACTTCACGATCCATAATTTCCACAGGTTTCTCAACAAAATGAAGTGTTTTATCAACACGGATTTCGTCAAGTGGTATGTGGAGGTTCTCATCAGCTAAACACTTTTTGAGATTGGATACGTGGAAGGTTGGATGAATATTTCCAAGTTCGGGAGGTAATGCAAGTCTGTAGGCTACCTTACCGATTCTTTCGATGATCTTGAATGGTCCAACGTATCTAGGTGCAAGTTTTCCTTTCTTTCCAAATCTGACCACACCTTTCCAAGGTGAGACCTTAAGTAATACACGATCACCGACTTGGAATTCTAAGGGCTTGCGTCGTTGGTCCGCGTAACTCTTTTGACGGCTTCTAGCTGCCTGTAAGTTATCACGAACCTTCTTAACCTTGTCAGTTGTCTTTAGAATGAGGTCAGGTCCAGTAAGCTGAGCCTCACCTATTTCATTCCAGCAGACAGGCGAACGACATTTTCGACCATAGAGAGCCTCGAAAGGTGCCATGTCGATGCTGGAGTGATAACTATTGTTGTAGGAGAATTCAATCAATGGAAGATGTGAATCCCAACTACCACCAAAATCGATCACACAAGCTCTAAGCATATCCTCCAAAGTCTGGATTGTTCTTTCAGTTTGGCCATCTGTTTGTGGATGATAAGCTGTGCTCAAATTGAGTTGGGTCCCCATAGCAGATTGCATGTTCAGGGGAACACCATGTCGAGATACGATTTCATCCACATAGATTTTAGCCAGATCTTCAGCAGATAGATTCTCACGGATTGGCAGGAAATGCGCTGACTTTGTAAGACGATCAACAACTACCCAGATGGCATCATGACCTTTCTTAGTGCGCGGGAGTTTGGTAATGAGATCCATAGCAATGTTTTCCCATTTCCAAACTGGGATCTCAGGTTGCTCCAAAAGACCATAAGGATGCTGGTGTTCAGCCTTAACTTTAAGGCACGTAAGGCATTTTGAAACGTACAAGGCAATGTCTTTCTTCATACCAGGCCACCAATACTGAGTACGAAGATCCTTATACATTTTGTCTGAGCCGGGATGAACAGAATAACGAGACTTATGGGCTTCATCCATAAGCAAAGTGTGAAGATCATCTTGGCTTAGGACCCACAAACGGACCATGAAATAATATGATCCATCTTCCTTCAGCACAAGGTCAGGCTTAATGTGATAGGGTAATTCCTTACCCATCAAGTCTTGTGAAACACAAGCCTGTTGAGCCTGAGTAATGCGTGCTTGGATATCAGATCGAGCTTGAACAGCAGATTGAACACGAACACAATGAAGCATAGTACGTTCCTTACGACTTAATGCGTCAGCCACAACATTCGCTTTACCAGGATGGTAGCGAATTTCGCAATCATAGTCGTTTAGGAGTTCAACCCAACGTCTTTGCCTCATGTTGAGTTCTTTCTGATTGAAGTTATGCTGAAGACTTTTGTGGTCAGTGAAAACCACGCATTTTGTACCATACAAATAGTGTCTCCAGATTTTGAGAGCGAAGACAACTGCACCCAACTCAAGATCATGAGTGGTGTAGTTTCTCTCATGTACCTTCAATTGTCTTGATGCGTAGGCTATGACTTTGTTCCTTTGCATTAGAACACAACCAAGACCCAATTTCGATGCATCACAGTAAACAACGAAATCATCATTGCCTTCAGGCAAAGTTAGAATAGGTGCATCACAAAGCTTCTGCTTCAAGGTCTGAAACGCTTCTTCTTGCTTAGAACCCCATTCAAAGGGTTTATTCTTCTGAGTTAGGGCAGTTAGAGGAACTGCAATCTTTGAGAATTTCTTGATGAAGCGGCGATAATAACCCGCAAGACCAAGAAAAGAACGAACCTCAGTAGGAGTAGTTGGCGTATCCCAATCCTTAATCGCACTGATCTTGGAGGGATCTACATGTATACCTTGTTCGTTGACAATATGTCCCAAAAATTGAACTTCCTTAAGCCAAAATTCACACTTGGAGAACTTGGCAAAAAGTTGCTCTTTCTTTAGGAGTTCCAGGGTAAGACGAAGATGGCGCTCGTGATCAGCTCGCGTCTTAGAATAAATCAAGATGTCATCAATAAAAACGATGATGAACTTATTTAAATAAGGCTTGCAGACCCTATTCATCAAGTCCATGAAAACAGCAGGAGCATTGGTCAAACCAAATGGCATGACTGTGAACTCATAATGCCCATATCGAGTGCGGAATGCTGTCTTGGGAATATCTTCTTCATGCACACGAAGTTGATGATACCCAGAACGAAGGTCAATCTTCGAGAAGCAAGTAGCACCCTGTAACTGGTCAAAGAGATCATCAATGCGAGGTAGGGGATATCGATTCTTGACAGTAAGCTTATTCAGCTCACGATAATCGATACACATTCTGAAGGATCCATCCTTCTTCTTGACAAAAAGAACAAACTCAGAATTCAAGTGGGTTTTGCAATGGGGATGGATGGGTATTTATAGGAAAACCAAGACCGTTAGGATCGTTCCTCGACAAACGTGCTTCGATCTAGTACGTCCACATGGGCCCATTGTTTTGAAAACCATTAGAGCCCATAGATTAAATCCCCTGATTTGAAAATACCATTTGCACATGGTTTTTGGGTGCATAACAACCATAAACAGCTGTTTGCAACAAAATTGCATATCTGGGGAGGCCACGCGGCCCGCTTAAGGAATACACACAAACTCAGGCGGGCCGCCTGAGGTTGTCTGATCAGCATAACTTTCAAAAATGACAGTTTTAGCCCCTGCATGCTTTTAAGTCCATTTTTGACACGTTTAAGGCCCGTTAACCTCATTTCAAGCCTCTAAAATGAAGTTAAAGTATAGGGAACTCAAAATATGTCCAAAAATATCTCGGATGTCGGTTCGTTTGGTCGTACGATCGCGATGTTCGCTTAATTACGACGGAATGCGCATAAGCGCGAAAGACGATCCAAATTGCGTGACGAATGGATTTTTCTCATGCCAAACATTAAAACATAATATTTTAATGCTTACATAAATTTTTGGATGTCCGGATATATTCAGAACGTAAGGTATGCGCGAAAGTGCAAACTTATGCACTTTTTGACGCTTTTAGTCCCTGAATGAGCATAAAGTTTATTTTAGCACACCGAACCCCTCAAAGCCTATTTCTAAGCTATGTAAAGGATAGTTAGGGTGTGTTTAACTTATGATCATGTTCCGGAACGTTCATTACAGTTCAGATTGGCATACTTTCGCAGTTTGTCAATTTTAGTCCCTGTAAGCGAATTAACTTGATTTTGCCATACCAAAGCCTTCAAAACTTATTTCTAAGTTATGTAAAGGTTATTTAAGGTATGTTAAGCATAAATTGATGTTCCGGAGTATTTGTCGCATATAACTGATTACGTTTACGCACCAGTTTGCGTATAATTCTCTAGAAAGCGATATAGAGTTGAAATCGAATAAAAGTCAAAACATGAAAAACATCAAACATAAAGAAACAAACATTGGGATCAAAAAACTTTATTTCATTGATATTTGAACTGTTTACAATGATTACAAGCACAGATGTCACAGTAATGGGAAAGGATCCTTGGGACATGCCTTATTTAAATCAGTGAAATCGACACATACCCTCCACTTTCCATTTTTCTTTTGAACAACAACCACATTGGCCAGCCATCTTGGATTCTTTACTTCTCTAATCATACCTGCTCGTAGCAATCTCTCTACCTCTTCCTGGATAATGGCATTTCTTTCTGGTGCAAACTTCCTCCTTTTTTGATGGATTGGTTTGAATGACCTGTCAATGCCAAGTTTATGAGTGATAATATCCTTAGATATACCTGTCATATCCTCATGTTTCCACGCAAAGGTAGACTTTCTTCTTTTAAGGAAGGATACAAGGTCTTCTTTCATCTTGCCAAGGATCCCTGATCCGATACAGATTTTGGATTCAGGATCATCAGGATCCATGAGGATTTCGACCACATCCTGCTCTCTCGCCTCCAAGACATTCCTTGGAGGATACTTTAATTGTTATTGCTCCTTTGATTTCGAGCCTGGTTTCATTGATGAGGTGTAACAATCCTTAGCCTCCTGCTGATCACTATCGATCTTGACTATTCCCCAAGGGTTAGGGAGCTTCACACATTGATGGTAGGTAGATGGGACTGCCTTCATATCGTGTATCCAGGGCCTGCCAAGGATAACATTACAACAAGATAAACAGTCAATAACACAAAATTTTTGATAATTATGTAATCCTTCCACATAAATTGGTAGTTTGATGTCCCCAGGGTTCTCTTAGTTTCGCCACTAAATCCGACAAGCACGGAGGATCTTGGTGTGATATCTGATTCAGGGATACCCATTTTCTTCAGAACATCTAGCTGGATAATGTTTACTGAGCTCCCTTCGTCAATAAGGATCATGCGAACAAATGGTTAGAAATAAAAAGAGTAATAACTAAACTATCATGATGAGGATCCTGGATGTCAACACGATCATCCTCATCAAAGGTTATGACTTTTCCTTCCGAAACACTCGATGTTCGAATAGGTCTTTCTCCATTATCCATTTTAGCCTCCTTGGCATGCCTTTTAGCTGCTGAGAAGGATGTACCACAGATGTCTGATCCTCCAGAAATAAAGTTTATGACTTGTGCATCTGCCGGAGGGGCCGGAGCTTTTTCAGGGATCCTTTCAGGATCCTGAGTCCTTGGCTTTTTTCTTCCCAGCAACTCCATTAAGTGCCCCTTGCTCAGCAGATATCCAATTTCCTTTCTCAATGCGATGCACTCCTCTGTTAAATGCCCAAAATCCTCATGGTATGCACACCACTTTGATTTGTCTTTAGTTGCGGCCGGTTTGTCATTTTTTCTGGGCCATCTGGCTTTTTCTCCTAGATTCTGCATCACAAGGATTAGTTCATGGTTATCAACGGAAAAACAATATTCAGAAATTGGAGGATAATCCTCATCATCATCTTCTTGGTCAACAACATGCACGTTCTGGTTGTCAGTTCTGTTATAGGATTTGAATTTGTTGTTCTTGAACGAGGATCCTTGCTTTTCTTGTTTTGAGGATCCTATTAGACTCCCCTGGATCCTCTTGTCATCCTCTAGCCGGATGAACCTGAGTGCCCGAGTCCTTACTTCATCTAGGTTCCTGCATGGTGTCATAACAAGATCATCATAGAATAATGAATCCTTAAGCAATCCCATCTTGAAGGCCTCAACAGCCGTGGCTATATCCAGGTTGGGAATGTCCAAGGATTCTTTACTAAATTTGGTTATATAATCCCTTAATGATTCATTATGACCTTGAGTTATCCTATATAAATCACTAGTTAATCGTTCAAATTTTCTACTACAAGAAAATTGATTATTGAATAAGTTAACTAGATTGGCAAATGAAGTAATAGAGTAAGGGGGAAGACTTAGCAGCCACTTGAGAGCTGATCCAGTAAGAGTGGATCCAAATCCCTTGCATAGGCAAGCTTCCTTTAACCTTTCTAGGTTCGGATTGATCTCCATCCTCTCCCTGTATTGTGCTATGTGTTCCTCAGGATCCGTTGAACCATCATACAGCTTCATAGTTGGAATATGGAATCTTTTGGGTATCTCAGCATCACAAATTGGTGGTGCAAAACGAGATATCTTATGGCTTCCATCTGCAATCTCCGGGATAGGTTTGACCACCCCTGGAACACTTGATATCATATCCTTCAGTTTTTGCATCTCTTTGGCCATAGCATGGTTGATACCTGCATCCTGCATGAATCCATGGTTAGTGGTAAGAGAATTATTCAAAGTGTTACCTCCCATTGGGTTCAAGTTAGGAACACTGGACGTGAATCCATATTGTTGGGACTCTGGGATGATAGAGGGACCAGTGGAAACAATGGTCTGCATTGGAATAAAATCTCCCTGATGGACATCTGAACTCCCTGTTTGCAAACTCTTCAAGGATCCTGGCATCTGGAAGGATCCCTGAAACTAGGATGATCCTGGAACAAAGGAGGATCCTTGAACCTGGGATGATCCTGGAACAAAGGAGGATCCTTGAATCTGGGATGATCCTGGAACAAAGGAGGATCCTTGAACCTGGTGTGCTCCTGAGTAGGCTCCTGAATTCATAAAGGATCCTATATGCTGAGGATAGGATCCTACTGGCTGGAAATATGAATCTGATGCCTGAGTCACTATTGCTGAACTGAAGTGCACTCCTCTTGGTCCACCCACATGTTGAATATCTGGAACCTCTGATGGCTGAGAAGTAACCACCGGAGTATCAAAATTCAAAGATTTGGGCACCAGTGGAGAACGATCCTCTGCCGCTTTCTTTTGTTTCTTGAGATCTCCGATTTCTTTGAGGATCCTGTCATTGGTCTTGTCCTGTTGCTGTATATGATCTCTCATCTGCAAAAACAAAGTAAATATGTCACTAGTAGTGGGAGTATAGGAAGCAGAAGAAGTTGGAGGTTTAGAGAAAATAGGAGTTGGTTTCTTCTCAGCATTTTTCTGAGATCCAGTTGGTGGTGGAGGCAAAGGTGGAATGCCCTGAGATGAATTGACCGCAGACATCGCAGTAGAGGTATTCTTCACCGATGAAGCCATGTATTCGTATGCAACGATCCGGAATGATCACCAAGAGAAAACTTTCTTATGAATGAAGCACCAGTTGCCCCACGGTGGGCGCCAAACTGTTTTGGTCAAAAATCTCACAAGGATAATGCAACCAAACTTTCTGTAATGGGGAATGATGCTTGAAATGATGAATAAAGATAAGGATCACTTAAATGTAAATTGCACAAGTGACACAAAGATTTATACGAGGAAAAAGCCCTTGATCAATGAATGATCTCCAGCATAAAGAACCTCGGGTGATGGAAACTACCGATCACCAACTTCCAATATAACAAATAATGTTTACAACTTTGGATAGTAACGAGCTAGGTACAAGGATCACTATGGTGTAGTATGCTAGAGCGTGTAAGAAATATGTCGTCCTCTCCAAATGCTTGAGAGTGCCATTTATATAAGGGTGTGTGGTTGAATTTAGGCAAGTCACCTAACTACTAGCTCGTTACCCCTTTTAGAAATAGAAGTAAATTTAGCCTAACAAATTATCCATAATTTGTGCTAAGTTTCCATATTCTCCACAACGTCTATTTCCGGTTATGCATGTGCGAAATTAGCGTGGAAGATTCTTTAATAACGTTTGCCAAGTCCAGGTCCAACTCGTAATTCCTGCAAGACAACATGAAATTCAAAGAGAACAAGCGTTAATATGAGGATCCTTAGGATGATCCATGATCCTGATCCTGAAGCTCTTCTGAGGATCACTATCTGCCACGGAAACAAGGATCACTGTTAGGATATCATGTAAGGATCATAGGTCATTAAAAATCCTGCCCTAACATCCATCGTAATAGGTTTAAAGTTGTGCAGGAAAGGAAAAAAGGCAGGATCACAATGGTTTCATCCCCCAAACAGAGGATCCCTCCACCATATGTAATCCTACCTATTGTCTGAAGGATCCTAGATCCTTAATCCTAAAAACTATTGTTCACAAGTACAGACCATCAAACTGTTCAAAACAAACAACCACTAAACAAAAAAAATTGGGCTCCGGCCAAGTCTCGAAATTTCCATCATTGCCTAATCCCGCAGCCTAGACCTTCGCTGCATCCTCACCACCAGCTCCACTTACCTCACCGCCCTGATCCTTGCCACTGCCTCCAGCCTCAAGTGTCAAGATCTCCTCAGCCTCTTCATCGTCCTCTAGTTCAGCCAGCCTTGCTTTCCAGCCCTCCACATCCCAGGTGCTCTTGTCAAAAGCAGGATCCTGAGCTTCCATGGCCATTTGCAGCTGGATCTTGTACATTGTTATGGCGGCGGAGACCTTAGCATCCTGGGTGATCTCGTGCTTCTCATAGTCAAAGTTGATCAGCATCTTGGCAGCATCATTCTTGGTGGCCTGGAGATCCTTCTGAAGATCAGTTATCTTGAGGTCTTTCAGCACAGCAACTTGTTGAAGATCAGCGATCTTGCTATCCTGATCCTCAACGTGGCCAACATAGGTCTCTATCTCAGCAAATTTCTGCAAGGAAAACAAGGATATTGTCAGAACCAAGTGATCCTCATGCAAGCTGGATGTACAAGCAGGGACAGTGATCCTTACCTCATTGAAGTAGTCCATGAACTGTTGGCGGATCAAGGGAAGGCCTTGCAAATCCTCAGCCTCGGAGGCCTTCCTCTTCTTGCCTCCCTTCCCCCTGAGGGGTGCCTTGGGGATTGAAGCCGTTGGGCTAGCAGGAGTCTTCTTCCTCGAGGATTTGACATTGGTGAGATCGGTGATGCTGAACTTCGAAGCTGATTTGGTGGACTTTCTGGCACCTATACAACCAAAACAAGATAAGTATCTAAATTTTACTTGAATTTCATTATCTAATTAAACCTTTAAACAAGGATACTTACTTGACATCGTGACAGAACCAGAGGATACTTCCTGAGAATCTTGGGTGGTAGACTTGAAAGTTCTTATTTCAGGGTCCAGTCTCTTGAAAGCCAAAAGTCTCTCTTTAGCAGCCGGAGTCAGTCTGAGATGTGCAACGGAGATAGCTGTACAACAAAAGAACAATAAAAAGTCAGTGATCATTATATCAAAAGAAAGGTTCTCTGGTGATCCTCCCCAGGATCCTTCATCCTACCATAGGTAGCCCATGTCTTGGGTAGATCCTTCCCATATGGGATAGAATCTCTCCTCACAAAGAAGAAGCGCCGCTTCCAGTTGGTGTCATTCTTGGTGGCCTTGAAGATTGGATGCTCCTCCCCAGGTTTTCGTTTGAATAGATAGCGATGGGAACCAAAGGTGGTCAGGTCATATAGTTCTCCTAACTCAGCCATGCCTAAATCTATCCCCTCCTGCTCGATGATCCTTTCAAGGGTATATAAGACCCTCCAGATCATCGGCATAGCTTGGATGTAGGATATGCCGGTCAGGGAGAAGAAGGATTGGGTGAAAGCTGGGAAACGATACGTGTAACCTATGGCAAACGGGGTCACAGGGAAGGCAACCCACGAATCAGAAGTATGATCGCTCAGGGCAGAAGGATCATAGGGTTTGAACACGGTGTTTGCAGGAAAACAGTACCGGACCCTGTCAATTTGAGGATCGATGAAGATACAACGTTCTTTAGCAGAGTCTGTGATGATCCCTTGACTCTTGAAGGGGCTTTCCTTCCGGTGATCTTTAGCAGGGGAATTCCGAAGCATCATTTTGAACGGAATAGTAAAAAGAAAGAAAAACAGAGCAAGCAAAAAGAGAAGATGAAGGGGAGAATACCCGGTTGATCTTCTGAATACGGTTATAAAGGGAGTAGCTTTGAATTTAAATGCATTCGATCATATCTCTATCTCTATTTATAATCATGATTTTGCAGGAATGTCACTTCTGTGACGTCACGACGCAACGGCTAGTTAGAAATTAACGGCTAGAAATCCGTTGAGTTTGTTGCAGATAAGATCAAGAAAACTTAATTCGTTACTTTTACATTACACTCCTTATATTTTGGGGGAAATTGTTAGGGGAGGATTTTCTAACAAGTAGTGATCCTTACTTATTATCCTGACAAGTGATCCTTACTTCTGTGACAGATAGTGATCCTCAGAAGAGCTTCAGGATCAGGATCATGGATCACCTTAAGGATCCTCATACTAACGATTGGCTATTTGTATTTCGTATTATTTTGCAGGAGTATTGAACTTGACTTGGTCTTGGAAACGTTACTATGGAATATTCCACAAGTATTTCGCTCTCATTTGAATGAAAATGGACGTTGTGGAGAACGTGGGAGAATGGCATGAAAGTCGGGCAGTTAGTTAGCTTAGTTTAGCTTTCATATTTAAAGGGGTGACGAGCTAAAATTAGAACACTTAGCCATTTTTTGCTTACACACACTCTCGTACAATTGTAGTCACAAAGCTCTCAGCAAACACTTAGCATTTCTCACACTTTTACACGTTTTAGCATAGTGATCCTTGTACTTAGCTCGTCACTATCCGAAGTTGTAAACTTTAATTGATTTATTTGAGTTTGGTGATCGGTAGTTGCCATCACCCGAGATTTTTTATGCCGGAGATCATTCATTGATCAAGGGCTTTTTCCTCGTATAAATCCTTGTGTTGTTCGTGCAATTTATTTCATAGTGATCCTTATCATAATTCTTCATTTCAAGCATCATTCCCCGTAACTTGGACTTTGGTTGCATTATCCTCGTTAGATTTTTTACCAAAACAGTAATATAGGTCTACGAGGATTCTTCGTAAGAATCCAAGTTTCTCGCAGAAACTACAAGACCATATTCATCAAGTTTGTTTTTGATATTTCCACCTTGTGCGAAAACAAAACCTGTAGAGTAAAAATTTCGGGGATGAAATTTCCTAAACAGGGGGAGACTGTGACACCCGGCTTTTCAGGCCGTAGCGTACAATTGTAACACGTGTTGTGAATAGATAAAAGGCTATATTTGATTAATTATTATGTTTATATGTGAAGATTAATGAGTTGGTAAATTTAAACCTCGGTAAAAATTATGTTGGCAACCGTAAAATAAACGCTTATCGCGTAACGATTAAAATGCGAAACGAACGTCGGTGACCATCCGATCAGTGTTAAAATCCTAAAAATAGTCTTTTATGATTAGAATAATTATTTTAATCATATCCGTATGGAAAAATAATTTAAAACGCTAGGAAACTCTATTTTTCGAGTTTAAGCGCGTATCGCGCGATGCAACGTGTGTACCGACAAAATACTGTCAACACAGCCTGTCAAGGCAACTGATAATCATTTTAGTAATAATTCGATGAGTTTATTACTTTAGAATGATAAAAATAAACAAAAACGCATAAATCCCTATTTTTGCGATTTTAAGCGCGTACCGCGCAACACAGCGCGTATACTACCAAATACAGGCAACGTCGCCAGTCCCGGCTAACAAAATATTGTTCAATAATATTTTGGTGAGTTTGTTTTTATAGAGTGTTAAAATAATTTAAAACGCACTAAAACGGGATTAAAACGCTAGATAATATACCCGGTATCCAGTAAAATATCAGTTTTGGCCAAAAAAATTATATATATAAATGTATGTATATCTAAGAAATCATGTGGGATGTGTGTGGAAAGAGAGATGGCAGCCATGCATGCATGCTCTCTCTCCTCTCTCATATTCTCATTGGTCCTAATGGGAGGTGGCATGATTAACTCTTCCCCAACACCCCATATAGTCATAGTTTCAAGACACAATTCAACAATTCACTAAAACACTCTCTCTCACTAACCAAATCAGCCGAACACTCCTCTAACACATCAATTTCGAAAATTCCAACATTGTTCTTGAGGATTCAAACTCATTACAAGGTGTTTATGAGTCCATATGGTGATCTAGAGGTGATTTTAGGGTGTTTTAAGCATCAAGGTATAAAAAACCCACTAAGAACCTTGAAGGTATAAAAATCATTTTCTAAATTTGTTCTTGGTTCATAATGATGTTGATGATCTTGAAAAGTTTCTTTTGTTCTTGGATTTAAACACAAACTTGACATCTAAAAACAAATGGGTTTTTGAATAAATAAAAATGGATGAATATGTGTATGTATGTATGACTGTAGGATTATGTGTGTGTATATATGATTGTGTTTTGATTTTTGATTGAGTGATTCTTGAATATTGTGATTCTTGAATAGTAGAATACATGCATGAATCAAAAGTGTCATAAAAGAATGTTTTAAAGGTGTTTCACGATTTAAAAGGGATTTGATGAAAGAATGAACTTTTGGAAGTTCATGTGGGTGAAAATATTTTGTAAATGTGACAACCCTCACAAATCCAGGTATCCGTACAAATTAATTAGTGCTTAATTACTGTGCTTGATTACATTTATGATTAAACTGCTTTCTGTTTTCTGATACATACATACTCATCCATCACGTTTTATACTGTCACTCCATTTATTATACACAAACAATAGTGACAAACCTGATGCACAAAAGCACAGTTAGCACAGTGAGCGGATAACCATAAAGACATGCCGACAATGCCCGCACTAGACAGACAATATTTCTGAGGCCAGTGTGAGCCAGAGATAGATCACTACACTAGTAGGGAGTGTAGGGAGGTGAGGATCATAAAACTGCGTCACTAGGTGATAGTTATAGTGCCCGGAAGTGCCTAGAACATACTTAAGGTGCAGAATTCTGCACTGATTACCAAAAATTCAGCATTTCACAATGCTAGTAAAGTGCAAAAACTTGGTAAAATAGTCCTAGATATTTTCCAAAGTGTTGGAAATTTAATGTGTCACTAAAAACAATATAAAAGACACTTTATAGCTTTATTTAGCACTTTAACGGATCAACATCCAACCGGACTTTACCTAGAACATGAAAATATTGCCAAACACATTGTTTTTACTTTTCTGAGCTAGTTAGGGTCCCCGAACACCCTAACACACTTTATATTATAACACACATAATAATACACTAACTATACCCTTTAATCCTAACCAAATTGTAACTAGTTCCATTACACCACAACCCTACCCCCCCCCACTTCGACGGTTACAAGGGGTGGGACACCCCCTTGCTTTCTTTTGAATATTTAATAGTTAATGTTGGTCGTTAGGGAGCACTTTATATGTTGGTTAATAGAGAACTTGGGTTATAAATAAGTCTAAGAGTCTTGAACCTTCATTTCATCAAACACTCACCATCAACAATTTCTGTCCTCTCCTCCTTCCACCACCTACGGCCGCCACCCTCCTCCACCATATCACCACCATCCAACTTCCATACAAGTGTTCTACATACATACAAAGGTGCAAGAGGTCCTACAAACAAGCTTGGTGCACTTGGAAGCTCAAGGACCACTCTTGTTTTCTTTTATCCACCACTTTTACGCCTTGTTTCTCCCCTAGCCTTGTGCTAGTAGTAAGTGCTCCAAAACATCATCTTGTTCTTGTATTTAGTGGTTAATAGATGATAGAATGATTAAATGTTGAAAACACTTATGAACATAAACTAAGTCTTGAACATAAAGTGATAAAGGGTGGATAAAGAGAAGATATATGGGTAAAACATGTAGAACTTGTGTTGTTGTGATTATTACATGTTGTTTGTTAGTAAAAGTAGGATGGATCATCATCTAAACATACTAGTTCATGTTTAAGAACATGAACTAGCAAGATGTAAATGATAGAGTTATGAAGGATGATGAAACCATCCATTCATGAACTTTGAACTTGAATAAATGTAATTTTTCTTGAAAAATAAGGTTACAAACTTGTAGATCTAAAGATCTACAAGTGGGTTTTCGGAAGAACCAAGTGAAAAATACTAGTTTTGTTAAAACCCGGATCTTGTATGAACTAAAAGCATTTGTAGAAAGTAAACAAGTGTGTGAACACTTGTGTAACAAGGAAATTTAACAACGAAATATTTTTGTAAAACATGACTAGAAGTTGTTAAACTCCAAATTCTTTAAAAATAAAGTTTTTAAGAAACTAATCTTATTTTTAAAGATAACAAGACTTACTAAGCATGTTAGTGATCTACTACATATTTTTACAAACTTCCAAGTACATGAGTTGTGATTTAGGCTTATTTTTGTCAAGTTTGGATTGTATATTGTTGATTGATGATTGTTGATTGATTTTTCAAAAGAAAATGATATGCTAAAAGCATGGACACCTCCATTTACAGAGGAAACTCTGGCGAAATTTTTATAACAAATGGTTACACATATATTTCTAACTTGGTTTTCAAAATAAACTTCGCCATGATTTTTATTACAAAAATACCAAGTACCGGAAGTGGAGTTTCGTAAATAAAATTTGTTAAATATATATTTAGAATATATATTTTAATAAGACGCTTGTGTGATTGTTTGTCAATATGTGAACTAGATATATATTATTTTTAGGGTAAAAATAATATAACTTGAAAATACCGTGAAATTACGACTACAAAATAATACCAACGCTCTCACAAAATAATTATTTAAGTTACACGAGTATCGTTGTTACAACGCGAACTTTAAAACGTAACTTATGTATATTTCGGGAAATACTCTTATATGTATATTTTGATAAGTATTATTTTGGAGGTGACTGTGTCTTACAGCCGAAGGCCGGGTAACAAATTTGCTTGGTTTGAGTTTCCCTGCACTTTCTCACACATACCAGTGGCTTTGCAACCCATTGGTGATCTCTTTTTCCTTATTGCTACATACCAGGGACTTTTATACATACATTAACGGTTTATACATACTCACTTTTACATGAACTCGCTCAACTTTTTGTTGATTTTTCAAACTACATGTATTTCAGGAAATTAGGGGATCTGGCAAGGTATGCAGTGTCGTCAAGCTGCGTAAGGAATAAGGATGTCATCCGAGTTTAGGAAATGTGACCTTTGCCTGGACGGGTTGCAAGTCTTAAACTGTGTTTTTATTTCATGTCTTTCGTTATATCGTTGAACATGTTTTCATTATGTCATGGTTGTATTTGGTTTGTTGTGTCGACTTTTAAAAACAATGTTGTTGTGTTAACTTTTTAAACTTGAATGAATGGATGAACATCATGGTTTTATCTTCATATAGCATTGTTGTGATTATGCTATGGTATTAAGAAGTCACACCAAATAAACCCACGCTTCCGCAAAAGCCAGGGTGTGACAGCTTGGTATCAGAGCATTGATCATAGCGAACTAGAATTCTTTCTAAAGTCTAGACTATGATCACTAGGGCTCTCTCGAAAACATTTTTACATTGCATACACTAAACGTCCAGATCTAGGACACAAAACATTTTTTTTACGAACAAAAAGTACGAGCACTTTTTCAAAATTTATGGTTCAGCCTTGGCGACTAAGGGAGTTCAGCCCTAGAGGCTGGGGAGGTTCAGCCTTAAAGGCTGGGAAGATTCAGTCATGAAGACTGAGGGGCCAATCTTAGAGATTGGGGAGGTTTTAGTCTTAGAGGAGAGGGAGTTAGTCTGAGAGGCTAGGAGGTTCAGTCTGAGAGGCTGGAAGGATAGTCTAGTAAGACTAGGATAATTGCTTGTTTGCTTTATGGTGACTTATATGTTTATTTGATCTTATGTTGATTATTTTTGCATATGCGTGGTTGTGTTACAGACACCATGGTTTCATCTTCAGACACAGGAGTTTCGGACACCTTGGATCCTATGGCAGTTGTGTCCGATGACGAGATTCCATCAGAGCGAGAGGTCTACACATCAGACACCACCAGCACTGACAACGACGATTTTCAGCCCTTCGCGCTGCCTGACGTCGGAGTGGAGCCTGCTGATAGCCTTCCTGTCGCGGATTTACCACTTGCGGTGATCCCTGCTCCTCTACCACTTGCTGCTTTTCCAGTCGTAGACATGCCACTCGATGTTGTTTCTGACGATGACATCGATCTGTTTGAGGAGGACCCACCTGAGGCTGACCATGAGGGCGGGGCCCCTATTGTTGCTGATGTTATTCTTCCCGTTGCAAAGGCCCCTGCAGAGGAGCTTCCTGCTGATTCACCTGTCCCAGATTCCTTTGAGTCTGTGGCATCTGCGTCCTTACACACTCAGGGAGTTCAACATCACTCTTCAGACGCCGATCCTGACATGGCGTTGTCAGCTGCACCCGGTCCCACACACGACTTCAAGTTTGACCACGAGGTTGACGATGATTTTGATCCTGTCTTTCCCCTGATTTCGATCCTGACCAGGAGATCGAGTTCATTCACTTGGACCAGCCTTTAGAGGCGACCGTAGATCCTATTGATCCTTTGTTTGACATTCCAGCTGATTTTGATATGGATCTTGTTGACCCGGAGCCTGTCGTGGCCCAGAGCCTGTAGCTGCTCCTGATCCTACACTAGAGCATGACCCTGTTCATGACGATGCACCAGCCATTGCACCTCTTGTTGACGATATACCCATTGCTGACCCACCAGTTGTTGCTCCACCGTTGGTGGATGATCCTGTTGTTGATGCACCGATTCCTGATCCTGTGCCTGTATTGTATGACTGTGCACCTTTCGCTGCTCATATAGATCCACGATATGCCGACACCCACAACGGATGGATCGATGACGATGACGATTACCCACCATTTGTGTTACCTGTTACACCTCCAGTAGCCCCTGTTTCAGCACCCACTGATATCCCATTGTTTCCCCCACACACCACAGACGCTCACCGCACTGATCTCCCTGTTACGTTCCTTTAGGACATACCGCCACCGCATCCTGGAGAGGGGTCATCTAGGCAGCCGCCTGTTTCTGCTCCACCCATGCTGTCATCACCTTTTCCATTCACATCACAGTTTCCCCATGCTGCACCACCTACTGCACCATCTTTCATGCCATCGAGCGAGCCATTCTTATGGACTACGCCCCCTATCATGCCATTGTCTGATCCGTACCACCCATATCATGTTGGGTACTCTAAGGAGGACATCCTCACATCTTTGATGATACAGCAGGAGGCGTTGACACATCGTATACAGGAGTTGGAGAGAGCTCCACGACCACCTTGCCATTGTCAGACCCCATTTGCAGCACCACACACTCCTCGTCCACTTTCACCTGATTCAGACGTCCGTTTCTTGACCTCTGAGCAGCAGATAGCATATTTGTTGCGCGTCTGTCGTGCTTTAGAGGAGGATTGGTTACATATGCGTCGCCTGTATTACTCTCGTTTTCCTCCTTCTCCTCCGCCATCAGCATAGGCATTTTGATTCGACGCAGGTAGACTTTTGGTGAGAAGACCGCGATTGTGCCGACTATACAACTTTTTTTGAAGACCGCATTTTGATGTCATGACTTTTGATGTTTAGTTTTTGGTTGTTGTTGTAGATGACTAGATAGTTCAGACAAGGGCGATGTGGCCCTTAGTCACTTTTGATGTACGATACAGTCACAAAACTTGTAAATGTTGTACTGTGGTCTTGATTTATGATAGCGCAATCGCAGTATTCTCATTATATGTGTTGTTGGATTGATTATTTCAATTTTATAACATGAGATGTTATGTGCTTGATGAATGGTATTACGTACTTATATTATTTCCTTACTATGACCTGACCAACGTGAAACATCTTTTAGAAGATGCCTCCAAGACGTGATCCGCGCATGCCCACTAATGAGGCAGAACTTCAAGGGATCATTGTCGCCGCTATTGCGCAATACGCTGCTTCTCATGCAGAAACGAGTGGAAATATCTCGCACAACCACGGCAATAATAATCCACCTAATGGAAATGTTAAGTCGTTTGAGATATACTATGATACATTTGGATAATTATAGCACGTTCGCTAATACCATTTGTAAATCCAAACGTATGTGCAGGGTGAACTTACAAGCAATTTCTCGATTGCAAGCCCGTGAATTTCGACGGCACAGGAGGTGCTGTTGAGTTTGTTAGATGGGCTGAGAAGACTGAGTCTGTTCTTAGAATGAGCAAGTGTGCTCCCGAGCAACAAGTGACCTACATCTCAGGGCTGTTTCTGGATGGAGCCCTATCTTGGTGGAATTTGCAAGTGCAAAATTTGGGTGAAGCTGCTGCTTATGCGATGTCATGGAATGAGCTAAAGGAGCTCATGAGAAGGAAGTACTTCTCACGTGCTGAAATTCAGAAGCTAGAGACTGAGTTCTGGCACCTAAAATTGGAAGGTCCCAAGATTGCAGAGTATGTTAAGAGATTCCACGATTTGTCCCATGTAGTGCCGTACATGGTCACACCGGAGTTTAAACGTATTGAGCGCTTTATCTAGGGATTGGCACCTCAGATCATGAGTATGGTTACTACTTCCAAGCCCGCAACCATCACAGAAGCCATTGATCTTAGTGTGGCACTTACTGAGGAAGCTATTCGATTGAACAAGTTTTCCGTTACTGAACAGAAGAAGAAAGAGACTCATGTGGAGTCGTCTGGTGAAAATAAAAGGAAATTTTCAAACTTCAAGCAAGGTACAAGCAATGTGAACAAGAAGGGTGAATCAAGCACACCGGCCAGAGCTGCAACCGGTATTGAGAACAAAGGAAAGGGTTATATGGGTACTCTGCCCAAGTGTAATACGTGCCAGCGCCATCATACTGGCCAATGCAGATTGAGGAGGTGTGAATCATGTGGAAGGAACGGCCACACAAAGGATACGTGTTGGGATGGAACTGGTGCTGGGCATACTGGTAATCGAGGTTATGGGAATGGTAATGGAAACCACCAGCAGGGAGGAAATGGTGGAAATGGAAACTGTGGAAACGTTGCGAATCAAGCTGGGTATGGAAATCGCAACTGAAACAACACACAAGCTGGAAACGGAGGTGGTAATGGTCAAGGACCCCGATGTTTTAATTGTGGAGAAGTTGGGCACTTTAAGAAGGAATGCCCAAAGCTGAACCAAGCCCGTGGAAGAGTGTTTAACATAGGAGCAAGGGAAGCGCGCCAGGATCCCAACGTTGTCACTGGTACGTTCCCTATAAATGAACGCTTTACATCTGTTCTGTTTGATACTGGTGCCGACTATAGCTTTGCATCATTAGAATTTAAGAGTATGCTTGGGTTAACTGCTAGTAAGTTAGATGTTTCGTACTCAATTGAACTGGCTAATGGAAAGCTAGTTGAAGCAAATGAAGTCGTTAGAGGATGTGTAATTGAACTGGGAGAACGCGAGTTCACTTTGGATCTACTACCAGTCGAGTTGGTAAGCTTCGACGTGGTAGTAGGGATGGATTGGTTGTCAAGCAACAAAGCCAAGATTGTTTGTCACGAGAAGACCATTCGCATCCCAATAGAAGACAGAGAAACGATCGTGGTTCACGGAGAGAAGCGCGATACGCCTTTGAGAATCATCAGCTGTCTGAAAGCTCGAAAGTATTTACAGAGGGATGTGTTGCCTTCTTGGCACACATCGTGGATAAAGAAGCTGTTGAGCCGAAGATCAAAGACATCCCAGTGGTAAGGGAATATCCTGAAGTCTTTCCAGAAGACTTGCCAAGATTGCCACCTCAGAGACAAGTTGAGTTCCACATTGACTTAGTTCCAGGCGCCGCACCTGTGGCTAAGGCACCCTATCGACTTGCACCTTCGGAGATGCAGGAGTTGTCGACGCAGCTCCAGGAGCTGTTAGACAAGGGATTTATCAGACCAAGCTTCTCACCTTGGGGAGCTCCAGTTTTGTTTGTCAAGAAAAAGGATAGTAGTTTTCGTATGTGTATCGACTAGCGAGAGTTGAACAAGTTGACAATCAAGAATAGATATCCTCTGCCACGAATTGATGATCTATTCGATCAGCTGCAAGGTTCAAGTTTCTATTCAAAGATCGATTTGCAATCAGACTATCATCAGCTGAGAATACAAGAGGAAAGTATTCCCAAGACTGCTTTTAGAACTCGATATGGACATTACGAGTTTCTGGTGATGCCGTTTGGGTTGACAAATGCGCCAGCCGTTTTTATGGATTTAATGAATAAACCGTACCTCGACAAGTTCGTGATTGTGTTCATCGACGATATTTTGATCTACTCGAAGATGAAGGATGAGCACGAACAACATTTAAGAGCTATTTTGGAGTTACTTAAAAAGGAAAAGTTGTATGCCAAGTTCTCGAAGTGCGACTTTTGGTTACGCGAAGTCCAATTTCTTGGACATGTGGTTAATGGAGATGGAATTCACGTGGATCCCACAAAGATCGAAGCGATAAAGAATTCGGAAACTCCAAAGACGCCGATTGAGATTCGACAATTCTTAGGTTTGGCTGGTTACTATCGAAGGTTCATTGAAGATTTCTCAAAAATCGCTCAACCTTTGACTTCCCTCACGCAGAAAGATAAGAAGTTTGATTGGGGAATCAAACATGAAGAAGCGTTTCAGTTTTTGAAGGGCAAGCTTTGTAATGCACCGATCTTATCGCTACCCGAAGGAACGGATGATTTCGTGGTATATTGTGACGCCTCGCGTCAAGGTTTAGGATGTGTGTTGATGCAGCGACAGAAAGTTATAGCATACGCGTCGCGCCAATTGAAGGTTCACGAGAAAAATTATACCACGCACAACTTGGAATTACGCGCAGTGGTATTTGCGCTGAAGATTTGGCGACATTATTTGTATGGTATGCGATGTACAATCTTCACTGATCATAAGAGCCTGCAGCACATATTTGACCAGAAGGAGCTCAACATGAGACAAAGACGTTGGGGAGAACTATTGAATGACTACGACTGCGAGATCAAGTATCATCCAGGGAAGGCGAATGTGGTCGCCGATGCCCTAAGTCGAAAGGAAAGGATCAAGCCCATAAGGGTTAGGGCTCTAGAGATGATTATCCAGATAGATCTCTCACTACGCATTCGTACCGCGCAGAAAGAAGCTCTTAAGGAAAGGAATATTGAGGACGAATATCTCCGTGGGATGGAGAAGCAGTTGGTACCGAACGAGGAAGGAACACTATGTTTTATGAAACGGATTTGGGTTCCTCTGTTTGGTGGTTTGAGAAAGGTCATTTTCGATGAAGCTCACAAGTCATGGTACTCAATTCATCCCGGAGCGGATAAGATGTACCAAGACCTTTAGGATTTCTGTTGGTGGCCAAGGATGAAAGGCGATGTTGAAGTTTATGTTAGCAAATGTTTAACTTGCGCCAAAGTGAAAGCCGAATACCAGAAGCCTTCAGGACTTCTGCAGCAACCTGAAATACCCAAATGGAAATGGGAACAGATTTCAATGGATTTCATCACGAAACTGCCAAGAACGCCCAAATGTCACGATACTATTTGGGTAATAGTAGACCGGTTAACGAAATCTGCGCATTTCTTGCCAATCAGAGAAAAAGACAACACAAGCAAACTTGCTGAGATATACATGAGAGAGATCGTTGCACGACATGGAATGCCTCTCTCGATCATCTCTGATAGAGACGGAAGATTTGTGTCCAGAATTTGGCAGTCTTTTCAGGAAGCATTCGGATCTCAGTTGAACTTGAGTACCGCTTTTCACCCGCAAACGGATGGACAGAGCGAACGAACGATTCAGACCTTAGAAGATATGCTGAGAGCTTGCGTACTGGATTTAGGTGGAAGTTGGGATACTCACCTACCATTGGTCGAATTTTAATACAACAATAGTTATCACGCAAGTATTAAGGCCGCACCATTCGAAGCTCTTTATGGACGCAAATGTCGATCACCGATCTGGTGGGCTGACGCAGGTGATAGACAATTAGTTGGTCCTGAAGTGGTCCATGAAACCACAGACAAGATTGTATAGATCCGAGAACGCATCTAGGCGGCTCGCGATCGTCAAAAGTGTTATGCGGACCGAAGAAGGAAACCTCTAGAGTTCAAGGTGGGAGACATGGTATTGTTGAAGGTTTCACCCTGGAAGGGTGTGGCACACTTTGGAAAGCGTGGGAAATTGAATCCGTGCTACATTGGTCCATTCAAGATTCTGGAGAGAATTGGTTTGGTAACATACAAGTTGGACTTACCTCCGGAACTCAATGGTGTTCATGATACATTCCATGTATCAAACCTGAAGAAGAGTCTGACTCAAGAGACTGCTGTCATTCCTACTGACGAAATTCATATCGACGACACGCTCCACTTTGTCGAAGAACCTGTTGAGGTTACGGATTGGAAGATAAACAAAACACGCAGGAGTAGTGTCAAGCTTGTCAAAGTTCGATGGAATGCAAGACATGGTCCAGAATTCACATGGGAATGTGAGGATCGTATGAAAGAAACGTACCCCCATCTATTTCCTAAGACCCCTGCAACCAGAAGCAGAACTTAAAATTTCAGAACAAAATTTTCTTAACGGGGGAGAATGTAACAACCCTCACAAATCCAGGTATCCGTACAAATTAATTAATATTTAATTAGTGCTTAATTACTGTGCTTGATTACAATTATGATTAAACTGCTTTTTGTTTTCTGATACATACATACATACTCATGCATCACATTTTATATTGTCACTCCATTTATTATACACAAACAATAGTGACAAACCTGATACACAAAAGCACAGTTAGCATAGTGAGCGGATAACCATAAAAACATGCTGACAATGCCAGCACTAGACAGACAATATTTCTGAGGCCAGTGTGAGCCAGAGATTGATCACTACACTAGTAGGGAGTGTAGGGAGGTGAGGATCATAAAACTACGTCACTAGGTGATAGTTATATTGCCCGGAAGTGCCTAGAACATACTTAAAGTGGAGAATTCTGCACTGATTACCAAAAATTCAGCATTTAACAATGCTAGTAAAGTGCAAAAACTTGGTAAAATAGTCCTAGATACTTTCCAAAGGGTTGGAAATTTAATGTGTCACTAAAAACAATATAAAAGACATTTTATAGCTTTATTTAGCACTTTAACGGATCAACATCCAACCGAACAACCGGACTTTACCCGGAACATGAAAATATTGCCAAACACATTGTTTTTACTTTTCTGAGCTAGTTAGGGTCCCCGAACACCCTAACACACTTTATATTATTACACACATAATAATACACTAACTATACCCTTTAATCCTAACCAAATTGTAACTAGTTCCATTACACCCTAACCCTACCCCCCCCCCCCCACTTCGACGGTTACAAGGGGTGGGATACCCCCTTGCTTTCTATTGAATATTTAATAGTTAATGTTGGTCATTAGGGAGCACTTTATATGTTGGTTAATAGAGAACTTGGGTTATAAATAAGTCTAAGAGTCTTGAACCTTCATTTCATCAAACACTCACCACCAACAATTTCGCTCCTCTCCTCCTTCCACCACCTACGACCGCCACCCTCCTCCACCATATCACCACCATCCAACTTCCATACAAGTGTTCTACATACATACAAATGTGCAAGAGGTCCTACAAACAAGCTTGGCACACTCGGAAGCTCAAGGACCACTCTTGTTTTCTTTTATCCACCACTTTTACTTCTTGTTTCTCCCCTAGCCTTGTGCTAGTAGTAAGTGCTCTAAAACATCATCTTGTTCTTGTATTTAGTGGTTAATAGATGATAGAATGATTAAATGTTGAAAACACTTATGAACATAAACTAAGTCTTCAACATAAAGTGATAAAGGGTGGATAAAGAGAAGATATATGGGTAAAACATGTGAATCTTGTGTTGTTATGATTATTAAATGTTGTTTGTTAGTAAAAGTAGGATGGATCATCATCTAGACATACTAGTTCATGTTTAAGAACATGAACTAGCAAGATGTAAATGATAGAGTTATGAAGGATGATGAAACCATCCATTCATGAACTTTGAACTTGAATAAATGTAATTTTTCTTGAAAAATAAGGTTACAAACTTGTAGATCTAAAGATCTACAAGTGGGTTTTCGGAAGAACCAAGTGAAAAATACTAGTTTTGTTAAAACCTGGATCTTGTATGAACTAAAAGCATTTTTAGTAAGTAAACAAGTGTGTAAACACTTGTGTAACAAGGAAATTTAACAACGAAATATTTTTGTAAAACATGACTAGAAGTTGTTAAACTGCAAATTCTTTAAAAATAAAGTTTTTAAGAAACTAATCTTATTTTTAAAGATAACAAGACCTACTAAGCATGTTAGTGATCTACTACATATTTTTACAAACTTCCAAGTTCATGAGTTGTGATTTAGGCTTATTTTTGTCAAGTTTGGATTGTATATTGTTGATTGATTTTTCAAAAGAAAATGATATGCTAAAAGCATGGGCACCTCCATTTACTCAGGAAACTCTGGCGAATTTTTTCTAAAAATATAACACTTAGAAATATTTTTATAACAAATGGTTACAAATATATTTCTAACTTGGTTTTCAAAATAAACTTCGCAATGATTTTTATTACAAAAATACCAAGTACCGGAGGTGGATTTTCGTAAATAAAATTTGTTAAATATATATTTTAATAAGACGCTTGTGTGATTGTTTGTCAATATGTGAACTAGATATATATTATTTTTAGGGTAAAAATAATATAACTTGAAAATACCGTGAAATTACGACTCCAAAATAATACCAACGCTCTCACAAAATAATTATTTAAGTTACACAAGTATCGTTGTTACAACGCGAACTTTAAAACGTAACTTATGTATATTTCGGGAAATACTATTATATGTATATTTTGATAAGTATTATTTTGGAAAAATGTATGAAGTAAAATATAATATTTTTGGGAAAATATATATATTTTGGAATTTAAAACATTTTAGACAAGTGATTAAAATATATTTTTCAAGTGAACTTAAAAATATATTTTCGGAATTATAAGCATACATGTATTAAAACCCCCATCCTTGGGTAGGAAATACGAATATAAAATAATTAAGAAGTGTGAATACGAAATAGTTATCTAACTATTTCCCAAAAACGTTAAACCCTAAGCCAAGGCACGGCCCATCCGTCTAATAGGAATTAGTACGTGTAGGTCGTCACGCAGCAGATAGAGTTGGAGATTGACGTTTCTGGATACGCACTTCTGTGAGTTCATGTCCCCCTTTTCTCTTTACTGTTTCAGTTTTATACTTCGGGGTGAAATACATGCGAAGATTATTACAAACATTTATTACATGGTATGGTTAGCGTAGGGAGGATTTATACTACTAGATCATGTGAGGGGTGGGTACAACACTTGAGGCCATTAATCCTCGTTGTAGGACCGAGGGACACAAGAGTGATAGATCTATTTGGGTGTAGCGAGCCCACACCCGTGAGGCCGGGGAGGCCTATAGAGGTGACTGTGTCTTACAGCCGAAGCCCGGTAACAAATTTGCTAGGTTTGAGTTTCCCTGCACTTTCACACACATACCAGTGGCTTTGCAACCCATTGGTGATCTGTTTTTCCTTATTGCTACATACCAGGGACTTTTATACATACATTAACGGTTTATACATACTCACTTTTACATGAACTCGCTCAACTTTTTGTTGATTTTTCAAACTACATGTATTTCAGGAAATTAGGGGATCTTGCAAGGTATGCAGTGTCGTCAAGCTGCGTAAGGAATAAGGATGTCATCCGAGTTTAGGAAATGTGACCTTTGCCTGGACGGGTTGCAAGTCTTAAACTGTGTTTTTATTTCATGTCTTTCGTTATGTCGTTGAACATGTTTTCATTATGTCATGGTTGTATTTGGTTTGTTTTGTCGACTTTTAAAAACAATGTTGTTGTGTTAACTTTTTAAACTTGAATGAATGGATGAACATCATGGTTTTATCTTCATATAGCATTGTTGTGATTATGCTATGGTATTAAGAAGTCACACCAAATAAACCCACGCTTCCGCAAAAGCCAGGGTGTGACTGTAAATACATATGTATATGTGTATGCATGCATGAGAATTTTGGTCATATACTCATGAATGAAAGATATTTGTAAATGTGTATGAATGATTATGTGATGATGGATGATATAGGTTGAGTTATGTAAAAATATGATATTAATGTGTTCTTGAGTATGCTTAGAACGTAAAAGATGTTGATAATGTTGTATGAGTGCATTAGATGCATTTACTTGAACATGCATGATGCTATGTGTTGGATCGTCGTCTGACCCTAAATAGTCAGTATGAGTAGTTCATCATCAAGTACAAAGGCGGAATCAATGTAAAAGATGTCAACACAGCTTGTTCCATTCTAATCTTTATCTATTACTGATTTCCTGAGCTTTTACAGATCTGATTACAATTCGGCAGCACCTCGGCTCTCAAACACACACTGCTAGTTCCGCTCCAAATGAACACACACATCACCTATATATAATGTTGGTGATTCGGCTTGAACATGTCACAGGTCCTTTCAAGCGGAATTACCTTCTTTATCAAATAAATCCCTAATTTCAACCCTGTTGTGTGTTCGTTTTTATCCTATCTAGACATAAGACTCGATAAAGATGAAGTTAACAGACACTAGATGCACCAACAGACTCCCCCTTGGATGTTGACGAAGTCTTCGGCGTCGAGTCTTCAGTCTTTGTCTGTTTCCAATTTGATTTGACATTGTAAAGGCTTCCATCAATCTTCTATCTTCAATCTCCCCTTTGAATATTGATCCAGAATCCTGACTCCCCCTTTTACAGACTCCCCCTCTCGGTATGCTGGGACTCGAATTTATGGTTCAAACTTTAACATTTTGTTGCCATGGGGATGTTGAATCCTGTTTCCTGTTTATCAAACATATAACATTATAATCTATACAAACTTAAAAATTTTTCAACTGCTCATCAGTTTTAGAAATCCACTTAAGTATTCAGGTCCAAATTAATGACCCTGATTACTTAATTTATCTACCAAGTCCAACTTAATGACCTTGGTTGATCCGTGAGAAAAACAAACTGATTTTTGTTCAGACATTTTCAAACATTTTCTGAAAATTACAAGCTTCAAGTTAATGAACTTGTTTTAACTTTCCAAATTCTCAAGTTTAAAATATGAAGCTCCCAACTCATCATTCAGCTAGAATCCTTCTGCATCTGCTCCAACATTCTGAATCTGAAGATCAACTCTCCACTAAGGTTTGTCGAAAAATAAAGCAGAAATGAAAAATCTTTTTGAATTTTAACAAAGTTTCTAAACTAGAAAAAGAATTACAAAAATTTAAATGCAGAATGCAATGAAAGTAAACTATTTACATACATATTTTTGGTGAGCGTGTTAGGGAATCATATAAGCTAATGACCGGTTACTAGCACCGTTAAGCATGATAACATACTAAGTCTTAAACAATTCACTTCGATTGTCGATATGCTGATCCTCTTAAATTTTCATACAAACCTCAATCTGTTCAGGATACGATTTAGGTGAATTAAAGAACTTAAACTTATATGTGTGTTCCACCTCTTGGATATACTCCCGTATCCAGATCCAAATATTCAGTCTTACAGGTGAGTATACCACAGATGATATCTGTAAAGGGATTAGATGCGAAACCGTGAGAGCTCAGGTCAGAACTTCCGTTCAGCAGAGATATGACGGTTCGACTTAAGGTTTGTTCCCTTTAGAGAATCTTTTTTTACAACAGCACGTGATTAACATTTTTCAATGATTCATCATTTTTTATGCTGAGGGCGATGCTATGATTCAAGCAAGCAGACAGTATTATACGGGGACTAGGCCATTGCTTCCGCAAAATCAGAATTCCCGGGATAATACCCCAGATATCACTGAGTATAAAGACCTAGTATGTCAGAAAGAGGGACCTTTCAAACAAGATTTCAGGGGTTACCTATATATCCAAGATTTGTTCCCCACAAAATAAGCAAGTTTGAATTTTATGTTTATATCCCAAACAAGATTTACTAAATGTATAAAAATCTATCGACATATCATCAGCAAGACTGTTTAAAAACTTTCGACTTTACAAATCTTTAGCGTACCGTAACTGTCAAGCTAATGTACTATCATTTTCCCCTTTTACATAAGCTCTTTTTCAATTTCTATTGTTTTTGGATTTTAAAATTTTCTCATGTTTTTGGATTTTTGAATTTTTTACTGTTATTGTATTTTCTGAAAATATATCTACTCCCCCTAAATATCAAAACAAGTAAAAAATCGACAAACCATTGCAGATTGTTTCTCAACATCATCATCTACAATGTTATCCTCATCAACGCCAATAATCCTATCCGACGCCGAGAGAAGCTTCATACCATTTAGTTTTAAAAGATATTTAAAACGAATTTTGTCAAAAGCTTTGGTATGTAAATCAGCTTTCTGTTCGTCAGTGTGGATTCTCTCAATTCGTATCAACTTCTTCTCGAAGCAATATCGAATGACGTGATGACGAATTTCTATGTGTTTTGTTTTAGCGTGATGAACAAGATTTTTTGTTATACTTATTGCGGCCTCATCATCAACAAAGATAGGAGTGTTAAGACATTGCAAACCGTAGTCGCGCATCTGTTGCTGGATCCACAAGATCTGAGAGCAGCAACTGCTAGCAGATACATACTCAGCTTCACATGTGGATAGAGCCACAGAGGTCTGCTTCTTACATTGCCAGGTGACCAAGCGTGGTCCAAAGAACTGACAACCCGCTGTTGTTGATTTAGCATTGACTTTGCAGCTTCCGTAGTCAGAATCAGAATACCCTTTGAACGTGAAATCGCCTGTTTTTGGATACCACAACCCCAATGTTGGAGTTCCTTTCAGGTAGCGTAATATCCTTTTCACAATCACCATGTGCGAAGCTCTGGGGCTTGACTGAAACTGTGCTGCGAGGCACGTTGGATACATGATATCGGGTTTTGAAGCAGTTAAGTACATCAACGATCCGATCATGGAACGATACATTATTTCATCTACCCTGTCTCCGGTGAGATCTGGGTTTATCCCATGATTAGTCGCTAGAGGGGTTGAAGCTGGAGTAGAACCTGACATCCCAAATTTCTCTAAGATATCATGAACATACTTCGTCTGGTGTATAAAAATTCCCTCAGGTAGTTGTTCAACTTGAAGTCCCAAGAAGAATTTCATCTCCCCCATCGATGACATTTCAAACTTTTTCTTCATAACTAATTCAAAATCTTTGCATAGTTTCTCATTTGTTGACCCAAATATTATGTCGTCCACGTATATCTGAATGATCAGAAGATGTCTGTCGACCTCTTTGGGGAAGAGAGTGGCATCCACTTTTCCTCGGATGAAGCTGTTGGCTAGTAGGTGTTGAGACAATGTCTCGTACCAAGCTCTCGGGGCCTGGTGTAAACCATACAGCGGTTTATCCAACAAATAAACCTTGTTTTTGTGGATTAGATCAGAGAATATATACCTTCTCTTTAACCTTCCCATAAAGAAACGCCGATTTAACATCTAACTGAAAGACTTTGAAGTTTTTCCGCGATGCAAATGCTAGAAAGATCCTAATTGCTTCTAGTCGAGCCACAGGAGCATAAACTTCTGTAAAATCAATACCCTCCTGTTGACTAAAGACCTGGACTATGAGTCGAGCTTTGTTTCGAACAACAACTCCTCGGTCATCTCTCTTGCATTTAAATACCCATTTTGTGTTAATTTTCCTGTGACCGTCCGGTAAATCTACCAACTTCCACACTCCTAACTTCTCGAACTGACTTAACTCTTCTTGCATAGCATTGACCCAAGAATCTTCAGTTAACGCCTCTTTGTATGTTCTCGGCTTGATCTGCGAAATAAAACAACTATATGAAAAATCAGTTTGTAAAGAAGCAACTGTAGAATAAAAGCAAGTAAGCCCTTGGTCAATTTGACGTCTAGTGCGAACGCCTGATTGCAATTCTCCTATGATCAAATCCTCTGGATGGTATGACAGAGTTCTTGGCATCACTTCTCTTGGAACATCTACATCGCTCTCCAGATTGGTAATATTCTGATTTGCAACTTGTTCACTGACTGGGTTTGTTTGACCTGAAATCTGAATTTGCTCCCCCTCAGAATCTGAATCACCATGATCGAATACTGGTCCGTTCTCAGATTCTTGATTGTCATTCTCTGCCGTCTGATTATTATGAGCAACTTCACCTTGTTGAATATCATCATGTTCTCCAGCATTGCTTGGACCTGCTTCATCGTCATTTGAAGTTTGTCGAGGTCGACTTGAATAATATTCAGCTGGGAACATTTCCTGAGATGATTCATACTCTCTTAGAATATCCAACTCATCAAAGAAATCTTCTTCTTCCTCTTCTCTCATGTCAAACGAATCCCATAAAGTATCATAGTGAAAATGCCATGAATCACTTGGATTTTGTAGTGGCATTGTATTGCCTTGACATTCAACATTTTGTGCCTCAATAATCCGCTTCAGGCTTGGAACAAAGACTCGTTTCATAGGACTTGAATAACCCACAAATATTCCCTCG
Organism: Helianthus annuus; assembly: GCF_002127325.2. NCBI lineage: Eukaryota > Viridiplantae > Streptophyta > Magnoliopsida > Asterales > Asteraceae > Helianthus > Helianthus annuus. The sequence continues at coordinate 97,874,780 of NC_035444.2, read as the reverse complement.
ATGCTCTTTGGACCAAGCTTACCAGAAGGCTCAAGAACTGTACAGGGAGACCCAAACGGTTCAAGATACTTTAGGTTTGGTTTGCGGTTGTTGATTAGCTCAAAACATGTCTTGTTGAATTTCTTGACTGTTAGAACCCGGTTGAGCGTATAGCATGCGGCAGAAACTGCTTCTGCCCAAAAATTTACAGGTAGTTTGGAATCAGCAAGCATCGTCCTGGCCGTTTCGATTAGTGTCCTGTTCTTTCGTTCAGCTACTCCATTCTGCTGCGGAGTGTAAGGAGCACTAAATTCATGCAATATACCTCTTTCATCACAGTATTCTTCCATCTTGTTGTTCTTGAATTCAGTACCATTATCACTTCTGATTCTTTTGATTCGTGCTTGGTACACATTTTCAATTTTTCTGAACAACGACATCAGGCTTTCAAATGTCTCATCTTTCGACTTCAGAAAAGAAACCCATGAAAATCTGGAATAATCATCAGTTACTACAAGACAATAGAGATCCCTAGTAATACTTTTGACGTTCACTGGACCAAACAAGTCCATATGAAGTCTCTCTAAAGGTCTTGAGGCTGAATTGACTTGCTTTTGAGGGTGTGACTTTTTCTTCTGCTTGCCTTTGACGCAGCTAATGCACTCCCCTTACAGATGAAAACCTTTAATGTGAACACCCGTAACTAAATCATTGTGCACCAGATGATTCATATTCCTCAGATGTATATGCCCCATCTTGCGGTGCCACAACTGTGATTCTTTCTCCGTTGCTCTAGACACAAAACAATGAGCCTGACCCGTGGTTGTAGTTGCTACACTCATATCTAACTCGTATAGATCATTGACTCTTGGTGCCCTCATGATAATCCATTCTTCAGGGATAACAAATCCTTGTTTCAAGATCAAACATTCTTTGTCTGTGAAGTGCGTAGTATACATCCTATCACAGATCTGCGAGATACTCAGCAGATTATTCTCAAGCTCAGCAATGTAATTCACTCTCTCAAATGTTACAATCCCATTGGATAACGTTCCTTCACCAACTATTCTACCTCCTTGATTACCAGCAAAACCTACATAACCTCCATTGAAATTTCTAACATCATGCAGCAAAGCTGTCTTCCCTGTCATGTGCCAAGAAGCTCCACTATCCATAATCCATCTTGAAATAGATCTTGGAAGCTCCTGCACATTTCAAAAACACTTAGTTAGATTTTGATGCTACCCAAGCCTCTTTGGACTCAGGTAACTTGACATTAATGTGAGTTGTTTTGGTAATCAATGGTGGAAAATTCTTATCATTCATTTTTAGGCTTTCTTCAGACCCAACCCAACCTTTTTATATAAGAAAAACTCATCTTTTTGAGGTTGACCAGATGGTTGGTCTTTCTTTTGAACATCTTTCTTTTCAGAATTTTGCATTTCTTTTTCAAGTTTCACATAGTAATCCAAAGGAACATTCATCTTTACCGGTGTGGTAGAAGATGATTGTTTTTCCATCTCAGAAACCTTTGGTTTTGGAGAAATTGTTTTCTTTTCAACAACTTTCGGCTTCCATGTTTGTTGAGGTGATGCAACCCGCTTATAAAATTTGTCATTTTTAGTTACCACATTTTTAGCAGGTTCAGTTTTGACTTTGATATTTTCATTTTTCAAAATCTTTTTCTCAACAATCAATGGAGTTTTTCCCTTCACAACATCTTTCTTTCTTGAATTCATCACAGCTTCAGTCTTAGGCTTCAAGCTGGTACACTTTCGTGCAATATGTCCAACTTGATTACATTTGAAGCATGTTCGGGTGTCAACTACCTGACTTGTGCCTTCAGACTGAGGCTGTGAAGCCTTTTTCTCAAAGAACTCTTTGTTTGATTTCGAAAAAATCTCAGATTCCTCATCAGAAAGTGAACTTGAACTGTTCACAAAGATTTTCTTCTCAGCGAACTTCTTGATTTGAAAATTCTTTCTTTGATAGTACTTACCACCCTGGTAACCACCCGACCATTTGTTTCGATTGTTGTTGTAAAAACGTGGTGGAACAACAGGCTTCTTGTAGTAAGCTTTATCTTTTTCAAAATTCATTTGCCTTTTTGTTTGATTTAAGCTTTTCACTTCAGACAAATCAACTTCAAGCAATTTGAACACATTTGTCAATTTAGCAACATTTACATTCTCTAGGGGAAAATCAGACCCCGAATACAACTTATCCGATCCCAACATCTTATACATGACAAGATTAGGTTCTTAATTTAAGTTGTTTTTGGACTTTGATTTCGGAATGTATTTGTCCAAAAACATTCATCTTCCTCAGTAGTGTCACTTTCAGATTTTAAAACATTCTCAACCACACTTTTCACAACTTCATTTTGGACACTATCCTCATTGGAAGATGAAGTGAACGTGACATCAATCTTGTCCGGAAGTTTCACTTCATTATCATCCTCATCATTAACCAGCCTTGATTGTTTCTTTGAATAATTGTTTAAAACTGGTGGTGGAACTTGATGATACCCCATCCCTGTTCCATCAGAGAATACATCTTCGCCTGCTTTATTTTTCCCGATAGGTTTGGGAACAATGTGTTGCAAAACAAAGCTTGCGGAGTTGTAACTGGTTAATTTTAGATTGATGCGCTCATTCTCAATCTTAGCTTCTTCAAACTGAAGCTTCAACTTAGCAATCTCATCCAGTTGCTTGTTGATTTGTTCTTCTTTGTGTCTAAGAACTCCAGCTAAATGCTCATTTTCTTTTCTTGTTTTACTGTTTCGTTCATCAGAATCTTGAATCGTTTGTTTTAACTTGTTAAAATTTTCTGAGTGTTGACGATTTTCATGAATTAGTTTCTGGTTTTGTTTCCTAATTCTTTCTTTTTCAATTTTATCATTGTCAATTTTTACAGTTAATTTTTTAACTTGATCATTTGAAAATTTGAGCATTTTATCACGATCAAGAACCTGATCTTCAACCTTTCTGACTCTTTTTATCAGATCATCAACCTTCGTACCATTGATGTAGTCACTGTCATCTTTGACTTTCTTACCTGACTCACTCGTTGATGTAACTGAACTGACCTGGCTTTTAGACTAAGATTCAGACTTAGAGTCTACCTCAAGTTCCTTAGCAGCCAGCACCTTGTCAGCCATCTTCATCAAGTTTTCAGCGTTCAATTCTTGTGATGTATCAATGATCCCTTCATCGATCTTCTTTGGATTCAGCTCCTGCTCCTTTTCTTTCTCTTTCTCATTCTCTTCACCACCTCCCCACCATTTTCTCTGTTGAGACTCTTCTAGTTTAGCAAATTCCCCAGCGAAAGCTTCAAGACTAAGGGTCTTTGGATCAATAGCAATGTTTCCTTCAGGATCAAGGTAACACTCTCTATCCGCATCCCATCTTTTTGCCTTTTTAGCTTCATTGTATACACGAGAAATTCTCATCATTTTGTATTGAGCTCTATGTTGTCTATCATTTGATTTTTCTGTTGCTGTTCTGGTGTCTCTGAAAGGTTTAATTTCTGTTGTTGCCGCAAACACATAACCTACTGCATCTTCCTCAGGAAGTATATCACTCCAATCATAGCCTTCATCATCATGAATCACAGCAAGAGCTCTGGATTTTTCTTTGGGAGTATCCTCAAGCTACTTCATCATGGGTGGTTCTGACTTGTTCTGGTGATAGACCGTTCTTTTGTAATAATCTTCTCTGAACGGATTTTCAGAATCATCAGCATAAGCATTTCGCAACTCTCTTTTAAAATGACCTTTCTGTTTACACTTGAAGCAAGTGACTTTCGACTTGTCAAAGCCTAACTTGGTAGATGGTCCCGTCGAACCGCACTAGCCATACACCACCTAATATCGATCAGTTCCATCTCTTCAGGATCTATCTGATCATAGTCCTCTTTTCTCAGGTTGGTGTTTCCAATCTTGCCTGCCACGAGGCTCTCGTACGATTCAAGCACAGATGCTAAGAATACCATCTGCTGCTTTGCTGACTCCTCACTGAAATTTTGAGCGTTTTTCAGATCCACAGCAATGTTATACTGGAATAAATTCTTTGATGCAGATTGGCTTGAAGTTGTTGACGAAGATCCACTATGAAAACCACTGTGAGGAGTTTCATGATTCACAGTATTTGAGCTCTCTACAGAAAATGTTGTTCTTGGAGACCCAGTCTTTGGAAGATTTCCTCTGTAATACAGCTCCACATTCTGCTGATAAGCTGAGTTGTTGACTTTAGATTTCTTGATCTCCAACTCATGGCTTTCTAGTCTTTTGATAAGCAGATCCACTGTCAACTCTTCGGACTTGATTGCGTTCTTCAACATCAAGGCAAGGTATTGCCAATCTTGCTCATTTGGCAACGAATCAAACAATTTGTTGACCAACTCCTCTTGAGTGTATGTGATTCTGTGTCTTGCTAGCTCCATCTTCGGATGCCTAAATCTCTCAATCATTTTACAAACAGATTCATTCTTCATACAACCAAATAAATCAAACTCTTTACGCAACAGTTTCTTTTTGTTTTTCACTATTTCGGCACTGCCTACACATTTAACTTTCAACTTTTCCCGAAGATCTGTCGAATTTGTATACTCGATCAATGAAATTATATCATCTCTGACTGACTGATGAATCAACTCTATGCATTTTTATTCGGAAACATATCTTTCAATATCATCAATATCTGACAAACATTCACCAACACGATCTCCCGAACTGTAACCATTCTTTAAACTTTTCCAGCTTAAGTATGTGAATGCTTTAAGCCACTCCTCAAATCTGGTACCCCACCGGTTGTAATCTTCGATCACCAGTAGTTTAGGAGGCTTGTTGTATGTACCGTAAGCACTTTCTACACTCATCGCATCGGAAAGAATCTTCTTTGGATTTGATGTTGATGTGGTGTCTTTCGTATTTCTCGTTGTATCATCTCCCAAACCACCGGTATAAGAAAACACATCACAAAATGGATTCATGAACGGATCATCCATTTCCAAGTACCTGAAACCATCAACAAACACTTAGAAAATTCTTGAAATTTTGAAAACAGCAACTTCAAGCGGAATCAGTTGAAGCGAAATAGCTTCAAGCGAAATCAGCTTTTAAGCGAGATAGCTTTTCAAGCGGAATAAGATTTTTCAAGCGGAAACAGATTTTGAAGCGAAATCACTTATTTCGCTTGAACTTTCAAGCGGAATCTGAATTCAAGCGAAATCAGACAATAGTTTCAAGCGAAATTAACCAAATATGTAATTCCGCATGGAATTACACTGATACTTTCAAGCGGAATAACTATGACGTCAGCATGTTCAAACTGTATTTCAAGCGGAATTAATCAATTTTGTCCGAATTTGTTCGAATTAAGGTCTAATTATTTCAAGGATTAGTTAGAACTATGTTTCGCTTGATATGTGAGAGTTTTAATCCATTTTGACCGTTAAATTTTGTTCAAATCAGAAAAGAAAGGGTAGAAGTGAGAGAATCCGGTAAAATCAAGCTGAATTGGTATGAACTCCTCGTCCTGAGCTCTGATACCACTTGTTGGATCGTCGTGTGACCCTAAATAGTCAGTATAAGTAGTTCATCATCAAGTACAAAGGCGGAATCAATGTAAAAGATGTCAACACAGCTTGTTCCTTTCTAATCTTTATCTATTACTGATTTCCTGAGCTTTTACAGATCTGATTACAATTCGGCAGCACCTCGGCTCTCAAACACACACTACTAATTCCGGTCCAAATGAACACACACATTACCTACATATAATGTTGGTGATTCCGCTTGAACATGTCACAGGTCGTTTCAAGCGGAATTACATGTGTTGATTTCGCTTGAAACTGTCATAACCCATTTCAAGCGGAATTACCTACTTTATCATATAAAACCCTAATTTCAACCATGTTGTGTGTTCGTTTAATCCTATCTGGACATAAGACTCGATAAAGATGAAGTTAACAGACACTAGATGCACCAACAATATGTGATCATAAAAAGGTGATTTGACTATGATTTAGTAAAAATTAGTTTTAATCAAATTATAAACACTAAAATAAATTTATTTTAATGTGTTTAGTGATATAAAACTTTGTGATAATGTTTGCTAGTCATGCATGTTGTACTTGGTGCATTATAAGTTGTAAAATACGTGAAATCGCATGATTTATGTGACTTACATAAAAACTACACTAATCTGATTATAACCATTATTTTAATCAGTAAATCATATGTATTGTGTTAAAATATCAATTCATTTCGAGTTGGGATGATTATAGTAACGTTTAACGCAAAACTATGCGTTAAAACGGTCAAAAAATCGGCTTTTTGGGTGATTTTAGCAAAACTGATTTAGATCAGTAAATAAACGGATGTTTTTAGTTTAAAAACTAGTATTTTAACTAATTTTAAGTTTACTTGGTGTTTGGTTGGTCATACGTGACTTGCGACGCCCGAAAACGTTACCGAATCACTAAAATACGCATTTTTCGAGGAACACTACTAGTATAGGTTATTTTTGGATGAATCTTATGTGTTAAAATGTGTTATGTGATTTAAACGTGTAAATGTGATAATATGTTAAGTGTTAATTTGATAATAGGAAATTTAGACTATGCATGTATGCGTGTACGTTTTGTGCGGTAGAAACGGTAAAATTGCGTTAAATGAGTAATTTGTTTGTCGAGCATGAAATTTGGTACATATGAGATGCTTTATGTATATTTGCTTTAAAAATGACAAAATAGATGAGTTAGTAATATTTTGCGTGTTCGGTGTTAAATTCAATGTGTGTATATATATTACGACGCGCCAATCGTAGATATATTGCGTATAAACAGGAGAGTTAATGGATTTACACAATAACGGTCACCAATAAAATCGTTCAAGTCGCAATAATCATAATAAATATATAAATGTGTATATATATATATATATATATATATATATATATATATATATATATATATATATATTTTAACGTGCCAACATAATAAAAAGTGACAACTTTTCGAGAAAATCTCAAAGTTATGTGATAATTCTAAGAAACAGAGAAACTTAGGATTTTTGTGATTAAATGTTTATTGATTTAGAATTGTTCCGATATTAGGACGTATATAATCAATTTCTGGGATTGCGGTATTAAAATACGCACCCAAAGGTGAGTGTCACTAAACCCCTCTTTTACTGTTTTGTATATATTTTGGGGATAGAACACGTCGTTAAAAGGGTTTAATAATGTTTTCGAAATAAAACATACCTTTTAATATAAAAAATATATTTTCGCTGAAAATATATGAGATTTGATAAGTTATACGTTTCGAAGTAAAATGTTTTTGATGAATAAATGTGTGACATTGGGATGGTACGGTGTTTCCGAGGCGAAACAGACCGTAAAGTTGGGACGGATGCCGGCCTGAGTTTCAAGTGATGGAGATTCAGTGGATTCGTGCAACTACGTGTATTAAATTGTCATATTAGTAGGATATATATATTTACGTGTGGCAGACATCATATTGTTCTACGAGAAAGAACCCTACGCCCATGATGTCGTTTAATCAGATAAGTATTGTACGCGAGGAATTGTTGGTAGATCTATCGGGTTGACAACCCCGTCGTGACCGGTCGCCCCGTGTCAATGTCAAACGACGAATTAATATTCTGTTTATTGTCTAGCATTGATTATCCCTGCATGGTTAATATATAGTTCGTATCGTCTAGCTAACATACGAGCCTGAAAGTTGACGCAATAATTTAATATACAAAACCTGGGCAGTATTACTGTTGTCGGAGTAGTAAACCGGCGGAAGGCCCATGGTTTTTTAATAAGGAAGTAAAATGGACTTTCTAAAATTTATATGGATGTTTTCAAATAAACACCTAATCAGAAAGTTTTCCTTGAAATAAAATTGGTAGTAAGTGAATACGTGAACTCACCTTCCTTTGTGTTGACACTTGATTTTAACGTGTTCTACAGGTACTTGAGTTCGGCTTCAGGAATTATGGCGTATCTTGTGGTTGTTGATGCATATTTTATCACTTAAATATGTTGGACTAAGTTTAAAACTTTCTGGGACAAATGTAATAAGATCCATAAGGATCAAAGAGAATTTAATTATGTCATGGTTGTGTCACGTATGGGACGTCATGCTTAAAAACTTATGTTTTAATTAAGTTAATATGTCCAAGACTATAATGCATCAAACATCAAGATAGAAATGGGCACCAGCTTCCATCACCACTACGTTTATATATTCCGCTACGACGTTTTTGGGGTGTGACACTATCGAACCAGGCGCGAGCAGCCCCTGTGAAGGACTGGATAAAAGATGGCACCACATTGGCATGTTCCATCCTCCCATAACACCAACGCTTGTAAATACTCTAACGTGATCGTCAGGATCAGTTAGACCGTTGAACTTTCCCACTGTTGGAGGCAATTTCTCTTTTGTTAGCGGGGCTAGAGCAATTTTTGGAATAAACTTTGAATGTTCTGCAACTTCAGTTGGCTTATAGGCGAGGCTGAAGTCTTGCTCTGCTTCTTCGCTGTATGCAATGCGCTGCCTTGGCTTGTAGTATTCATGATTCCTCTGCAAACGGTTGAAGACTGAGGACCCTTCGTCATCTTGCCAAGTTGGATCGTTTGGATCTGCGTCATCCCATTTGTTGTTCATGTTGCCCGGCCCGAGCCGGCTATGAACTGGACCCCTTTGAACGTTTGACGGATGGTCATAATAACTGCCTGTCTCCCCATGTGTGTCGCGCGTGTCATGCACACTTGTTCTTCTCAGGGTCGAAATGTTCGGATTTGGAGCTGGGTTTGAAGGACCGGCAACATTGCTTCCTGGGGTTCCTGTTTGAGTGATGGGAGCGCAGGGTCCCCCAATGTTGGTTATTTCGATTTCGCCTATCTCCTCCACAGGTTGGACTTGGACATTGTGATTGTCCTCACCCATACCTACATTAGAGTTTGTGCCAAAGCTGAAATCGGGGATGATTCCTTAACCAGCCATGATCAAGAAAACCGAAAAAAACTCAGAAAAAGAAGATGAAAGTGATTGCAAAAATCGGTGGGCGCCAATGAAACAACACGGAACTTATTTTAGAGTTAATTAGTTTGGTTTGTGTTTCAAACATGAGGGTTAATCTTCTTATAACTTTCCTGAGCTCCTTGATGGTCTGATCGTCCTGCAAAACAGAACACCGTTAGCTCGTTAAGAGGGGAATATGGGGGTTTCCCTCTTAACCAGACTCCGGTGTGAGAATAAGTATCTGCTTTGAGGAAATAAGTGTGTTAAGAGTAAGAGTAGAGAGTGGAGAATGTTTAACCTGTGCAACGGAGGTCTCTATTTATAGCCAGAGAGGTGTAAGGAGAGATGGGCTGATGGGCCTTGGGCCGGAAGGCGACAACAGAGAATATTCTTCTTCTCTCACAGGTGTAGACCGTTAGTGCCTTCTAGAAGATCTCCGGTGTTGGCGCACCTTGATTTGGGCCACGTGTCCCTGTTGTCGGCCTTGTTGTCCCTCTGCCATCAAAAGGTAAGTGGAGATCATGGGGCAGGTGTCGCCGCCCCCTGATTGGTGCCACATAGACGTCCTTGTGTACTTATTGTCTCCTGCACGTCAGACGATCGTGGAGCACGATAGAACACAGCCTGGTGGACGCTGATTGTGTACTTTCGGAAGAGTCCCTGCGCTCTAACTCCTACGCGACCCTTGCTGAGCACGTAACTAGCCCGCGCAGGATTATACATGCTGAAGGCTTTTATTCAGAATGCTAAGTGTTGAAACTGATGTTTTCTTTTGTTTGAACCTTGCGCGAGGTGAGCCTTTGTTCAAGTAACCCGTGCGAGTCTAAGATTGATCAGCTTGCTAAATAACGAGTATGGTCCAGCGCGCGACCTGAAGAAAGGTTTGCGCGGCTTTTTGGGACCATACCCCTTCTGTTAATTATTTAAATAAATTTGCAAACCAAGTGAATTATCATTAAACGTCAAGTTAATTACGAACGTCTAACTCTAGTTTTATATATGTTTGAAATGAAATATCATGTTAATTAAGAACGTCTAACTCTAGTTTTATATATGTTATAATCTTATATTGTTAGAGTATTAGAATAAACTATATTGTTATATGTGATCATTTATGTATATTATTGTTACTTGTATTTTTATTTGTAGCTTTAATTTAAAAAAAAAAAGATTATTTATGCCAATTTTGTTATTACTTAAATACGTCTATGACATGGTATTAATTTTATTTAATGTATAATAAAGAAATGTAGGAGAAAATTGCTTATTAATCGTCATATTAAATTATAAAGTATAATCCATTTACCATTTTTTTTCTACTTTTCTTTACTTACCTTCCCTAATTCTAGCATTTAAAAATAATATACATTTGAAGTTTAAAAAATTTATTTAATAATTTGGATAACTCTATTTAGGCGGGAAAATACATTAGAGAGCTCCCAATCTATTGACATGTTTCCCCGTAAGGTTTACTTTATTATATAGTTCTAGTAGTAAGATCCATGTGGAAACACGGGTGGTTTTTAGAAAACCATGCATAACACATTTGAAAGTATAGATAGGTATATAGATATTGTACCAAAACGTGTTATCTATTATAGCTAAAAGACAACTACAAACATAGATCATCGGTTAATATATCATTTACATACGACTATTTTCCATTCTCCTATCGAAAAAAGGGAGTATCACCCATTGATAATGTAATCTGTTTATAGACATAAGTATATATAAAAGATGTCTAACAAACTTAATAGAATTCGAATACAACTTAAGTTTCAACAAACATTAACTACGAACACACGATCACCTGCCTCAACAACTTTCATCAAAGCTCAATCAAGAGTGTGTTATGCAGCAACATCTCCTTTGCTCCATGTTGTGTCCTGGTTAAATATGCTACTAGAGACAATGCCACAGCTGCTGATTCAACAATCTCCCTATACAACAGATGATACCAAAACACTTCTTTATTACTGATTTTTATTTCTCATCAACATCTCCCTGATTTGTTCTTCGAATTGTAGTTCAAAGTCCAGGGAGAACACGCCTTCTTCATCATCCCTTTCATGTTGAAGGTCCAACAAACCTTGGAGAACGTATGCATTCAGATTATATACACTATTCATTTTAATCTCTTCAACACTACCATCCGATCTGATCAAAGTCAATACTTGGGTTTTTGAGCATGACTTCCACTTTACTATTTTTGGATCAGTTGGTTTTCTTGGGAAAAGAATTATTGAAGATGAGTTTGGTGATTGTGGTCTGCTAATTAAATTTGCAATGGATCCAGATACAGCAGATGATGAGAGAAGGTTTTTGGGAGTATGGATCTTTTGAGATACAATAGCAGTTGTAGGATAGACTGGATTTTGAGGAACATTTGGATCTTCAGCTCTAAGTTCTTCCAGCTTTTTGTAGGTCTCAACTATTTTCAGTTTAGACCATCTGGCAATGGATCTAGCTGAACCATAACAAGCAGCCACAAGCTCTGCTCTCATTCTTTTAAACTTCAATGCTTCATCTGAATCCACTGTTTTTTACTTTCTTCCAATTAAGTGGAGTTGGCTTTAGAAGAGGATCATTGCGCATTTTTGTGATTCTATTGATTTCTTCTCTAAGAGCATCTGATGACTAGTGTTTGAATTGATCTCTGGTTACATGATATGGTTTGTACTTCATAATGTGTCCAACATAATCATCCCTTAGTTGCATCTGAAGCTCAGAATTATTGGCCTCTCAGACATGGATTTACTCAGGTCCCTAGCAAAGTCTTCATGTTTTTTGACTTTGCTAAGCGGAAATTATAAGAACCTCTGGTATTCCCTGTCATCTATCCCTATGCTATTCTCTATTGCTATAACCTCAGCCTGTGTTACTTTTAATTTCAGATACCCATCTAAGTTTTGAGGCTTCTTATAGCCATAAATTGATGGGAAAGATCTTTTACCATGGATCATCTATTGTGAAGAATGATTCAATTTCACCTTTAAGAATGACTAACTCTAGAGGATATTGAGCTTCCAAGGGAATGACTGATGTTAGTGTAACAATTGGAAGGGATGAAGTGGGTTTTCTAGGTGGAAATGATGAGGATGGACTGTTTTAAATGGGGGCAGATGATACGGGGATTACTAATTTAATCTCCTCATCATCTTCAAACACAACATGAGTTTTTCTCTTACGTGTGGACATGATTTCTGATGAAGGAGAACGTTTTGGTGGTGAAGATGAATGTATCAGAAATTTTTGTGATGTTGGAGGTGGTTGGATTGGTGTTAGTGTAGTGAAAATGATCATGACAGATGTTTGACAAACTTCTTCTGAAATAGTTGGTGTCTCAGCAGCTGTTTGGCTAGCATCTGCTGATACTTTTGTTGTATCAGCATCTATTGGGTGAATTGGTGATGATGCTGTTGAAGCTATTTTCTCCTTGTTTTGTGGTGATTTTTCTGGAGAAAGTTTGGGTTTAGGTTTTTTTGGTGAAGAAGCACATTTTGGTGGTGATGGTGAATGTGTGGGATGTCTTTGTGATGTTGCAGGTGGTTGGAATGTTGTTGGTGTAGTGAAAATGATCATGACAGATGTTTGACAAACTTCTGCTGAAACAACTGGTGTCTCAGCAGCTGTTTGGCTAATATTTGGTGATACTTTTGTTATATCAGCATCTATTGGCAGAATTGGTGATGATGGTGTTGAAGCTATTTTCTCCTTCTTTTGTGGTGGTTTTTGTGGAGAAGGTTTGCATTTAGGTTTAGTAGAAGATACAATTTCTGTAGGAGTAGCAGTACTTTCTTTTGTATCTTGCTTCTTCTGCTTTTCCAAAGCTACCTCTTCACCTTTCTTGTTTAGGATCTCATAAATCCCTTTTTCCTTTCCAGCTTCTGAAGCTTTTGCAGAAGATTTTTGTTTGGCTGACTCTTGCTGTTGTTGCACCTTTGGTTTTGGTTCAGCTTTTGAATCCGTTGGCAACTTTCTCAGTGAATCTTTCTCCCACTTTTTGGCATCATCATCATCTTTCTCAAAGATTGATGTATGGGTAGAGCCGGTAAGTGATGTGCACAAAATGCAACATATAAATTACATCAATTGTGGCATAAAACTAACCCTTTTTTAGTACTAATGTTGGAAAAAGTGTGTTTTTGTCTTCCTTTTGTATTTTCAGGATTAAATGAGCTCAAATGAACAAAAGATGCAAAAAGGCAGCAAAATCTAACATAAATACAAGAAAAGGAACAAACGTGGCATGCCCGGCCTCCCGACAGCATCTTCCCAAGCAAAACAAGAAAACAGAAGGTTGAACAAAGCTTCAATCACCCACCACGGGGGCATGCCCACTAGACACGGGGCCGTGGTCAACTCTAAGTGTCGGGATTGAACCCTACCAGAGGAACAGATAACGAAAGCCAAAACCGGATCACTACAGTGGATTAATCATAAGCAGTTGTTTACATTAAGCTTTCCCCTTGACAGTGGTTATTTAACAGCTGATGGATCTCAAGTACTGCTCAATAGAACAACTGATGAACCAAACACTGATGAAACTCTAAAGACTGCTGAAGACAAACACTGACGCTCTATCTACTGATGCTTCTCAAGTACTGCTGAAGGCACAAGCACTGCCCATTCAAGGACTGATCACCTTTGAAGAAAGCACTAATGCTCAACATCAGTGCTCAGGCTACATCAGTGGAAAGTGAAACAGTAGTTTTTCTATGTTTTGTATTTTACCGATAATCAGTTGTTAGACATCAGTAGTTTGTATAGAATAGTGTTACAGGTTGTTAGGTTGTTAGATGTCACTTTCATGGTGACGTCAGCAGAGATGCTTCAGTGGTTTGGTTTGCCTATAAATGGAGCAGTACTCTGTACTGTTACATTTGATTGACTGAGCGAATTCTTCTCCTCATGTCTAATCCTTTCATCTTGTGCAATTAACCTTGGAGCATCAGGCTGAGGGGGAGTTTAGTTTTGTAAGCATGCTTGTAATCATTTGCTTTGTAATTCAATCATTCGACTCAATGTGAATCATTTGTTTATCAAACTATTTTCCTCTTTGATTGTGTTTACAAAGCTTGTATTCATTTCCGCTGCACTTTACATTATTTCATATTCTCTAAATGTACAAATTATACAAACAAACACAATCATGACAGCCTCCGATCCTAACAATTGGTATTAGAGCTTGGACAGTCAAATTCGATCTAACGATCAATTTGACGTAACAGTTCAGCTCAAAGTTCATTGATACTAAGGTTGATTGTATTAGTTGAAGATACAGAGCAACGAGAAATCATGTTCAAAGTGACTTTTCTAAAAGCTCTGTAAACCAACCAAGATGTCATAAGATTCACAAATTTCAAACAAAAGGTGATGTCATGCGCAAATCACCCATAGTTTTCAGATCTGAAAACATGTCTGGTAACTATGGTATGATTATCATCCTTCAAAATTGATTTCAACTATTGTTATGAAATTTGTGATGATCTCATCATATTTAATGCTAAAGTATGAACCTAAGATTAACAAAACCTATGTTCATATAAACATTAGTGTTTTGCTAATATTGAAAGAGGGAAATAAAACTTTAGTCATGAAATCTTATGTGTTAAAAAGGTTGGTTGAGAATCCTCAAAAGGACCATATCAACCCTGTCAAAACACATTAAGAAAATCAGGGGTCAAAACAGTTCAAATCATACGTAATGTGAGATTTGGTAATAAAACATGTACAAATGTGGCCAGATCTCTCAAAACATTAATGCAAAATGATTCTGGATTAAGTTTTTCCTCAATAAAATCTCCCAGTAAGAATTTTTGTACGTATGAATGGGAAAGGTAAAAAGGGAAGAAGAAAATGAACAAAACTCAAAAGTGTGCTTATCGCAAAACTTTTGAAGTCAAAAGAAAAGAGTATAAACATAAAACACTTATGAGTCCAAGGTTGGGTAAACAATGGTAATCATGCAACTGTGTGCATTCATTTATTCAGGAAAAGTTCAGGTAGCAATGGTATCTCCAGTGACTGACCTTAAAAGAAGAATTTGCAATCAATGCAAGAAAATGATCCTAAACAGTGGTCATAATAAATTGAGAATGATGTGATCATGAGTCTTTTTGGGAAGTTACCAGATCCTCTTGATGAACTTTCAAAATAGCCTTTAATTTTAGAAAGGTGTTATTCTCCAATAAAACCAGATATATTATTCATTTTTTTTCTTTTCTGAATAATATATTTTGTACTTTTACTCATTTTTGATAGTAAAAGTTCTCTCACCGGTCAGGATGTAATTTCCTTATTTTTTGTGAAGTTATTATCCCTAAAAATAGATCAAAAGGAAATGGTACATATGTCAAGGTCATATCAAACTCAAGTTTGTTTATCACAGATCAAAAATTGATTGCAAATGGATTTTTAAACCACTAAGATACTCATGTTTTAATTCAAATAATTAGTCATAGAATGAGTAGCCTTAGTAAAGAAGCTTTCATCATCTGGGATGCTGAACCACTGTCAGGAATAAGGAATAATGAACATGTGGCAAAACCTTGAACAAAAATTTCTGGGATAACTGCTGACAAGTTAAACTTGATAATCTGCATCTAAAATGTATTTTGTTAAGTATAGCATTTCTGCAGCTCAACAGATGTTGGACATGATATTGTGTTTACACAAGACAAAATCAATTCCCTTATATGAACAAGCAGATGCTAAAATTATTTGTCAAAAAGTTCAACCACTGCTGCACTACCAGTTGCTGATGTAACAGGCTTTCAAAAACTCACCATTTTTTCTACCACTGTTGTAATCAAACATCTGGTTTTTAAACACTGTCCACTGCTGAAATTCAACCCCTACTCTCTCGTTCCTTTGATAAACACTGTTGTTCAAAAGCAGTGTTGTATCCACTGATATGCTATCCACTGATGTAGTAAAAAGCATCCACTGATAGTAAAAATCTCCCACTGTTCCATTATTTTCGTTGTAACTACTGATGTTTGACTCATCAGTGGCTCTCAAAACACCTGTCCTCCATTATTTAATCTTTCATCATGGGTTGACACATGGTCAGTTTTTAGCCATTAAATCGTTGTAATCGCTGCCACATCAACACTCATTTTTTCCCTAAATAAAACCCTGGTTAAACCCAAACAGGGGCTCAAACTGTCGAATTGAATTCCAAAAATTTCTTTCTCAAAGCAGTTTCCCACTCTTCATTCCAAAATCTTTCTTCGATCTTCTTCATCAAAATGACGAAATCAAAATCGAAATCAAAATCAAAATCATCTTCTTCATCTGCTTCCAAAGATGCCACTCAAATGGCCGCTGAACCCATCGAAATACCATACAAATCCCCTCACAACTATTTGGGTATACTCACAAAACCCACTACCACCAACACCTTCGACTCCATCATCGACACCTTATCTGCATCAAAGTACAAAACTTTGTTAACAGCAGATGCTCCCATTTACCAATAAACCCAGAGAGAGTTCTGGAAAAGTGCTACCCTTGAAAAACAAGGAGACATTGTCACAGCCATCAACTCCTCCATACAGGGTAAAACAATTCAAATTTCTCCATAATCCATTTCAGAAGTCTTTAAACTCGATGATCAAAAAGGTAAAACTTCTTTTTCTAAAACCAAGTTGAAAAATGATTTCTTCAATAGGGGGTATGCAGAACAACCAAAAAGAGATACCTTACAAAAAGGTTATTTCCCGTCTGCACCTAAGTTTTTATTTCACACCCTTTTGATGTGTGTTTCTAATAAAACAACTGCTTTTAACGAAATACCATCAAAGATCCAATGCCTGGGATATGCTATTTTAAATAATGAAAATTTTAATTATTCCCAGGAGATCTTTGATAGCAAAGCATTTCTACTTTTTCCAAGGTTTCTAAGCCACTATTTTAAACAAAAAATTGAAAAAGAAAATGCAGATTTGCTCAAACAAGGTACCTTCTTTCAAATAAATGGTTTAACACCTGAGACATTCTCAAGAATGTTGACACCTTCAAAAACAAAAGCAGAGGTGCCTGAGCAGAATTTTGCAGATGACACTGCTCCTCAGGTATCGGCTGCTGATGGAGAGTGTGAAAACCGTGTGCTAACTTATCTTATAATATGCGTTTTATTGTGTTTTACGTGATTATGTGCGTTGAATGTGTTAACTACGAAAGTTTGTGATGTTACAGGTTAATCGCGTAATTCGGTGAAGTTTGGAACGCTTAGTGATGAAACGGAGCTACCGGAGATGATAAACAATGAAAAAGATATTATTCGGTAGGTGTTCGGGTCGAAGAGATAGGTTGAATATATGAGAAACACGAGATAATGAAGTCCAGTGGCTTGTACGTCATTTATTGAAAGAAAAAAAATAACAAAGAAAGTTCCAGCAGCTTGATAACGTAACCTACGGTTCCGATGCGTAGTCTACAGTCAGAAAGTCACAAGAAGTCAGCAAGTTTGCACCGTAAGCTACGGTCAAGATACCATAGCCTACGGTGGAAGTAATATGGGCAGCGTCAAGTGGGCCTCCATATTCAGCCGATAGAGGGGCCTGTTGGACTCTTTTATTTGGGCCGCTAACAAGGAAGCAACAAAATCACGGTTTGGGGGTGGCAGAACTCACGTGCATATTGCAGGGCTTATGTCAAACATATATACACACACATAGGAGTTGGGCCGACATTTCATAAGGAGTCATGTGGACTCTTTTGGCGGCACATGTGGTTATTAATTGAAGTCAACAACATCAATCACTTTTGCAGCCGAAATCATCATTGGTGGCCTACGAATTTTAAGATAATACAAATACACATCACATATGGTGGCAGAGATAGGAGGGCACGTGCAAGTCAAGAAAATTGATATACATCATCTTTCACACGCAGACAAGGGGGCACGATGACCGAAGCTATTGAAGATCATCTCACCGTCATGAGCGGCTAGTCTTTTCTGGTTTCCTCCGGATGGAGGGTTTGTGTAATTAGGTACTTTTATGTGTTTTTAACCATTTTATCTGGTGACCTAAGCATTCGATGCTTTTCACCATGGATTTAATTGACTGATTGTAACTGATTGCATTTATTTAAACCTTGATTTCTAAGCATTCAGTTCCCGAGAGTTCTAGTAATTGGGATATATTTGACATGGGATTTGGGTTTGTAATTGTAATTGATAATCATTCGATAACCTCCCGTTATGTATTGACCGGAGTACTTAGTCGTTGGTTATCACGATTAGTTAATTAGGTTAAACATTTATGTCTATGTGAATGTTTTGATTAAACACATAACTGAACTTGATTGCAAAACCTGAAATTTGGAGGAACCATCTTCCCTCCTATTGATTTAAATCTCAATTTTAGTTTGCTAATTTAGATAATTCTCATAATCAGTCAAACAGATTTTCTATTTCAGTAGTAATTAATTAATACTTTTCATTCGACACTTTCCACAATCCTCTTCTGGTTCGATATCCGACTTACTCTAGCTACTAGTTTATTTCGGTTTTTGCATGTCCATAACGACAGACATCAATATGGCGCCGTTGCCGGGGTGGCATGCGCAAAGTGCTTAGTGTTAAGTTCTAGTTTAGTTAAATATACAAAAATCCAAAAAAATAGTGTCAGTTTTTTTTTGTTTTTTTTTGTTCAGATTTATCCGTGGTGCTTGTGTTTTTTTTTTTTTTGCAGGATGACAGATCTTACAATATTATGCGGCTCTTCTAGATGCATTTTGTGTAGGGAACCACTTCACCCGTGTATCGGTTGCCATGAGGCCCGATTTAGACGGGAAAGAGCGAAATTGGCAGAACCATCGATGCCTTGCTATGATAATCCTTCCCCTCTACCATATTTCTATGACTCTGATACAACGGTGGAGGATGATTATTACTCGGATGGATATGATCGGGACGAGGATGCTTATTATGAGCCAAGGGCGGATGGACAATGTTTCTGTTGCGGGCGTTGTCATACTTCTTATGATGAGGATGTGTGCGCGGTGTATTTGGAAAATCCAGAGTATTGGAACAAAAAAATGATGGATGCATAAATCTCAAAACCGTATCAGGGATACCGACAGTATCATCCCGACGATTATTCTAAGTCCGAGGGTGTGTATGCTTATCAGACCGAGGAGGAGAAAAAGCTTGCTATGTTGGAAGCGAGTTTGTCCAAACTCGAGCAATATTTATCAACACCCAACCTTTCCGATGAAGATCGAATCAGCTGTCTAGCTTCCAAGTGTCAGAGTTTAAAAACGAAGATAGAAATAGAAGAGCATCTCTCACCATTGCCTGATGATATTAGAGATTATTCTCACATGGAGGAGGAGGTTGTGGAGGATAATACCACACCAATGAATCCTTTATCTGATGAAGAGTCACTAGTGAATCAGATGGTGTGTGAGGATAATGAGGCAGAGCAGTTTGATGAGATGAATGTGTGTACCGAACCTCTCCCCATATCAATCATTCAAATTAATAAGTGTGGGGAAGAGGGTTCGAGGAAGAAGATGAGAAGGGTGAATCTACAAGACATCAGGGTACATATCGTGAAGTGGATTAACAAAACCCGCATATGCTTTCTAAACATGCCAATTAAACTGACGAGCTTATGGAGATGGCATGTAAATTTCCGGGCATTTGTTGGAAATGTTTTGGGTAAGTGTGCACTAAGACCACTGTAGCGGAAATCAGGTACGGTCTGGCTGAAGACCTTTAAACTTAGCGCTCTCGGGAGGCAGCCCGAGGATGTAGAGTTTGTACTTTATTTTGGTTTTGTTTTGGTGTTGGTTTTGTTTTGGTAGTCACTACGTTTAATTCTTGTGGATGCAATCAGTCAAGTGTGGGGATGTTTGGCAACATCCCCGATGAGATATCAGAGAATCCAAGAGAAGTTTGCGTCTCTGTCCGATCACAGCAACTGCACTGCTACAGACACTTGCTGATTTACTGATCAGGTCAATGTGTCTCTCTATCCTTTTGTTTTTATTTTTATTTTTATTTGTACATTTGGTGGTGTGAATCTTTGTGTTGGGAATGGTTTTAATTGTCGAGTCGTCTAGGTGTTAGCCGTTCATGGTTTGCGGGTGGTATTTCTCACGTTTAGATTATTAATTGCACCATACATTGGGGACAATGTATCCCAAGTGTGGGGATGCGGTAACTCGAGAAAAGGGTTGGTATAATTGATCATCTTAAATGCTTGAAGTGGTTGAATTGTGCTAAAATTGAAAAATTTTGAAAATTTTTGTCTCAAGTATGCTTGAACTACATGAAAACCAACATTTTCAATCGCTAGAGGTTTCTTGCTGATATTAAACTAACTTAGATCCCTAGTCATGGTTGTCCCTTTAAGTTTCATGAGAGTATTTCTGACAAGTTTTATAAATTAGTTGAGAAGAGATGCCTAACTAGGGGTAACATGCTTTAGGAATTGCACATGCTACGTGTCGGTAACCTATATTCCTTTTATTCGGTGAGATATTTGAGCCTACTTAGTGATAGTTGAATTACAATAAATGTTCAATTGTTGAGTGTAGGCCATATGTTGCTTTGTGTTAGAACTTGTGTGGTTTGATACATGCTGAGACTGTGGTTTAACGTATGCACATAAATGATAAAGGCATTAGGATCCCTTACATTGTGTTATTTGTTGATTGTTTATCCACCCACCTTAGTAAACCATGTTGAGCCTTATACCTTTCGTTTGTTATACCTTGTTGACCCGTTTGATTACCAACCATGAATGACAATTATGTGTTAGATATTTGTAAAAAAAAAAAGATAAAAAATTATAAAAAAATGAAAAGAAAAAAAAGAGAAAAGAAAGAAAAAGAAAAAAAATCATTGTTATGTTCGTGTTAAATAAATGGGTCGAAAATAACCCATGTGTTGGTAGCTATTGTGAATAAGTTGCCATGGTTTGGTATTCTTTTGTGTTCGCCAAATAGATATAAAAATCCAAAAATACTTCCTTACCATTACCCTTAACCCAAAACCCAAAACCCGAAAAGTCCTTTTGATATGTGTTTACGTTATTTGATACAGTGGAGGTGTGATTACTATACAAGCTTATGATTCCAAAGTAGCATATTTGGTTTTGAGCGAAATATATGCTAGCACATTACACGCTAGTCTTGATAAAGCCGAGAGGAGTGATTATTGTAAGGGGCGTGTGGCATGTGTGTAGTATCATAAGCATGTTAGTTTTAGTTAGGCAAGTCTTAAATTGTTTTAAATGCATATCATTTGTTTGTCAGATTGTCAATCTCGATTGTGTCAGTCTATGGGACGGGTATGACTTGGGACCTTAATTTGTTGATTTGGTAAGGGATTTGATGGTGATTTGTTAATAAGGTGAGTAATGTTTGTAATGGTTGCTTGAGGACAATCAATGTTAAGTGTGGGGATGTGATGGAGAGTGTGAAAACCGTGTGCTAACTTATCTTATAATATGCGTTTTATTGTGTTTTACGTGATTATGTGCGTTGAATGTTTTAACTACGAAAGTTTGTGATGTTACAGGTTAATCGCGTAATTCGGTGAAGTTTGGAACGCTTAGTGATGAAACGGAGCTACCAGGGATGATAAACAATGCAAAAGATATTATTCGGTAGGTGTTCGGGTCGAAGAGATAGGTTGAATATATGAGAAACACGAGATAATGAAGTCCAGTGGCTTGTACGTCATTTATTGAAAGAAAAAAATAACAAAGAAAGTTCCAGCAGCTTGATAACGTAACCTACGGTTCCGATGCGTAGTCTACAGTCAGAAAGTCACAAGAAGTCAGCAAGTTTGCACCGTAAGCTACGGTCAAGATACCATAGCCTACGGTGGAAGTATTCTGGGCAGCGTCAAGTGGGCCTCCATATTCAGCCGATAGAGGGGCCAGTTGGACTCTTTTATTTGGGCCGCTAACAAGGAAGCAACAAAATCACGGTTTGGGGGTGGCAGAACTCACGTGCATATTGCAGGGCTTATGTCAAACATATATACACACACATAGGAGTTGGGCCGACATTTCATAAGGAGTCATGTGGACTCTTTTGGCGACACATGTGGTTATTAATTGAAGTCAACAACATCAATCACTTTTGCAGCCGACATCATCATTGGGGGCCTACGAATTTTAAGATAATACAAATACACATCACATATGGTGGCAGAGATAGGAGGGCACGTGCAAGTCAAGAAAATTGATATACATCATCTTTCACACGCAGACTGTGACAACTCGAATTTCCAAGATTCTATTTCGCATTTATTGCACGTTCATTGTTTGTGTAGTTAATTATTTGTGCGATTAGTTGCTATGAAATTGTATACGTTTTAATTCAATGAAGTGTATTGTGTGATTTGTGTATGGTTGTTTGTTAATTTAGAAAGACTTGTCAAATATGTGAACTTGGTGGTGAAACGGTGAAATTGATGTGAGATGGTGGTGTGCTTGTGTAAGATATAGTAATTCAGGGTGTAGAGAGCATTAGTGAAATCCTAATGATATTTAACCCTAATCCCTTTTCTTCACTAAGCATTTTCATAAAAATCCAAGCACGTACTTTTCTCTGGCAATCATCACCAAATCATTGGCAAGACATTCATCACTTGTGATTCCTCTTTTTTTCCCCAGAATCGTTCAAGGTAATTGGTTACTGATTATCCTAATACTTGTAAACCCTAATTGATAGTTTGATAATATCAATTCTTGATTATTATGATTCTTGTAGACCCTAGTTCTTCTTTCGTATGTTAGTTCTGTGCTTAATTATTGATTCTGAATATTGTGATATGGTTATGGTTGTGGTGTAAACATTTGCTTGATGATTAAGAGCATGATATCAGAACTGTTGATGATTAATTCGATTTCTACACTTTGAATACATGAATTAGGGTTTCCTGATCGTGAAAAACAAAGACGTAACTGTTACAATGAAAGTGAATGCTCGCATGATTTGATTATTGTTTGTCCGAGTTTCTAATAATGATACCTAGTCCGACCTTTTTAAGTGATAAGGCATATGTCCGATGTTTTTAAAGGTTAAGGGTTTTTCCCGAGTTTTAAATGAGTGATGTGCCCGAGTTCTTGCTTGTGATTGTGTCCGAAGTTTGCTTATAAACTCATAGTCCGAGCTTGTTCATCATTTAGTGATCTGACTTTTATAAGCAAACATATGGGGTCCGAGCTTATGTAGTGGTCCGAGTTTAGACAAAGGGAAGCCACTGTCCGAGTTTATATGAATGCTCAAGGGTCCGAGTTTGTGAGGATCCCCACCATGGTCCGACTTTTTAAAGGGGAAACCCCCCCCCCACACGTGGTCCGAGTTTAGTGTTAATGGTCCGAGCTTTCTTATTTAGCAAGGATATAGTCCGACTTTTGTATGTAAGGGGATAGGTCTGACTTTCTTTGATATGTTGTTGATGTCTGACTTTATTAATCATCAAAAGGGTCCGAGTTTTGTGACCACTTCCCATGTCCGACCTTTTTAACCCCCAACCATCCCCACATGTCCGAGTTTTTCAAGTGGGAGTTAAGTTATCTGAGTTTTGAACCCCCATGTGATTAGTCCGACCTTTAACCCCCTCCTTAGTGTCCGAGTTATGTTTAATGTATGCATGCTTAACTTAATTCTGTTCATCAGCAAACACATTAAGTAACAGTTCTGTAAACAGTTAACTCTATCATCTTATGCATGAAATCTTGTTAAGTTTGTAATGTAGTTACGCATGTAAATCATGATAAGTGTAATAGTTCTGCGAAATTATGTTATCATGTTAAGCATGTTGATCCTGTTAAACACGACTAATCTGCTAACTGTGTTACTGAATAACCTTATTCGTATCAATCAAGAACTGTATCGTATGTGATGCATGATGTTAACTGTAAAACGCTCTATGCTATAGATTACCTGCGTATTAATACGAACATGAACTGATTTATTACACGTGCACACAATAGGACTTGACTGATTACTTGTGAGTGCATAACATAACATACCGAGCAAACCAAGGTGAGTTCACACTCTTACTAAGGCATGGGATTCCCAGGGCTTGGGAATGGGATTGAAGGAATAAGGTTGAATAGATTCGTACTGACACTAAAACTAGACTACCATACCATTGTCCTCGGTTGTGCAGGACACATAATACTTACTACTATCCTCGGTTGTGAAGGATACTTATACTTACTACTATCCTCGGATGTGAAGGATACTTATACATACTACTATCCTCGGTTGTGAAGGATACTTATACCTATTACTATCCTCGGTTGTGAAGGATACTTATACACACTACTATCCTCGGTTGTGAAGGATACTTATACATATTACTATCCTCGGTTGTGAAGGATACTTATACTTAATTACTATCCTCGGATGTGAAGGATACTCACGTAAGACCTACGTGAATTTATACTTACTACTGTTCTCGGATTGTGAAGAACACATATGGTTACGAATAGTCTAGTGGTTATACAACATGGGAAGCCCCCACCAATAGATCGTACTAACGGCCCAGTAGAGCCACCTGTTACAAACGAACTTACTATTACACATTTACTTTCTGTGAACTCGCTCAACTAGTTGTTGATCCTCTGTTACATGCCTTGCAGGTCGTTAGGTATATGGAGCTTGCACAGGGAGGAGCAGGTTGTTGTGGGCTTGGATCGTGATCGCTTCTTTAAACACTTATGACATTACATTATTAATTATGTTGGGTTTACTTACATGCTTCCGCTACTTAAACAAATGTTTGGTTTTGAACATCAATCATGTCTTGTTGAATTATATTATCTACTTTTATTATTAAATGCTATGTTCGATATGATTGATGGCTTGATCCTGGTCAGTCACGCTCCCAAGCGGTGATACTCCGCAGGTGGATTTTGGGGGTGTGACAGATTGGTATCAGAGCCATTGGTTATAGAGAACTTGGTTTTAATATGGGAAAACGTTTTTATTAAAACCAGACTATAACCAGAACAGTGCTCTCAACGATCCACAACGACGCTTCGCTCCACGTGCAAGACTCAACATCCTAGGTAATAAGGTTTATGTTTATTGCCTACATGCTAGAATTGCATAGAACTTTGCTCGTAGTATGCTTACATTACTTTGCTCACTACTTGATACTGCTTGAGAACACCTATGTGCCTACACTTTTCTGTCATCGCACTACTCGCGAACCATTCATACTTATGCTACCTTTACTGTTCGATCATGTCTGGACGTGTTAACATGACTCAAGTCAGTTGACGACTCTCATTAACGAACAAGTTGCTGCGGCGCTCGCAGCCGCACAAGTAGGAGGTATAACCTGCTATTCCAGACCTATCCTAGGATGTTAGATCCTACTCTCGTGACCCAACTCTCGCGCTTAACATTGATCTATCTTTCTCGCGCAACGGGTCAGAACGCATAGCAACCTGTCTGCACATTCAAGAACTTCATGGACTGTCGTCCAAGCACATTCAGTGGCACAGAAGGAGCAGTTGGACTACTCCATTGGTTTGGGAAGCTCGAGTCGGTATTCGAGATGTGTGAATGCCCTGAGGCTCGCAAGGTCAAGTACGCCACTGTTACGTTGGAAAGGATCGCGCTAACCTGGTGGAACGCGCAAGTTCGGATATTAGGGCTCGCAGCTGCTAACGCCACCCCTTGGAACGAATTCAAAGAACGCATTAAAAGGGAATACTGCACGCGTGATGACATCCACAAGTTGGAAGTGGAGCTTTACCATTTGAAAATGACGGGGTCAGGAAATTGATGCTTATACGAAACGGTCGAACGAACTGGCCATCTTGCGTCCAACCATGGTGGATCCTCCAAGCAAGCGTATCGAATTGTACCTCAAGGATCTAGCCTCAGAAATTCAGAGCCATGCTACATCGGCTAACCTCGACAATATCCAAGACATTCAGTGTCTTGCTCATCGCGTCACGGATCAGGCAGTGGAACAGAACAGGCTGCCTAGTTATATCAGCGCTATTACTACCGCTACCACTTCTGCTACTCCCGCTACTCCCAGTGACAACAAGAGAAAATGGGAGGGGGATTCCAGCAAGGGATCAGTTTCTGTTCAGTCTCAAGCACAGCAGCGCAAGACTAATGACTATCAGAGCACTGGTCAACAATCTTCTGGTAGTCAAGGGTTGCAACCTCGTCTTAGTTGGTCAGACACTCTCCATCAACCTCATTCCCTAGTCATGGGTAGTTTCGACATCGTCATTGGGATGGAATGGTTATCCCAACAGCAAGCAGAAATCCTATGCAAAGAAAAGATTGTTCGCATTTCCTCGTGCTGGTCAAGAACCTCTCGAAGTTCAATGCGACGAGAGTGGTGCTGTGGTTGGCATCACCTCTTTCTTGAAGGCTCAGAAATGTTTGCGGAAGGGCCACACCGCAATTTTGGCTCTCGTTACTGACGCATCAGCGAAAGAAAAGAAGTTGGAAGACCATCCAGTTGTACGTGACTTTCCTCAGGTGTTTCCTAAAGATTTACCTGGTCTACCGCCTCATCGTCAGGACGAATTTCAAATCGAGCTCGCTCCAGGAACATCACCCATAGCTCGAGCACCGTATCGCTTAGCTCCACCAGAATCGGAAGAACTATCGACGCAGCTACAAGAAATCTTGGATAAGGGATTTATCCGACCTATCTCTTCGCCTTGGGGGCTACAAGAACTATTGGATACCAATTATCGGTGAAAAAGAAGGATGGCACCTTCAGGATGTGAAATTGATTACCGCGAACTGAACAAGGTCAAAGTGAAGAACCGTTATCCTCTTCCACGCATTGACGACTTATTCGACCAGTTGCAAGGGTCGAGTTACTATTCCAAGATTAATTTAAGGTCATGGTAACATCAGCTGAGAGTCCGGGATGAGGACGTCTCCAAGACAGCATTCAGAACTCGCTACGGCCATTACGAGTTCCTTGTCATGCCATTCAGGCTTACGAACGCGCCTGCAGTCTTCATGGATCTTATGAACAGGGTGTGCAAACCCTATCTTGACAAGTTCGTCATTGTCTTCATCGACGACATTCTGATCTACTCCAAGAGTCAGGAGGAACACAAGCAGCACTTACGTCTTATCTTGGAACTTCTTCGAAAGGAACAACTGTACGCCAAGTTTTCAAAATGCGACTTCTGGCTTCGTGAAGTCCACTTCTTAGGCCATGTGGAAAACAGGGATGGGATTCATGTCAATCTATCCAAGGTAGATTCGATCAGGAACTGGTCTACACCACGTACACCAACGAAATACGCCAATTCTTGGGTTTGGCGGGTTACTACAGACGGTTTATCAAAGATTTCTCAAAGATTGCACAGCCACTTACACTGCTGACACAGAAAGGTGTTACCTACCGTTGGGGAGATTCCCAGGAAACCGCTTTTCAGTACTTAAAGGGTAGGCTTTGCAGCGCACCTATTCTCTCATTGCCAGAGGGCACGGACGATTTTGTAGTATACTGTGATGCATCCATCCAGGGTTTTGGATTTGTGTTAATGCAGCGCGACAAGGTCAATGCTTATGCTTCGTGCCAACTCAAGGTTCACGAACGGAATTATACAACGCACGACTTAGAGCTGGGAGCTGTTGTTTTCGCGCTTAAGATATGGCGACACTACCTGTACGGTACCAAGTGCCCTATTTACACCGATCACAGGAGTCTCGAGCATATCTTCAGACAGAAGGAATTGAACATGCGCCAACGTCGATGGGTTGAACTACTAAACGACTACGAATGCGCCATCAAGTACCATCCAGGCAAAGCCAATGTTGTGGCTGATGCTCTCAGTCGGAAAGACACTCTACCTAGGCGGGTACGAGCTTTGTAGCTCACTATTCAGTCTGATCTCCCTGCACAAATACGAGATGCTCAGGTGGAAGCATTGAAACCGGAAAACGTAAAGGATGAAGCTTTGCGTGGCTCAAGGCAACGATTAGAACAAAGGGGAAGACGGCGCCTACTATGTAACAGGACGTATTTGGGTCCACTATACGGCGGTTTACGAGAACTTGTGATGGATGAAGCACACAAGTCTCGCTACTCGGTACATCCAGGGTCGGATAAAATGTACCACGACATTAGAACTACATATTGGTGGCCTAGCATGAAGGCCCACATTGCAACTTACGTCGGCAAATGTTTGACTTGTGCGAGAGTCAAGACAGAGTACCAGAAACCCTCAGACCTACTTCAGCAACCCAGGATACTGCAATGGAAATGAGAAGAAATTTCCATGGATTTTGTTACAGGCCTACCCAGATCCCAGCGTGGGAATGATACTTTATGGGTGATCGTGGACCGACTCACCAAGTCTGCGCACTTCCTGGCTATAAAGGAAACGGATAAGTTCTCCACTCTCGCGGACATCTATCTTAAAGAAGTTGTTTCGAGGCACGGGGTGCCCACCTCCATCATTTCGGATCGGGATGCACGATTCACGTCAGAGCTATGGCAAGCGATGCATAAATCTTTTGGCTCACGATTAGTCATGAGCACAGCATATCATCCTCAGACGGATGGGCAGTCTGAGCGAACGATACAAACCCTAGAAGACATGCTTCGGGCATGTGTTATCGATTTCGGCAACAACTGGGAAAAACACCTCCCTTTAGTGGGGTTTTCGTACAATAACAGTTACCACACTAGCATTCAAGCCGCTCCATTCGAGGCATTATACGGACGTAAATGCCGGTCACCTCTCTGTTGGGCAGAGGTGGGGGATAGTCAGATTACGGGTCCAGAGATTGTAGCGGACGCCACAGAAAAGATTGCACAAATACGACAACGCATGGCGGCAGCACGCGACCGTCAGAAAGCCTACGCGGATAAGCGTAGGAAGCCATTGGAATCTCAGGTCGGGGACCGGGTTTTACTTAAAGTCTCACCCTGGAAGGGTGTGGTTCGTTTTGGTAAACGAGGCAAGCTCAATCCACGGTATGTTGGACCGTTCGAAATCACTGAAAGAATAGGCCCAGTAGCCTACAGACTGAACCTACCAACTGAACTCGGTGCAGTTCACAATGTATTTCACATGTCGAATCTGAAGAAGTGCCTGTCAGATGAGACCCATATAGTTCCTTTTAAGGAACTCACTATCGACGAGCGGTTGTAGTTCGTCGAGGAACCAGTTGAAATCACGGACCGGGACACAAGAGAATCCCTCTTGTTCGAGTTCATTGGAACTCCAAACGTGGCCCAGAGTACACCTGGGAACGCGAAGACGAGATGACAGAAAAGTACCCCCAGTTATTCAAAAACCGTGCAACCACTACTGAGACTGAAGCTACTAGTGCGGAATTTCGGGACGAAATTCCAAATCAACGGGGGGATGATGTGACACACCAGGAAAAACCAGTGAACAATACAGCTTACCTAGCTTCCTCAGTGAGTGCGTACCAAATTTCGGGACGACATTTCTTTTAAGTTGGGGATAATGTGACAACTCGAATTTCCAAGATTCTATTTCGCATTTATTGCACGTTCATTGTTTGTGTAGTTAATTATTTGTGCGATTAGTTGCTATGAAATTGTATACGTTTTAATTCAATGAAGTGTATTGTGTGATTTGTGTATGGTTGTTTGTTAATTTAGAAAGACTTGTCAAATATGTGAACTTGGTGGTGAAACGGTGAAATTGATGTGAGATGGTGGTGTGCTTGTGTAAGATATAGTAATTCAGGGTGTAGAGAGCATTAGTGAAATCCTAATGATATTTAACCCTAATCCCTTTTCTTCACTAAGCATTTTCATAAAAATCCAAGCACGTACTTTTCTCTGGCAATCATCACCAAATCATTGGCAAGACATTCATCACTTGTGATTCCTCTTTTTTTCCCCAGAATCGTTCAAGGTAATTGGTTACTGATTATCCTAATACTTGTAAACCCTAATTGATAGTTTGATAATATCAATTCTTGATTATTATGATTCTTGTAAACCCTAGTTCTTCTTTCGTATGTGAGTTCTGTGCTTAATTATTGATTCTGAATATTGTGATATGGTTATGGTTGGGTGTAAACATTTGCTTGATGATTAAGAGCATGATATCAGAACTGTTGATGATTAATTCGATTTCTACACTTTGAACACATGAATTAGGGTTTCCTGATCGTGAAAAACAAAGACGTAACTGTTACAATGAAAGTGAATGCTCGCATGATTTGATTATTGTTTGTTCGAGTTTCTAATAATGATACCTAGTCCGACCTTTTTAAGTGATAAGGCATATGTCCGATGTTTTTAAAGGTTAAGGGTTTTTCCCGAGTTTTAAATGAGTGATGTGCCCGAGTTCTTGCTTGTGATTGTGTCCGAAGTTTGCTTATAAACTCATAGTCCGAGCTTGTTCATCATTTAGTGATCCGACTTTTATAAGCAAACATATGGGGTCCGAGCTTATGTAGTGGTCCGAGTTTAGACAAAGGGAAGCCACTGTCCGAGTTTATATGAATGCTCAAGGGTCCGAGTTTGTGAGGATCCCCACCATGGTCCGACTTTTTAAAGGGGAAACCCCCCCCACACATGGTCCGAGTTTAGTGTTAATGGTCCGAGCTTTCTTATTTAGCAAGGATATAGTCCGACTTTTGTATCTAAGGGGATAGGTCCGACTTTCTTTGATATTTTGTTGATGTCTGACTTTATTAATCATCAAAAGGGTCCGAGTTTTGTGACCACTTCCCATGTCCGACCTTTTTAACCCCCAACCATCCCCACATGTCCGAGTTTTTCAAGTGGGAGTTAAGTTATCTGAGTCTTGAACCCCCATGTGATTAGTCCGACCTTTAACCCCCTCCTTAGTGTCCGAGTTATGTTCAATGTATGCATGCTTAACTTAATTATGTTCACCAGCAAACACATTAAGTAACAGTTCTGTAAACAGTTAACTCTATCATCTTATGCATGAAATCTTGTTAAGTATGTAATGTAGTTACGCATGTAAATCATGATAAGTGTAATAGTTCTGCGAAATTATGTTATCATGTTAAGCATGTTGATCCTGTTAAACACGACTAATCTGCTAACTGTGTTACTAAATAACCTTATTCGTATCAATCAAGAACTGTATCGTATGTGATGCATGATGTTAACTGTAAAACGCTCTATGCTATAGATTACCTGCGTATTAATACGAACATGAACTGATTTATTACACGTGCACACAATAGGACTTGACTGATTACTTGTGAGTGCATAACATAACATATCGAGCAAACCAAGGTGAGTTCACACTCTTACTAAGGCATGGGATTCCCAGGGCTTGGGAATGGGATTGAAGGAATAAGGTTGAATAGATTCGTACTGACACTAAAACTAGACTACCATACCATTGTCCTCGGTTGTGCAGGACACATAATACTTACTACTATCCTCGGTTGTGAAGGATACTTATACTTACTACTATCCTCGGATGTGAAGGATACTTATACATACTACTATCCTCGGTTGTGAAGGATACTTATACCTATTACTATCCTCGGTTGTGAAGGATACTTATACACACTACTATCCTCGGTTGTGAAGGATACTTATACATATTACTATCCTCGGTTGTGAAGGATACTTATACTTAATTACTATCCTCGGATGTGAAGGATACTCACGTAAGACCTACGTGAATTTATACTTACTACTGTTCTCGGATTGTGAAGAACACATATGGTTACGAATAGTCTAGTGGTTATACAACATGGGAAGCCCCCACCAATAGATCGTACTAACGGCCCAGTAGAGCCACCTGTTATAAACGAACTTACTATTACACATTTACTTTCTGTGAACTCGCTCAACTAGTTGTTGATCCTCTGTTACACGCCTTGCAGGTCGTTAGGTATATGGAGCTTGCACAGGGAGGAGCAGGTCGTTGTGGGCTTGGATCGTGATCGCTTCTTTAAACACTTATGACATTACATTATTAATTATGTTGGGTTTACTTACATGCTTCCGCTACTTAAACAAATGTTTGGTTTTGAACATCAATCATGTCTTGTTGAATTATATTATCTACTTTTATTATTAAATGCTATGTTCGATATGATTGATGGCTTGATCCTGGTCAGTCACGCTCCCAAGCGGTGATACTCCGCAGGTGGATTTTGGGGGTGTGACACAGACAAGGGGGCACGATGACCGAAGCTATTGAAGATCATCTCACCGTCATGAGCGGCTAGTCTTTTCTGGTTTCCTCCGGATGGAGGGTTTGTGTAATTAGGTACTTTTATGTGTTTTTAACCATTTTACCTGGTGATCTAAGCATTCGATGCTTTTCACCATGGATTTAATTGACTGATTGTAACTGATTGCATTTATTTAAACCTTGATTTCTAAGCATTCAGTTCCCGAGAGTTCTAGTAATTGGGATATATTTGACATGCGATTAGGGTTTGTAATTGTAATTGATAATCATTTGATAACCTCCCGTTATGTATTGACCGGAGTACTTAGTCGTTGGTTATCACAATTAGTTAATTAGGTTAAACATTTATGTCTATGTGAATGTTTTGATTAAACACATAACTGAACTTGATTGCAAAACCTGAAATTTGGAGGAACCATCTTCCCTCCTATTGATTTAAATCTCAATTTTAGTTTGCTAATTTAGATAATTCTCATAATCAGTCAAACAGATTTTCTATTTCAGTAGTAATTAATTAATACTTTTCATTCGACACTTTCCACAATCCTCCTCTGGTTCGATATCCGACTTACTCTAGCTACTAGTTTATTTCGGTTTTTGCATGTCCATAATGACAGACATCAGCTGCTGATCCCACTGCTCCAGGTGATTATAGCAGCACACCCACTTCTCTGAAACCCACACATGCCACTACCAAAAAGACCAAAAAGAAAACATCCAGAAAGCCCCCAAACCTAAAACTAAGGCACCTCTGGAAGGTGAGATCCCAGAGCCACTGCCAGTGACAACACAAATGTCATCAATAACCACTGCTACTACTTCCTCACAGCAGATGGAAGAAAGATCTCTACCCTTGCCTCAAACTCCTCCTGCATCCTCACAAAAGGATCAGGTTGTAAACACAGGGACCCCACATTATGAAGCTTTGGACCCACTCGGATCCATCTTCCTCAGTCCTGATCCCAAGGACATGTCTCTTTCAACACCATTATCTTCACCCCTCTCATTACCACAATCCATGCTACCTTTGTTGCATGCGGTTAATATAGCTCAGACACAAACCAGTTCCTCTCAATCACCTATCACTGAGAGTATACTCCTACAAGTGACTGGGTCTGATGTCTATACCTCTGCTATCCCAGCAACAACTGAGGAGGTTACAGTGCAGGAGTTACAAGTAACTCCTGTCAGTAGTTCAAGTGGAGCAGCCACTACAAATGTTGAACCCACTGGTTTACATTTGGACAGTGGTTACATTCATAAGACTCCCTTGAAGGCAATTTCTTCAATAGCACCACTGAGACCCACCAGTGAGTTTGTGATGCCCACTGGTAACCTCAAAAGGTTGTCAAGTGCTGAAGATAGAAGTCCCCAGTACCAAGAACAAGGGGCATCAATGAATAACTTTTGGGATTCAGTTCCTAAGTCACACATTGGTACAACCACTGCTGGTGGGGATTCAGATGATCCCATAAACTTGGGTGATGACTCAAAATATCAGGAATTGACGGGCAGAGTTGAAAACCTTGAAAATTCAGTTGCTGAAATAAAGGATATGGTGCCACAGCTGTTAAAAGCTCAGAAAGCACAGTCCACTGCTGTTCCAGCTCAAGCACCTGCACAACCTGCACCTGCTGCAAATGAGCTATGGAATGTATTCCAACCACTGCTGGAAAAAGAAAAAACAGATGGCTGATCAGCAGCATGCTATACATGTACAAATGCTAACAAACATGGTGGAATCAAGGTTTAAAGATACTCAGTCAGACATCAAAGCTACCAAGGCTCATCTCCAAAGTACCACTGGAAAAGTTCCTCCCACTGTCTTTTTCATGAATGAACCCTTTCCAGATAATGCCAAAAAGGGGGAGACGATCAAGTGTAAGAAAAAGGGAATTGACGATGGTATCTTTATTGAGCCAGAAAAGGATAGCCAAACCAAAGCTGCTGTATCAACACACACCACATCACCACACACCACCACAACCACTGCTCCACCATCATCATCATCTGTGATCACATCACCATCACCAAAACCAAATTCACCACTGAAAACAACCACCCCACCATCTCCTCCTGCCAAAAAGCAGAAGATAACAGATGTTACAACATCTGTTGTAATGACAAAAGTGGTTGAAGCACCAGTTATTCCAACTGCTGTTAGTCAGACACTTTCCACCACTCAAACCACTGCCATTTCAACGACTGCTCAAAAGCAGAAGACACCTGCTGACACATTAGTAGTTGTAATGACAACAGTGGTTGAAACACCACTTGTTTCAACAGCTGTTAGTCAACCATCTACCACTGCTCTCACCATTCCTACATCACAACCAACAAAGCTTTACACCAGAAAAAGAAAAATTACTCAGGCAAATGAGGACAAATATGATCCAAATGCTGCAAAATATCCACTTGAACTGGAAGCTGTTAAAAATGAGATGAGAGAATTTTGCACTTAAGATGATCCTTCA
Source organism: Helianthus annuus (assembly GCF_002127325.2). Taxonomy (NCBI): domain Eukaryota; kingdom Viridiplantae; phylum Streptophyta; class Magnoliopsida; order Asterales; family Asteraceae; genus Helianthus; species Helianthus annuus. Next base: position 97,840,129 of record NC_035444.2, on the reverse strand, counting down.
ACAAGTAGATTTCCTTCTCTCATAGGCTTCATAGTCCCAGAAAATGTGGATGAATATCTCGAGCTCAAAGCGGTCCTTTTTTATTTCAATTTTTCATTTTGCCCAGGATAGAAGTAGATGTCCAACGGTGATGGGTTGTGTGTGCTCTATGCAGCACGTGGAACCCACAGGTATATACCACGGTTCCCTCTGCTGCCCAGGCTAAGATAAGAGCCAAAATTGAATGTGAGGGTTAAAGTGACGAAGCCATTTCTGAAAAATTGGAATTCTTGCTCACAAAAGTCAAGCTGATGGAAGACTTTGCACAAAAGCTGAGTAGAGAAAAGGCAGATCAATGAAAAGAGATGAGAAGAAAATATCTTGCATATATCATGAAAGAAAAATTCTATCCTGCTGAAGAAAAACAATTTGAAGAATGGCCAATGGTTGCTTTAAAGCATGAGGCTAATAGAATTGAAGGGATTAAAAATGATCCAAGAAAGAAGAAGACAACTCCAAATTGGAACAAATACAAAAAGCTCATTGCTGACCTAACATCTGAGTACAAAATGAAGAAACAGGAGCTGGTTGATGCTAAGGTAGACACTGCTGAAGCCATAGCAAAATGGACAAAGCAGTATACCGATGAGGCTTATGAAAGGCTTAAGAAAAGGAGAACAACTGTTTCAGACACTCCAAAGAAGCCTGACTACAAAAAGCTAGAACAGCAGATTGATGCTCTTAAAACACTGGTCACATCAACAGATAATCCGATCCTTGTCGAAAACCAAGAAAAAGGAAAAATGTTGACCAGTGAAGAAGAAAAAGAAAAGGAAGCTGAGTACTACACGGATGCCATCAAGAAAATGGATCTAAAAGAAGATAGATCAGCAAAGCTTCAAGACCTTGCCAAAAAGGTATTAACCAAACCTGCATAACCAAATGACTCAGCAGAAATATCAGAAATTGAGCCAGATCAACAAAAGAGACAAGAGCAGATTGAAAAAGAGACTGTAGAAGACATAGCTATAGCAAATAACGTCATTGAAATGGCCGGCCTTTAAACAAATGTCTGGTAGCTTACAACTTTTCACAAGACCAACATCACCAAACTCATCTAAAATAAATCTCTCCCAAGAAACCCATTGGGTTCAAAAGTACTAAAGTGGATGTCTGATCAAAAGACCCACGTATTGACCCTGGTCAGATCCAATGGCGAAGTGAAGTACATATCAAGGAAAGAAGCACTAGGTCTTGGTGTTGAAGATTTGCAGTATCTCCTTGAACTTACACTGTGTAGGGATAAGGATGACTCAAGTTCCAAGGATTTTGAAGTGGAATTTAAAAGACAAGCTAAGGAACTTCTGATGAGAAATAAAAATCCAGAATAATGAAGGGTTTTGGCATTATCTGTTCCAGGGGGAGATTGTTGGGATTGAACCCTACCAGAGGAACATATAATGAAAGCTAAAACCGGATCACTACAGTGGATTAATCATAAGCAGCTGTTTACATTAAGCTTTCCCCTCGATAGTGGTTATCTAACAGCTAATAGATCTCAAGTACTGCTCAATAGAACAACTGATGAACCAAACATTGATGAAACTCTAAAGACTGCTGAAGACAAACACTGACGCTCTATCTACTGATGCTTCTCAAGTACTGCTGAAGGCACAAGCACTGCCCATTCAAGGACTGATCACCTTTGAAGAAAGCACTGATGCTCAACATCAGTGCTCAGGCTACATCAGTGGAAAGTGAAACAGTAGTTTCTCTATGTTTTGTATTTTACTGATAATCAGTTGTTAGACATCAGTAGTTTGTATAGAACAGTGTTTATAGGTTGTTAGGTTGTTAGATGTCACTTTCATGGTGACGTCAGCTGAGATGCTTCAGTGGTTTGGTTTGCCTATAAATGGAGTAGTACTCTGTACTGTTACATTTGATTGACTGAGCGAGTTCTTCTCCTCATGTCTAATCCTTTCATCTTGTGCAATCAACCTTGGAGCATCAGGCTGAGGGGGAGTTTAGTTTTGTAAGCATGCTTGTAATCATTTGCTTTGTAATTCAATCATTCGACTCAATGTGAAGCATTTGTTTATCAATCTATTTTCCTCTTTGATTGTGTTTACAAAGCTTGTATTCATTTCCGCTGCACTTTACATTATTTCATTTTCTCTTAATGTACAAATTATACAAACAAACACAATCATGACAGCCTCCGATCCTAACACTAAGATTCGCAGAATCTGAGGAAATCTTGATAGTACAGATACGCCTCTACACACGGGGTCGTGCCCAGCGGACACGGGAGCGTGGTCAACTAATGCAGACAAACTGCAATTAATGAAGAAAGAGAAGAAGGATGGACACGGGGCCGTGCCCGAGCTACTGTTCAGGCTATAAATAGGGGTGCTTGGCTCATTTGCAAACCATCCCTTGGCACACCACCTCTCTCACACTTCAACCACCACCTACCACCATCATAACACCATCATCCACCACCATCATCCAGTGTCCATCATAGAGTGTGTGAGTCGTCTCGGGATCCAAGATTGATCGTAAGAGTTCTTGACAATAAAAGGCCATGTTTGCCTAAGTCTCTTACATCACTTGGTGAAGACAAGTGTTTAGTGTAAAACTTTTTATTTTTAATCTTTTCACACTTTTTATTTGGTTATGTATTAATGACTTTAATAACTAGTTTCTTATGTTGAAGGTGATTCTTCCTTATCGTTTGTCCGTGGTGTCTTGGCATTATTTTACTGTCTATATAAAATAAAAGATTTTCACCATTCATATCTCCACGGTCAATATGGATATATGTTGGCTACCTGGTCGGGGGTTAAGGGAACAGTTTGGTAAGAGTGTTGCCATTGTTCAGTGTGTAGATCCTGCAAAGGACCTGGGTCAAATTTAGTAGGACCTCCTTCAATACCCACCAATATTGGATGGCGGGGGTCCAAACTCTTTGATCCCCTCATAAGTAAGCTACTATTAAAACTTTAACCCGGCTACTTAGGACTGTATCCCTGGTGACTCAGACTACTTAGCCGAGGGTAACGTCACCTTCAAAAGAGGGGCCTACCACATTATGCATTAATAACTTAATTAATTATCTTTCAATAATCCGACCCTTTAGGATTGTATCCTTGCTGACTCAAACTACTGGGTTGAGGGTAACGTCACCTTCAAAAGAGGGGCCTACTAAAATAACTAAGATAATCTCTTAAAAAGTGCAAAAGTGCGGAAATAATCAAAGGTTACACTACACACGAGTCGGATCCAAGTGATTCATCTTGTCTATCTGTTTTTACTTTTATTTTTATTTTCAATATTTTAGTTAGTTTTATTTTTGTAGTTTAAAAACCTTTTTCTAATTTTTGATTTGATTAGACGTTGAGGATAAACCGGTACTAAAAGCTCTTGTGTCCTTGGACGACCTCGGTATCTTACCAAGACTCTACTACGTCCACGATGGGTGTACTTGCCCATATGTGTGTTTAGTGTTAGTAAATATCGTGTTTTATAAATTTAAAACTTGGCAAAAAAGTGTTAAAGGGCTTAAAAATATACATTAAAAACTATACACACTTACGCACATCAAGTTTTTGGTGCCGCTGCCGGGGACACAAGAGTTTTAAGAAAGCTTAGAATCGACGGCCTAATCAGTTTTTCAAAACTTTTTCAAAACGCGCGCACATTTTTCCGCATTTTAGTTTAGTTTGCATTTACAGTAGCCTGAACACGGGGCCGTGCTGCACGTTTTTCATAAAACACCTAGATACAGAGACTGAACACGGGGTCGTGCTCACTGAACACGCCCTCGTGCTCAACAAAACCAGTAACATTAATTAAAACTCCCAGATATAGACCCTGAACACGGGTCGTGTCCACTGAACACGGGGCCGTGTCCGGCTTCTGTTTCCATTTTTATTTTTGTTTTCTGGTCCCGAGACTCTGTTGTGGTCTGTTGAGTGATTCTTATGGATTAATACTCAGGAGGCTACAACTACACCTTTGAGGAGGATGATTATAGGGTAGATTATTGCACTAATTGTGGTAACCCGCACTCGGTACAATTTTGTAACTTATTTCAACCATCCACTTCATACACCTACTATGAGGAGCCCAGGTACGAGCCATCAACTTCATACACATCCTATGAAGACCAAAGGTATGAACCTTCTCCCTCATACTCATATTTTGATGAACCAAGGTATGAGCCTTCATACTCATACTTTGTGGAACCAAGATATGAGCCACCACCTTCGTATGCTTATCATGAGGAACCATGGCGTGAACAACCCACCTCATATGAGTATTATGAAGAACAAAATTTCGACCCTTATCCATTATATTCTTACAATGAAGAACAATGGTGTGAACCATCTACTTCATATGAGTATTATGAGGAACCAAGGATCGAACATCCGGATTCAAGCTTTGAAAATCCCAATCCTTACTCTATGACCGAAGTGACCAATAGGATATTAGAACACCTTAAAACTATAGAGTGCTACATAAAATAATCTCGCGCAAGGGAAGAGGAGTCCCACGCAAGAGAAGAATTAAATAAAAAAGAGTAGTTGAAGAGGTAAAAATGGAAGAACAAATAAGTGAAAAACCGACACATGAGTTAAACAACGAAAGAGGTGAGACCATCGACGTTAAAATTCAAGAAGAGTCTAATTTTGAAGAAATTAATCTCTTGTCACCTTCTTTCGAAAATCATTGTTTAGTTCCCACTCATGCTAAGTTTTTAAAAGAGTTAAACACTAACACTAAAATTGACGAAACGGTAAGTATTAAGTTAACTAACGATCAAACTTCGCAAATAAAAGAAGACCCATTTGAAATCAACATTACAGCGGTTCCATGTTTTTTTCAAAACTCATTTATTAGTAATATCACGATTGATAAAGATCTTTGTGTTAACATAATGCCTATTTACATTTTCGAAAAATTAAGTATTAGTGATTTTTCTCCACTTCAAATACCCATTTTTCTATCCGATCGGAAAGTAATAAAATCAATCGGTATAGTTGAGGATGTTTTGGTTCAAACAAATCAATTGGTAATCCCAACCGACTTTGTCATCCTTGATGACGCTCCTCTAGTGTTGGGACGACCTTTTGTAAAAACTCACGAAGCTTTGAAAAACCGGAAGTACAACAATCTATCTTTTCAATTAGGGGCATTCAAAAGGAGCATCGATCTTGAGCGTTCAATGAAATATCCTTTTGGCAATAATGACCCCCTAATTGAAGATGAAGATGAACCACCCGATACAAGTGAAAAGATCGACCACTTTGTTGAAGAAGACGTCGCCATAGAACAAACTTTTAAAGTTCTTGATCAAAATGAGCAACCAAATAAGGAGTCTCCTAAAGACCCACCTCTTGAGCTCAAAGAACTTCCAAAAGGTTTGGAATATACTTTTCTAGACAAGGATGGTAAATCACCTGTAATTATTTCGTCTAAGTTAAGTAGTTTAGAAAAAGAAAAATTAATTAAACTTTTGAAAAAACACAAAAATGCGATCGCTTGGAAGCTTGTAGATTTTAAAGGAATAAGTCCTTCCATGTGCACGCACAAAATTCTAATGAATGATGACTACAAATCGGTAATACAACCACAACGTAGAGTACATACAAATGTACAAGAAGTGGTTAAAAACGAAGTCATCAAATTACTTGACGCAGGACTTATTTACCCTATCTCCCATAGTCCTTGGGTAATTCCCGTCCAAGTAGTTCCAAAGAAAGGAGGTATGACGGTGATAACTAATGAAAAGAATGAATTAATACCAACGAGAACCGTCACATGATGGAGAGTATGTATAGACTATAGACGATTAAATGAAGCAACAAGGAAAGATCACTTTCCTTTACCCTTCATTGATCAAATGTTAGAAAGATTATCCGGTCATAAATTTTGTTGTTTCTTGGATGGTTTTTCAGGTTACTTTCAAATCCCGATAGCACCCGAAGACCAAGAAAAGACAACTTTCACATGTCCCTATGGAACTTTTGCTTATCGACGCATGCCATTTGGTCTATGTAATGCCCCCGCAACCTTCCAACGTTGCATGGTGGCCATCTTCCATGACATGATAGAAAAGACAATGGAAGTCTTCATGGACGACTTTTCTATCTTTGGAGATTCATACGACCAATGCCTTGATAATCTCGAACGAATGCTATCCCGATGTAAGGAAACTAACCTCGCCCTTAATTGGGAAAAATGCTATTTCATGGTAACGGAGGGAATAGTACTCAGTCACAAAATCTCAAGTGAAGGAATCGAAGTTGATCGAGCCAAAATAGACACTATTTCTCGATTACCTCCACCATCCTCTGTTAGAGCAATCAGAAGTTTCTTAGGGCATGCCAGATTTTATAGGCGGTTTATCAAAGACTTTTCTAAAATTTCAAGGCCTCTAACAAAATTACTTGAAAAAGATGCCCCTTTCATCTTTGACAAGGATTGCAATCAAGCATTTCTAACACTCAAGGAAATGCTAGTCAATGCACCTATCATGATAGCGCCTGATTGGAAATTACCTTTCGAAATCATATGTGATGCAAGTGACTTTGCAGTTGGAGCAGTCTTGGGACAAAGAAAAGAAAAGCATTTTCACCCAATTTATTATGCTAGTAAAACGCTTAATATGCACAAGAAAATTACACAACAACTGAAAAAGAATTACTAGCTGTGGTATTGCTTTTGACAAATTTCGTTCTTATCTTGTTCTTTCTAAAACAATAGTCTATACAGATCATGCAGCTATTCGATACCTTTTCAAGAAACAGGATGCTAAACCCCGTTTGATTCGGTGGATTCTACTCCTCCAAGAATTTGATATTGGAATCAAAGACAAAAGAGGAGCAGAAAACACCACAGCAGATCATCTTTCACGCTTAGAAGACCCAGCTTTAGAGGCAACCAGGGACGAGCAAATCAGCGAAAAATTTCCAACGGAATCCCTAGAAATGGTGGAATACAGAGAAGAACCATGGTACCCCGACTATGCTAACTACTTAGCTAGCGAAATAATCGCCAAAGGATGGCCACATTATCAAAGAAATAAAATTCCTTGCTGATGTAAAGCATTACTTTTGGGAACATCCTTATCTTTTCAAAATGTGTGCTGACCAACTCATCCGACGATGCGTACATGGAAGCGAAGCAAGAAGAATTCTCCGCCATTGTCATGAAGGTCCATACGGAGGACATCATGGTGCCGCCAGTACCGCACAAAAGGTATTTGATTCAGGATTTTATTGGCCTACCATTTACAAAGACGCGCAAAGTCTTGTCAAGACATGTGAGGCTTGCCAGCGATCAGGTAATATTTCTTCCAAAAACGAAATGCCACAAAATGGCATTATTTTTTGTGAAATTTTTGATGTGTGGGGACTCGACTTTATGGGACCCTTCCCACCGTGAAAAGGAAACGAATATATACTTGTGACAGTGGATTACTTGTCTAAATGGGCCGATGCTGAGGCACTTCCAACAAACGATGGAAGAGTCGTGGTAAGATTTCTAAAAAAATATTCTCTCGTTTTGGAACACCTAAAGCATTAATAAGTGATAGAGGTACCCATTTTTGTAATCATCAACTTGAAAAACTCTTAACAAGATATGGGGTCTATCACCGGGTCTCAGCAGCATATCACCCTCAAACAAACGGACGAGCCGAAGTGACTAATAGAGGTTTAAAACGAATACTCGAAAAAACCGTAGGGTTAAATAAAATGGAATGTGCCGATAAATTAGATGATGCTTTATAGGCTTTTCGAACTGCTTATAAAACAACAATAGGTACAACCCCATATAAGCTTGTCTATGGAAAAAGTTGTCATTTGCCAGTAGAAATAGCTCACAAAGCCTACTGGGCAATAAAAAATGTAAACTTAGATTCAGAATTTGCCGGTAAAAATCGCTTTTATCAATTAAATGAACTAGACGAATTAAGGAATTATGCATACTCTAACTCCGAAATTTATAAGGAAAGAATTAAAACTTTGCATGATAAACACATTAAACCTAATGAATTTCAAGTAGGAGATCAAGTTCTTTTGTTTAATTCACGACTTCGATTATTTCCGGGTAAATTAAAGTCTAGGTGGTCAGGACCTTTTTCCATCACCCATATTTTCCCACACGGTGCAGTAGAAATTAAATCTCGGAATGGAATTCCATTCAAAGTCAATGGCCAACGGCTGAAGCTCTTTCAAGGATTCATTGAGGATGAGGAGGAAGAAATCTCGCTTCAAACGGTCGGAGAATAAAGACACCAACATCATACCTGGTAAGTTACGAACAAGCAGATAGACATAGAAATCGGTAAGTCTTCTAACCAAGTTTTGGGAAAACAGGGCACTCACACGAGCACTAAAAAAAATATTTTAAAACTTTGCTCGGCACGGGACCGTGTCCATGCAACTGTCGGGATAAAACCCCTTTTCTCAAACAGTTTCTTCATTCCACACGCCCCGTTTCCCCAAAAACGCTCTGGTTCAGGCGATTTTTCCGCAGAATTCCGACGTCTCCTCTCATTCTAACAACATCAAGGTATGATTCTATCACCATTAGTAGTTAGATTAGGTACTTGCATGTAGTTAAAACATCAAAAATTTGGGGAAAATCTAGGGTTCTTGAACTTCATCCGGATCGAGCCTCAAATTTTTGCATAAATCTGTTAGCATTAGTTTAGATTAGTGTTATAGGAAGTAAATCCACTTGTATTGTTAATAGATTTGCCCGATTTCTCACAAAAACCCCAAACCCTTGTTTTTGAACCGAAAAACATAAAATCGAAGGGGCAAACGGTTTGTTTTGGGAAAAACGGCACTTGGGGTTTCATTTTCACGGAAAACCGCACCTACTGGACCAAAAATTTTCAACTTTTCGGGACCAGGTCGAAAAATGAAATTTTTGAGTAACAACAGCCTGGACACGGGGTCGTGTCCGCTGAACACGGGGCCGTGTCCAGCTAACTGTTTTCAGTTTTTCCGAAAATTCCACTGTTTCGTGCTAATTGTTTGTTGTATTCTTTCAGACGTCAAAGAAGTTCACAAGGTTCAATGCCAACGAGTTGGATGCTAAGGCTAGATTCGATGTGCTACGAACAAGACCGGAGGAATACCCGAGAGAAGCATGCATGGAGCTTTTAGCAACGGTGAATCAACTTGACCGGTTTAACAACCTCGTTACTGGCCCACTAAGAGTCGCCCTAACCACTCGCCATCGCTCGGTCCACGAGTATAACTTGGAGTTCTATAGCACCTTCGTGTTCAATTCAAGGTGTGACCCATTTGATAGTGATGGCGTGCAATTCCGATGCGGGGGGACCAAGTACTCAATTTCAATGGCAGAGTTCGGGTCAATAGTTGGGCTGTACATGGAGGAGGATGCGGGCAATGAAGAAAACACTGGAGGGGTACGAGAATTAAGAGAAAACGAACGCCAAGCTGCATGGGCACAAATAGGAGATGACCACTACAATCCGAGCAGTACTAAGAGCACCAAGCTAAGGAACCCTCTCTATCGCTACATTCACCGGGTCCTTACTTACTCTCTTAGTCAAAGGCATGATAGCAGCGGCGTCGTTGGGTTGCGAGATCTAGTAGTCCTCCATTGCATTCACACCCGCAGACATCTCGATGTTCCTTTCCTCCTACTCCGAAACATGCACTGGAACAGGCTTGCCAGTCCACCTACCCCTATCTTCTTCGGGGGGTGGATATACTGCCTCTTCAAGCACTTCGTAAACATGCCTCGATCCTTCCAAAAGAGCCCATGGTTGGGAAGGGTGGACATACACATCTACCGTTCCATGAACTTGATTTACGAAGCCGAAGACAGGTCGGTAAGCTTTCAAAGGGTCCAAGGGCATGCATGGAACCCGCAAGAGGCACTAGTCCTTCACGCTCCACAATTTCAACAACATCCTCAGTACCAGTACCATCCTCACGGTGATCCGGGCCAATCCTCCTCACAAGGAGGCGGTTTTCCTAACTTCCAAAGTTTACATGACTTATTGCAGGAAAACCTCAGTGCACTAGGAACACCTACAAACCTCGCCAACAACACTTACTCTCGGGTCAGAGCTATTGAAAGAAACATATCCGACATTCAGGATGACATTGGAAGTATCCGGGAGTACATGGCGGGACATGGAGGAGGAAGTGATGACGAGGACGAGGACATGGACTAGGCGGGAGGAGTGGAGATGGAAGCAGCTGGTTGGTGATCCCACAGGTTAACCCTCTTTTCTATCAAAAAATTTCCGGCCTGCGTGCCGAAGTGTTGAACAATTTACTTTCCTTTAACTTTTTTTATTTCTTGCATTTATTTTTCTTTTTAACTTTGTGGTTTGGATGATTAAACTATGGTAATTTAGGATGAATGTTGTGGTTTGGTGTGGTATTTATTAATAAGACAGGTACATATGAGGCTTAGAGTACTAAATATTAGTACTACTAAAGCCGGGACAGGAAAACCGAAGCCAGAAACCTGTTTTTCACCTTTGCAGACTGTCTACACGGGGTCGTGTCCAGCCGACACGCCCCCGTGCCCACTTCCCCAGACCTGCTGTTTGTTAAATTTCTGCAGATTTTTGCAAGACACAGTGCCGTGCCCAGCCAACACACCCCCGTGTCCACCTTCTGTAAGTTTTCGTTACTGGCAATCTGACCACGGGGTCGTGTTCATCCGACACGGGGCAGTGTCCAGACGACCAGTAACATAAAATTTTGCTTTTTCACACCGTTTTACACATTCAATCAATCTAAAAACTTATTTTTGGGATACATTGAGGACAATGTGTAATTTAAGTGTGGGGGGTTGCTAAAACCTTGAATCTTGCAAGTCCTAATTAACAAGCCACACACATAAGAAATTTTCAAAAATTTTCAAAACTTATTTTAAAAAATTTTCATTTTTTCACACCTTTTTACACATTCAATCAATCTAAAAACTTATTTTCAAAAATTTTCATTTTTTCTTACTTGTCTAGGTTTAATTTGGGAATTTCAAATTCTAAAAAGGCTATATTTTTACAAATTTACAACCGATAGCGTCGTGATAAAAAGAACCAACATAAGAAAATTATGAAACGGCATGACAAGTTTAGTTAAAATTTGATTATATATACTTGTGTAGGTGCATATGTCTGTCGACTTCGTCTTGTATCGAGTCTTGTATTCGTTTAGATAGTTCAGGGCATGAAAAACGAGAACTATATAGTGTGAAGTCATTTGGCACGAAATAGCAGAAGCTATTTCGTACGAAATGAGCATAGCCATTTCGCACGAAATGGTTATTGCCTATTTCGTGCGAAATACCCTCACCTATAAATAGGAGATGTGCCAAGTCATTTGTAACGTTTTCTGGTTTCGGTACCAGTACCGAACTACTGCTGACGTGTTGATTGATTTGTAGCAGTGTTATATCAATAAAACAAGACAATTAAAGAGTAAATCAAGTTGTTTCCAAGTCAATTCATTAGTTTCCGCCTCTTGAATTGATTAGAACTCTTCTGATGACTCGTTTAGATCGATTCCCGATCCTACAAGTGGTATCAGAGCTCAGGAGGAAGAGTTCTTGCTAAATCAGCTCGATTTCATCATAATTTCTGAATTCTACACCTTCTTTTTCAAAATTAACAACATTTAACGGTCAAAATGACTTGAATTTCACACATTATAAGCGAAACACTGTTTTAATGAATCCTTGAAAAAATTGGACCTAAAATCAAACAAAAACCTGATCAATTTTATCAAAAACTGATCGAAAAGATGACATCAGCAGCATTTCACGTGAAATAGCCTATTTCGTTTGAATCAGATCGTTCATTTCGTATGAAATACATCTTGGAACCTTTATTTCGCACGAAATACTTCATTTCGCTTGAAAAGTTACTCATTTCGTACGAAATCAAAAGTTATTTCGCTTGAATAGATCATTTCGCTTGAAGGTCATCATTTCGCTTGAGAGATACCTCATTTTGCACGAAAAGGGTTATTCCGTACCAGAAGTCATTTCGTTTGAGATTTGATTTCGTGTGAACCTGTATTTCGCTTGAAAAACTGTGACTTTGAAAATTTGTGAAAGTTGATTACCAAAACGTGGAAGAAGAGTTTTACAATGCATTTGCTACACCAGCTGCTCCAGTTACTGCTGCTGAAAAAATTGAAATTGAAATTGAAAATGAAACAGGAACATCTCAAAAGCCTCCAAAGCTTATGTACATCGAATATTTTAAAGGATGGAAAAATTTGTTTGAAAACTGGGTGCAAGCTTATAAATTTGATGCATGGTGTTCATTGGATGTAGATTATACTAAACCGAAAAATGAACGTGGGATTGAAAAAGCCTTTAGCGATTTTTCAGCAGTTGAGAAATTGAAATACACCAGTAAAAAAATGATGATTAGTCTTCTCCAACAATCCGTAAAAGAAGACATCTACGTGTTACTCCAACATCAAGGAACTGCTAGATCAATTTGGTTGGCTTTGATTAACAAGTTTAAAGGAAGCGCTGATATGATAAAGAACAAACAAGCTTTGTTAAAGAAGTCATTTGATTTGTTTATTGCATTTGAAGGAGAGACAACAAAAGCAACTATTGATAGATATTGTCATCTTGTTCTGGAAATGGGAAGATTGGAAATAAAGAAAGATGATGATGAATGGGTGGATAAATTAGCTGATGCGTTACCACAACAAAAATGGGGAACATATTTGCTGATCTTAGAACACATGAGAAAATCTGAAAGTATGAACTTGGCGAAATTTATTCAGAAAATTGAAGAACATGAATTGGATATTCAGAAAACTGCTATCATGAATAATCCAAATGCTCAACAAGATGTCAGTTTATACTACAGAGGAAATAAATTTGAGACTACTCTGAGTCCAAAGATTAAGACTACTTTCAGTGCTGATAGTTCTTCTGGAACAAATGGTAGCACAGTAACTCAGAGTGGTGGATATTCATCTTCGTATTCAAGTTTTGATCCGAATTTCACAACACCAAGTCCTCAACGATAGAATTCAACAAATCTGCAATGCAATGTTACATTGAACTTTCAAAATGGTCAAAACCTCTCTCAAGAAGTAGCTAAGCAACACATGGCGATGCTTGCCACTATGCTAGAATCGTATGAAAGCTTAGTTGCTAGTCGAATTAGAAATCCGATGCTCACCAAATAGGATTATAATCAAATTGATGCTAAGGAACTTGAGTTGATGGATATCAATTGGTGTTTAGCTAGTGCTGTAAGAAGAGCAGAAAAGTTCCAACAAATCACCGGTAGAGCTGATTTTTGTGAAATGAGTGCATCTCCGATAGGGTTTGACAAATCAAAGGTCACCTGTTTTCGTTGCAAAGAAAGGGGACATTTTAAACGAGAATGCAAAAATAAAGAAGCAACCGAAAGACAATAAAAGAATGATTATTATCAAAAATCAAATTTTCATCAAATTGATCAACAACCATCATCATCCCGTGCCATTGATGTTGAAAAGAAAAAAGCTTATCTTGTTAATCATGATGATGAAAAGGTTGCAGAAGGTTTTAGCTGGGACAAATACATTCCACCTGGTTCAGGTCTTGTAGTTAAAGTTCTGGAAGAAGAAGAAGTCAAATCTAGTCCAAAAAGAATACCGATTTTTCTAGAATTAGGAAGTGATGCAGACGCAGATGATGAAGAAGAATATATTAATAAAGCTAGAAAAGGTCTGGATACTGATAGTTTTAATTTGTTCTTTGCAGATAAGGTTGAAATGCTGAATGAGAAGAAGGCTGTCAGATTGAAGAGGGAGTTGGAAGCAAAAAGGATTGCTGTAGAAAAGGAAAAACTGGGAGCTGAGAAAGCAGAAGTTGAAGAAAGTTCAAAAGAGAAAGTTGAAGATAAAGAGTGTGAGATAAAAGTAGAATTTGATGAAGAACCAATAAGTGAAAATATGATTGAGAAGGTTGTAGAGAACATTGTTGAAGTCGAAAACTTCGTTGAAGTTGAGAAGATTATCGAGGTTGAAAAGATTGTTGAAGTCATGAAACCTTGTTTGAAATATCTGGAATCATGAAAAGATTGTGAGGAGAAAGACAAGAAGATTCATGAACTTGAAGAATTTAAAGAAAAACTGTTGTTTGATGTGAAGTATATAAAAGAGTCGTATGATGTGCTGAACAAGACAGTTGACAGTCTGAACAAGACAAACTTAGAAATGGGAGCTGCTCAGACGATGATGAGTTCTACTTTAATGACAAAGCAGAAGGTCATCAATGAGTAAATTGAAGACTGTGCTAAGCTGAAGTAGGATTTGGAGCTTTTCAACTTGTGATTATTTGATTGATCGAGTTTATCCTACTGTTGCAGGTCTTGAAGCTTTTCAAGATAAAAAGACTGAAGAGGATACGGGTAAGAAACAAAGTGTCAAGTATAACAAGTGTCCGCCTCCAATCTATGAAAGTTATGCTCCAAGAAAACCAAACGAGGAACGATTAAAAAATGCACTCAACATAAAGTTAGCGGCTGTAACCATTGATGAGTTACCAGACAACATTGATGTCACATTCACAGCATCTGACACTGATCATGAGTCTGAGTTGTTAAAGAAAGTGGTCGATCAGGTTTTGGATATGGATGAAGAGTCAAAGTCGGAGTCTAAATCTGAGAGTTCGATTTCATCAGAAAAGAGTCCGAGTTCACCAGTCAAACGGGTTTATAATAAATAATTCTTGTTATCAAAATCTAATTTGAATGACGAACCAATCAAAGTGGCATATACTTTGAATGATTCAGATAAGTTATATTCTGATGAAGAATTTCCAATAAGAAGTGTTAAAACTAAACAGATCAAACAGGTTTTCAAATTAACATAAATTAATATTTTTCAATTAATATTTCTGAAATAAAAGATGTAAATCTTCATGAAAAACCAAACCAGGGAGTTTCTTCTAACCCAAAGATTGAAGAAGAAAAAAGGTTATAGTTCTAGTTAAGGTTATCGAAAGAAACCAAACCATAACGGTAATTTCAAAAAGAATGGATTAGGTTTCATTCCCCTAGAAAATCATAAAAATGAGAAAATTTATAAACCAAAAACTAAATTTGTGTCAGGAACAAGCTCAGTAGAAGAAGAAAAGAAACCCATTATGGAGACAGTCAAATAAAGAGTTTCTTGCTGAGAAGAAAAAGAAGATGGTGAAAAATCTGAGAAGAAAATTGAACGAAGAACCTGTTACAGGTGCCAAGAAGTTGGACACATTGCTTGGAATTGTCCAAAGTCCAACAACTAAAAACAGGGAGTTTCTTCTAACCCAAAGATGAATGAAAAATGGGTTAACAAAACAGTACAACCAACAGAAAAGATCAAAATGTTCAAAGATTCGATTTTTGTAACTGATGAAAGTTCAAAACGGTTTTACAAAAGAAAAGTCGATTCAAACAAACAAAAGTGGGTTGTTAAATCAGAGAGTAGTTCTGACAATGAATCTGACTCGTCAAAGTCAGAGGAGTCAAATGTGGTGAAAAATGAAGAGAATTGCATTCCAGAAATGAACGAGAAAAAATTTCCGTTATTATCAAAAGAAAATTTGAAGTTGAAAGTTGGTAAGGTTGAAATTTCAGATCAATTCCTTGCTGGTAAGAAAGAATTTGATGCTGAAAAAGTGTTTAATGGAAAAGTTAAACATATATTTGGAAAAATGGTTGATGGGAAGGTTAAAGGTGCAAAAGAGTTTTATAAATCAAAAAGATGGTGGGATAGAGTTGAATCAAAATCACCCAAGGCTGGTCAGGCTTGGGTGACAGCTTTTTCAACTTAAAAATCCTGACTTGCCGGAGCTCCCAAGTTGGAAATTGTGGAGCATGAATCGGCATAATTCTTTAAAATTGTTTGTGTGAAAAATTTTAAAAATGTTAAAATTCGAACAAGTGTATCTTGCCGGAACTCCCAGGTTGGTAAGTGTGGAGTAGGAATCAGCATCTTCATACAAATGGTTATAAAAGAGGTTTTCACCTACAAGTGGTTAATCAAGGTCATTAGGTTGAACTTGATTTAACTATCATTCATGTGATATTAAGAAAACAATGTGATGAAACCCCTAACCTACAAGTGGTTTGTAAAATCAACAAAACTAATTTTCCAGAAAAATCATTTTGATTAAAACAAACTTAAGTATTTTGAAATCATAATGGGAAAATAGTTTGCTGTTGAGTTATACAACTTGTGATTATTTGATTGATCGAGTTTATCCTACTGTTGCAGGTCTTGAAGCTTTTCAAGATAAAAAGACGGAAGAGGATACTGGTAAGAAACAAAGTGTCAAGTATAACAAGTGTCCACCTCCAATCTATGAAAGTTATGCTCCAAGAAAACCAAACGAGGAACGATTAAAAAATGCACTCAACATAAAGTTAGCGTCTATAACCATTGATGAGAACTGTAGGTGCATATGTCTGTCGACTTCGTCTCGTATCGAGTCTTGTATTCGTTTAGATAGTTCAGGGCACGAAAAACGAGAACTGTATAATGTGAAGTCATTTCGCACGAAATAGCAGAAGCTATTTCGTACGAAATGAGCATAGCCATTTCGCACGAAATGGTTATTGCCTATTTCGTGCGAAATACCCTCACCTATAAATAGGAGATGTGCCAAGTCATTTGTAACGTTTTCTGGTTCCGGTACCGAATTGCTGCCGACTTGTCGATTGATTTGTAACAGTGTTATATCAATAAAACAAGACAATTAAACAGTAAATCAAGCCATTTCCAAGTCAATTCATTAGTTTCCGCCTCTTGAATTTATTAGAACTCTTCTGATAGACTCGTTTAGATCGATTCCCGATCCTACAACTTGATCACATGAAAACCCATTCCCACAAAAAGTGAGTTTTGAGCCTTATTTGAGCATACAAATACATATCTTTAAACTAAATGCTCAGTTTTCGTTTCTTGTGTGAATAGCCGCTTGGTTCTTACAACTCTAGAACTTGCCACGACGATAAAATTCCCTGTCCTTACCAACTTAAACCCAAGTAAGTAAATGATGGAGGCATTAGGACTAACCCTTTTTATTTCTACACCATCAAGTGCACGGGGCCGTGCCCAGCCAACACGCCCCCGTGTCCACCTTCTATAAGTTTTTGTTACTGGCAATCTGACCACGGGGTCGTGTTCATCCGACACGGGGCCGTGTCCAGATGCCCAGTAACATAAAATTTTGCTTTTTCACACCTTTTTACACATTCAATCAACTTAAAAACTTATTTTTGGGACACATTGAGGACAATGTGTAATTTAAGTGTGGGGGGAGGGGGGGATGCTAAACCCTTGAATCTTGCAAGTCCTAATTAACAAGCCTTACATAAAACTCTATTGGAACCGCTAATCACCCCAAATTTTTTTCAAAAATTTTCATTTTTTCTTACTTGTCTAGGTTTAATTTGGGAATTTCAAATTCTAAAAAGGTTATATTTTTACAAATTTACAACCGATAGCGTCGTGATAAAAATACCAACATAAGAAAATTATGAAACGGCATACAAGTTTAGTTAAAATTTGATTATATATACTTGATCACATAAAAACCCATTCCCACAAAAATTGAGTTTTAAGCCTTATTTGAGCATACAAATACATATCTTTAAACTAAATGCTCATTTTTCGTTTCTTGTGTGAATAGCCGCTTGGTTCTTACAACTCTAGAACTTGCCACGACGATACATTCCCGGTCCTTACCAACTTAAACCCAAGTAAGTAAATGATGGAGGCATTAGGACTAACCCTTTTTATTTCTACACCATTATTTTTTTTTATTTTTTTACCACCTACCCAAAATTCCCCTAGTTAACCCCTTTGAGCCTAAACCTTTTTATTTCTTAACACAAACCAAACACCCTTTTTACCCACCTAAACCCTTTTTCATTTTTAACCCTTTATTTTAGTAACAAAGCTCGGTTTTTCTGATGACATGGTTATTAAAAAAAATGATGATGAAGCCAAAAAAACAAACAAGTTTATCAAAAATAACTTTGTTTGAAAGGAATGCTTCATCAAAACAAAAAAGTTATGAAAAATAAAAAGCCTTCCGAAAAACAGACGCTTTTTACGCTTTTCGCCCTTTTACTAACCACTAACCCAACCACCCACCTTTAGCCCAAGCCTAACCCTTCACCCAAAAGTCCTCTTGATATTTACAAAGGTTTATAGTTAAAAAGGAGGAGGATTGATTGCTTGACAAGCTTATGGTAGGAGTAAGTTCGATGCCGCTCTCCAGTTATTCACTAAAATACATCTTCGGCCGAGTGTTGAGTGATCCCCCGTGAGGTATGTGAACTTGTATATAAATGGAATTTTAAAAAGGCATGTTATGCCCTAATAAGTAATTTATCTTATGAAATGTTTTTAATAAATCATGACGAATAAGATTGTAAATAAATAAAAATAAAGCTTAATAAAGAATCTTGGAAATCCCGACACTCTATGACAAGCCTTCCATTTGGGAGTGTAAAGCCACATTATAAAGAGTTTTGCTTGAGGACAAACAAAGATTCAAGTGTGGGGGTATTTGATGTGCACAAAATGCAACATATAAATTACATCAATTGTGGCATAAAACTAACCCTTTTTAGTACTACTGTTGGAAAAAGTGTGTTTTTGTCTTCCTTTTGTATTTTCAGGATTAAATGAGCTCAAATGAACAAAAGAAGCAAAAAGGAAGCTAAATCTAACATAAATACAAGAAAAGGAACAAACGTGGCATGCTCGGCCTCCCGACAGCATCTTCCCAAGCAAAACAAGAAAACAGAATGCTGAACACGCCCCGTGCTCAGCAAGCACGGGGGCATGCCCAAGAGTCAGCAGAAAAGACAAAGCTAAGATTCGCAGAATCTGAGGAAATCTTGATAGTACAGATACGCTTCTGCACACGGGGTCGTGCCCTGCGGACACGGGGGCGTGGTCAACTAATGCAGACAAACTGCAATTAATGAAGAAAGAGAAGAAGGATGGACACGGGGCCGTGCCCAGCGGACACGGGGCCGTGCCCGAGCTACTGTTCAGGCTATAAATAGGGGTGCTTGGCTCATTTGCAAACCATCCCTTGGCACACCACCTCTCTCACACTTCACCCACCACCCACCACCATCACAACACCATCATCCACCACCATCATCCATTGTCCATCATAGAGTGTGTGAGTCGTCTCGGGATCCAAGATTGATCGTAAGAGTTCTTGACAATCAAAGGCCATGCTTGCCTATGTCTCTTACAACACTTGGTGAAGACAAGTGTTTAATGTAATACTTTTTATTTTTAATCTTTTTACACTTTTTATTTGGTTATGTATTAATGACTTTAATAACTAGTTTCTTATGTTGAAGGTGATTCTTCCTTATCGTTTGTCCATGGTGTCTTGGCATTATTTTATTGTCTATATAAAATAAAAGATTTTCACCATTCATATCTCCACGGTCTATATGGAGATATGTTGGCTACCTGGTCGGGGGTTAAGGGAACGAGTTGGTAAGAGTCTTGCCATTGTTCAGTGTATAGATCCTGCAAAGGACCTGGGTCAAATTTAGTAGGACCTCCTTCAATACCCACCGGTATTGGATGGCGGGGGTCCAAACTCTTTGATACCCTCATAAGTAAGCTACTATTAAAACTTTAACCTGGCTACTTAGGACTGTATCCCTGCTGACTCAGACTACTTAGCCGAGGGTAACATCACCTTCAAAAGAGGGGCCTACCACATTATGCATTAATAACATAATTAATTATCTTTCAATAATCCAACCCTTCAGGATTGTATCCTTGCTGACTCAAACTACTGGGTTGAGGGTAACGTCACCTTCAAAAAAGGGGCCTACTACAATAACTAAGATAATCTCTTAAAAAGTGCAAAAGTGCGGAAATAATCAAAGGTTACACTACACACGAGTCGGATCCAAGTGATTCATCTTGTCTATCTGTTTTTACTTTTATTTTTATTTTCAGCATTTTAGTTAGTTTTATTTTTCTAGTTTAAAAACCTTTTTCTAATTTTTGATTTGATTAGACGTTGAGGATGAACCGGTACTAAAAGCTCTTGTGTCCTTGGACGACCTCGGTATCTTACCAACACTATACTACGTCCACGATGGGTGCACTTGCCCATATGTGTGTTTAGTGTTAGTAAATATCGTGTTTTATAAATTTAAAACTTGGCAAAAAAGTGTAAAAGGGCTTAAAAATATACATTAAAAACTATACACACTTACGCACATCAGTAAGTTTGAACATATGTTCGTTAATGTTCCTAACATCTGATTGTGTGTCTTTATACCTAGCATCAACCATATTTCTGATAAATTCCAAATGGGAATTGTGGTTACTTTAAGCCAAATTCCTCTGAGCTTGAAGGATGGGCTGTACAGAATTCTAAAGCTCATTGGCAATTTGCTGAGTGCTAGGTTGACTTTTGGAAAGCTCCATCATCTGCTTTATCAATTCTTTCATTTCAGCAACATCTGTTTCAAAGGTAGAAATTCTAACCGTCAAATCCTTATAACTTAATTCATCACCTACTTTAATAGGACCATCTGAATTCCCACCTGCAGTGTTTGTATTTGTTTTGATAATAGGAGAAGACTCCATATCATCAGAAGCAAATGCCCCATTTTCTTGGTTCTGGGGACTTCCCACGGAAGCAGAGATTACAGTTGTAACCTCAATAGTGGTTGCTTTCAAGTGAGTCTTAATGATGTAACCACTGTCCAACTGATAACCCATGGTTCAATAGTTGTAGTGGCTGCTCCACTTGAACTACCACCAAGAGTTTCGTAAAACTCAACGGGCATAACCTCCTCAAGTGTTTATAGGATAGCAGATTGAATTGGTTTAGACACAACCATTTGTAGGGTTATACTCTCAGTAATGCGTGGATGAGAGGGACTGTTTTGATTCTGAATTTCAGTTGCTTCAAATAGAGGTAATATTATTGATGGAAATTGAGAAGAGGGTTGTGGTGTAGAATGCGAGATTGCCTTGGGAGATGGGCTTTTAAACATACTTTCATATGAAAGGTCTACTTCATGTTGTGGTGTCCCTGTGCTTACAACATGATCCTTTTGTGAGGATACACGAGGAGTTTGGATGGGTTGAACTCTTTCCAACAACTGTGAGGAAGTAGCAGCAATGGTTTCAAGTGACATTTGTGTTGTCACTGGGTTAACCTCTAGGATCTCATCTTCTAGAGGACCCTTTTTATTTTGTTTGGTTTTAGTGGGCTTTTTGGATGTGGCAGGTTTGTTTTTGCGTTTTGCTGGTGTGAGTTTCACAACACCGGTTGTGGTGTCATGATCACTAGGAGCAGTTGGCTCAACAACAGAGGTTTGAGCAACAGATGTGGACGCATCTAAAACAGGCTCGTCCCCCTTTGTTTCTGTTTTTGAAACTCTTGACTCTTTATTCATAAGTCTGGTAAAAGTTTTACTTGTAAGACTATTTATTTGAAAAGCTACACCTTGTTCAAAATCTATTTGTGACACTTGTTTTCGTAGGTAGTAGCTTAGAAGTCTTGGATATAACAGAAAAGCAATATTTCGAGCACCTTTTTTTTCAAATTTTTTCACATTTTTCACATTAGTCAACAAAACAGAAAACAATGCTTCTAATAAATTGTAATCATATTTTGTTAAAATAGCATAACCCAAATACTGAATGTTTAAAGGTATCTCATTAAATGCGGTGATCTTGGCTGAGAGTCAAGTTAAAAGAGTAGAGAGTAGAGTATGGAACAAAAATTTCATTGGCGGAGGGAAGTTTGGTTTGTACATAGTAACTTCCTTTAATTGTGCATCATACCCTCTTTCAATGAACTCTGTATGAAGTTCACGTTTTTCAAAGTTGGTCTTACCTCCCAAGTCATCCAATGCAAATGTAGTGGAAATTGTAGATGGGGAAATTCGAACCAGACTTTTTCCGACCTTAGATGTGATGGCAACCAGATTATTATCTTCAGACTCTATTTCAGCATTAAACCAAAATTGTTGGAGTGTTTCCGTATGAACTAGAGCATCAGCAGTACAGATTGATTTGTATTTTGATGACGTTAAAAGGTCAATTATTGAGTGAAAGCTGGTAGTTTTGCTGGTTTTCTCGAAGATGGGGAGGTAGTTGTGAGGGTTTTTGATGTTCAGAGCCATGATCAGAGAAGAAGGTGATTTGGGGATGAAACAGGGTTTATGTTGGAGGGTATTTTAATATGTTGGAAAGTGCTTTTGAGAATTTTGAATTCGAGACGGCAATGGTAGAAGCTCGATTTAGGGATGAAACAACGTTTATATGGAGAGAAAAAGTGAATGCTGACGTCACCGTAATTACAAATATTTGATGGCTAACATATGTCCACGTCAGAACCTATCTTGTGATTCTGAGTGCATTAATGTCTATCACCCCCGTCAATCGTACATCGTAGATGTTGGGATCTAGGGGCCATCATGATTGTGTTTGTTTGCATAAAAAGAATAAGAGCAGCGGAAATGAGTAGCAAACTTTGTAAACATAATCAAAGGAAAATATAGATTGATAAACAATTGCTATTTCATTGAGTCAAAAGATTTACAATAGAAGGCAAATGATTACAGCAAGCTTACAATCTAAACTCCCCCTCAGCCTGATACGCCAGAGTTGGTTGCACAAGATGAAAGGATGAATTGAGGAGAAGAACTCACTCAAAACGATCAAGTATAACAGTACAAAATACTGTCATATTTATAGGCAAACCAAACTACTGATCTACCTCAGCTGACGTCACCATGATAGTGACATCTAACGACCTAACAAACTACAAATACTGTTCTATACAAACTACTGACATGTACCATCTGATAAGTAATAAAATGTAAAGCTAAGGAAACTACTGCCTCACGTTCCACTGTTGTAGCCTTAGCACAGATGTTGAGTCTTCAGTGCTTTCCTCAAAGGTGATCAGTCTTTGGGAGGGCAGTGCTTGAGTCTTCAGCAGTACTTAAGAAACAGCAGTAGATAGAGCAGCAGAGTTTGTCTTCAGCAATTGTTAAGTAATCATCAGAGTTTGGTTTGTTAGTTGTTGTAGTTGAGCAGCACTTTAAGATCCATCAGCTTGTTAGATAACCACTGTCAAGGGGAGAGCATAGGATAAACTGCTGCTTATTGATGGTCCACTGATGAGATCCGGTTTTGGCTTTTCATTATCTGTTCCTCTGTTAGGGTTCAATCCCAACAATCTCCCCCTGGAACAGATAATGCCAAAACCCTTCCTTATTCAGGACCTTTATTACTCATCAAGAGTGCCTTAGCTTGTTCTTTGAATTCAGCTTCAAAATTCTTTGCACTCTGGTCATCCTCATCCCTGCACAGTGAAAGTTCAAGGAGATCCTGCAAATCTTCCACACTTAGGCCAAGTGCTTCTTTCCTTGGTATATACTTCACCTCACCATTGGCTCTGACCAAGGTCAATACGTGGGTCTTTTGATCAGACATCCACTTTAGTATGTTAAAGCCTAATGGGTTTCTTGGGAGGGATTTATCTTCTGATGAGTTGAGGGATAATGGCCTTGAAAACACATACAAACTTTCAGACATTCTTTTGAAAGCTTCTTCAATGACTTTGTTTGCTGCAGCTATGTCTTCTACAGTTTCTTGTCCAGTAAGCTCTTGTTTCTCCTTGTCTATCATGTCTGTTGCAGTGTTTGAGGATGCAGGACTGTTTAATGCCTTCTTAAAAAGGTTTTGAATTCTTGCTGAGCTATCCTCTTTTAGACCCATTTTCATGATGGTGTCTTTGAGATACTCTGCTTCTTCTTCTTTGACCTCCTTGTCAGACAGCTGTTTACCTTCTTCTTGGTTTGTCACAAGAGTAAGGTTGTCTGCTGATTTTAGCATTGTTTTGAGGCTTTCAATTTGTTGTTCCAGCTTCACCATTTGTTCTCTCTTCTTCCTTTTCTTCAGCCTCTCATAGGCTTCATCAGTTTGCTGCCTAGACCATTTTGATATGGCTTCAGCAGTGTCCACCTTAGCATCCACTAGCTCCTTTTTCTTTCCTTTATATTCAGCAGTGAGATCAGCAATAAGCCTTTTGTATTTACTCCAGTTTGGAGCATTTTTCTTCTTTGAAGGATCATTCTTGATTTTTTGGATCCTTTCAGCCTAATGCTTTAAAGCTACTAAAAGCCATTCTTTAAACTGGGATTCTTCAGCAGGGTAGAACTTTTCTTTCATGATGAAGACTAGAAGTTGTTCTCTCAATTTCTTCTTTTGATCAGCCTTTTCTTTGTCTAGCTCTTGTGCATATTCTTCCATCTGCTTAACCTTTGCAAGGTAGAACTCCAATCTATTAGCAATGCCTTCTTCGCTTAGCCTTTCTTTTTCACTGTCAACCTTAGCTTTAACTTTAGCTTGCCTAGCCTTTATCTTGAGATAATCAGTTATATCTTCTGGAGCGATATAGCCTATTAGTGAGGAGAATTTTCTTTTTGATGGATCTGTTTTTGTATATAACTGCCTCATTTCATTTTTAATGGCTTCAAGCTCCAGTGGATACTTTTCAGCATTCGGATCATGTATCCCTTCATCGGCAGTGATTGGCTTTCTTTTTCTGCTAAAGAGCTTTGGTTGAGATATAGGAAAGGATAGAGCAGTGGTGGATGGTTGACTAACAACTGTTGAAACAACTGGTGTCTCAACTGCTGTTGTCATTACAACTGCTGATGTGTCAGCAGATGTCTTCTGCTTTTGAGCAGGGGATGGAAGATGTGATGGTGGTGGTGACTCATCATCAGGAATGAAAACCCTTCTCCTTTTTAATGGAGGGGAGGCTGGTGATGTATTGGGTGGATCAGTGGTTTGAGACTGTGACTGACTAACAGTAGTTGAAACAACTGGTGTTTCAACCACTGTTGTCATTACAACAAATGTTGTAATATCTGCTGTCTTCTGCTTTATGGCAGGAGGCAGTGGTGGTGATGAAGATGATGATAGTGGTGGTTTTTGTGTTATAGACACAGATGATGATGGTGGTGGAGCAGTAGTTGTGATGGTGTGTGTTGAAACAGTAGTTGTGTGTGTTGGAGGTGTGTGTGTTGATGTAATGGCAGCTGTTTGGCTACTGACAACAGTTTTTGTAACTGCTGTTGTATCAGCTGTTGAAGTTTTTGAGGTTTTGGGTTTTTCTGGTTCAATATATATCCCATCTTCTATAGCTTTCTTTTTCAGCTTGGTTTTCTCCCCCTTTTTGGCATTATCTGCCAGGGGAGTATCCATGAAGAAAATGGTAGATGGACCTTTCTCACTCTGAGCAGTCTTTTGTATGCTAGCGTTTATAGCCTTGATGTCTGCTTGAGTGTCTTTGAACCGAGATTCCACCATGTTGGTCAGCATTTGTACTTGATTAGCATGCTTTTTAGCAGCCATTTGTTGCTATTGTTCAAGCATGGGCTGGAAGATATTCCAAAGCTCATTTGCAGCAAATGCTTGTGGTGCTGGTGCTTGAGCAGGAGGAACAGTTGATTGGGCTTTTTGAGCTTCTAACAGCTGCTGCACCATATCTTTTATTTCGGCAACAGAAGATTCTAGATTTTCAACTCTGGCCGTCAATTCATTGTATGTTGAATCATCACCTGAATTAACAAGATCATCTGAATCCCCACCAGCAGTGGTTGTATCAATGTGTGACTTAGGAGCTGTAGCCCAAAAGTCATCCATTGATGCCCCTTTTTCTTGGTACTGGGGACTTCTTTCTTCAGCACTCGATAATCCTTTGATGTTACCAGTGGTTAAAGATAACTCACTGGTGGTTACCGATGTTGCCATGGAAGAAATTGCCTTCAAGGGAGTCTTAGTTATGTAACAACTGTCCAACTGAAGATCTGTTGATCCATCAGTTGTAGTTGCTGCTCCACTTGAACTACCACCGAGAGTTACTTGTAACTCAGGGGGTGTAACCTCCTCAGCTGTTGCTGGGTTAGCAGAGGCATGAACATCAGACCCAGTCACTTGTGGAGGTATGCTCTCAGTAATAGGTGACAGAGAGGAACTGGTTTGTGTCTGTGCCATATCAACTGCATGCAACAGGGGTATTATTGATTGTGGTAATATGATTGGTGAGGGTATGGGTGTTGAAAGAGACATGTCCTTGGGATCAGGACTGTGGAAGATGGATCCGAGTGGATACAGAGCTTCATAATTTGGTGTCCCTGTGCTTACAACCTGATCCTTTTGTGAGGATGCAGGAGGAGTTTTAGGCTGGGGTTGAGATCTTTCTTCCATCTGCTATGAGGAAGTAGCAGCAGTGGTTTCTTGTGACATTTGTGTTGTCACTGGCATTGACTCTGGGATCTCATCTTCCAGAGTTGCCTTTGGTGTGGGTTTGGTGGGTTTTCTAGATGTTTTTCTTTTGGTCTTTTTGGTGGCTGGTGTTGGTTTCAAAGCAGTGGGTGTGCTACTTTGATCACCTGGAGTAGTGGGCTCAGCAGTGGTTGCTTGAGGATCAGTAGCAGTTTCTAAAACCTGCTCAGCCTCCTTTGTTTTTTATTTTATTGGTG
The DNA here is from genome assembly GCF_002127325.2 of Helianthus annuus. Lineage (NCBI taxonomy): Eukaryota > Viridiplantae > Streptophyta > Magnoliopsida > Asterales > Asteraceae > Helianthus > Helianthus annuus. Next base: position 97,813,563 of record NC_035444.2, on the reverse strand, counting down.
CCATCATTCTCGAAAAGGTTTCGATTGTTAAACAGTTTAATGAGACACCTTGTTTGGGCAATTCTGCATCTTTCTCAACAAATTTTTGTTCAAAATAGTAGCTTAGAAATCTTGGAAAGAGCAGAAATGCTTTATTATCAACGTTCTTTACCAAGTCATCAAATATTACCTGGGAGTAGTTATAGTTTTTATCATTTAAAATTGCATACCCCAGGCATTGGATTTTCGTTGGTATCTCATTAAAAGACGTTGTTTTATTAGAAACACACATGAGCAGTGTGTGGAATAAAAATCTGGGTGCAGAAGGGAAGTAACCCTTTTGTAAGGTATCCCTATTTGGTTGTTCTGCATAGCCCCTGTTCATGAAATCCTTTGCCAACTCGTCTTTTGTAAATGAGGTTTTTCCATTTAAATCATCGAGTTTAAAGGTTTCAGAGATGGATTTTGGTGAGATGTTTACCTTCTTACCCTGTATCGAGGAGTTGATGGCGGCGATGATGTCTCCTTGTTTTTCAAGGGTGGCATTTTTCCAGAACACTCTCTGGGTATCAAGGTAAATAGGAGCGTCTGCTGTTATCAAAGTTTTATACTTTGATGCAGAAAGGATGTCAAGGATGGAGTCGAAAGTGTGGTTATTGGTAGGTTTTGTGAGTATACCTACATAGTTGTGTGGAGCTTTGTAGCGAATGTCCGGTGTTTCAGTGGCCATTTGAGTGGCATCTGCTGTTGTGGATGAAGATGATGGTTTTGATTTTGATTTCGATTTTGGTTTGGTCATTTTGGATGAAGAAGATCGAAGCGGTTTTTGGAGTTATGAGAGGGAAACTGCTATGAGAAGAGAACTTTTGGAATTCAATTCGACAGTAAAACCCTATTTGGATTTAGTCAGGGTTTTATTTAGGGAAAAAGTGATTGCTGATGTGGCAGTGGTTATTTTTTATCTGAAGGCTAAAACTGACCACGTGTCAAACATCTGATGGAATGGTAAATAATGGAGGACAGTTGTTTTGACAACTACTGATGGATCAAGCATCAGTAGTTACAATGGTAATAAAATGAAACAGTGGATGTAACAAAGATTTTAAACATCAGTGTTTTGGAGAACAGAGGTTGACACTTTAGCAGTGGACAGACTTTAGTGAGCAGATGTTAAGGCATAACAGCACTTTAGAAACAACAGTGGTAGAAGATAAATTGGTTCAAACAACTGATATTGCAGCAGTATCTCAACTTTTGACAAACAATGTTAGCATCTGCTTGTTCAGATGTAGAAAATGATTTGTTCTTGTAAAAGCACAATCTCTTGTCTCTCATCTGTTGAGTACCAGAGATGCTATTCTTAACAAGATACATTTTAGATGTATAATATCAAGATTAAATTGTCAGTAGTTATCTTCAGAAATTTTGTTCAAGGTTTTGCTATCTGTCTTTTTTATAGACAGTGGTTTAGCATTCCAGATGATGAAAACATTTCTACATGAGCTGCTCATGTTGTGTCTAATTACATGAACTAGATCATGAGTATCTCAGTAGTCTAAATCAATTTGCAATCAATTTATGATCTGTGAAAATCAAACTTGATCTTAACATGACCTTGATATGTGTGTCATTTCCTTTTGACCAGATTTAAGAATAGTAATTTCACACAAAAATAAGGAAATTACATCCTGACCATAGATGAACTTTTACTATCAAAAAAAATGAGTAAAAGTACACAATATATCATATAAAAATGAAATATATCTGGCTTTATTTAGAGAAAAACACCTTAAGAAAAATTAAAGGAAGTTTTGAAAATAATCAAAAGGATCTGACGATTTTCCAGTAAATTCATGATCATATTATTCTCAAGTTATTTTGACCATTGTTTTGGGGTCATTTACTTGTCAATTGATTGAAAATTTCTTTTAAGCATAATCACTGGAGATGCCATTGTTACCAGAACAATTTCTGCATTGATGAATACACACAGTTGCGTGATGATGACCACTGATGATCTAACTTTTAAATCTCAAAAGTGTTTTATGCTTATACTCTTTTGCTTTTGATTTCAAAAGTTTTTGAGATAGCTACACTTTGAGATTTGTTCATTTTTCTTTTCCCTTTTTACCCTTTTTATTCATATGTTCAGAAATGCTCATTAGGAGATCATATTTTGAACATACTTTGTCCATAATCACTTTGAAGCAATGTTTTGAGAGATCTGACCATTATTTGATCATGCTTAGATCTCACATTTACCTATGATTAGGACAGTTTTGACACCTCATTTTCTCAATGTGTTTTGGACAAAGTTGATTTGGTCCTTTTGAAGGATACTCAACTTGCCTTTGAGCACATGAGAGATTTTGCCTAAAGTTTTATTTCCCCCTTTTCTATGTCAGAAGTATTCTAGTGTTTCGGATGAACACAAGTTTTGCTGAACAGAGGTACATACTTTAGTGTTTATTGAAAACATCACAAATATCGAAACAACAATTGAAATCAATTTTGAAAACATCGAACAATCCCACAATTTATCAGATATTTTACGGATCTGAAAATTATGAGTGACATATGCATGAAAACACTTGTTGTGTGAGATTAGTGTGTCATATGACATCTTGGTTGATTTACAGAGTTTCTAAATAACCACTTTGACCGTGTTTTACTCGTTACTCTGTTTTTTTTCAACTGAATGCAACCAACCTTTAGTATCAATAACTTTTGAGCTGAACTGTTATGTGAAATTGATTGTTCGATCGAATTAGACTATCCAAGCTCTGATACCAATTGTTGGGATCTAGGGGCCATCATGATTGTGTTTGTTTGCATAAAACGAATATGAGCAGCGGAAATGAGTAGCAAACTTTGTAAACATAATCAAAGGAAAATATAGATTGATAAATAATTGCTATTTCATTGAGTCAAAAGATTTACAATAGAAGGCAAATGATTACAGCAAGCTTACAATCTAAACTCCCCCTCAGCCTGATACACCAGAGTTGGTTGCACAAGATGAAAGGATGAATTGAGGAGAAGAACTCACTCAAAACGATCAAGTATAACAGTACAGAATACTGTCATATTTATAGGCAAACCAAACTACTGATCTACCTCAGCTGACATCACCATGATAGTGACATCTAACGACCTAACAAACTACAAATACTGTTCTATACAAACTACTGACATGTACCATCTGATAAGTAATAAAATGTAAAGCTAAGGAAACTACTGCTTCACGTTCCACTGTTGTAGCCTTAGCACAGATGTTGAGTCTTCAGTGCTTTCCTCAAAGGTGATCAGTCTTTGGGAGGGCAATGCTTGAGTCTTCAGCAGTACTTAAGAAACAGCAGTAGATAGAGCAGCAGAGTTTGTCTTCAGCAGTTGTTAAGTAATCATCAGAGTTTGGTTTGTCAGTTGTTGTAGTTGAGTAGCACTTTAAGATCCATCAGCTGTTAGATAACCACTGTCAAGGGGAGAGCATAGGATAAACTACTGCTTATTGATGGTCCACTGATGAGATCCGGTTTTGGCTTTTCATTATCTGTTCCTCTGTTGGGGTTCAATCCCAACAGTAGAAGAAATGGAACAAGTCACGTTTTATGAATGAAGATATTATAGGGAGAAGTCCATCCGAATGGATGGAGCAAGTGTGTTAAAGGAGCCTTCATTAAACCTTCCCTATAAATAGCCCATGTATTGTTTCATTTTAACAACTTTTTGCCATTTCTACATTTTGGAAAGCATTCAAGATCTAGAGAGAGAAAGTAGCAAGAAGGTGATTCAAGGTGTAAACATTGTTAGATCTATAATCGAATCATCATTTATTTTGTTTTTGTGTTTAGTCCACACTCGTGCATGGATTCCGCACGTCGTACGTGTCGTTCGCAATCGTTTGGGAGTCAAATACGATGCTACAACGCGTTCACAGTGATAATGGATGACAGTTGTTTGGAAACCTTTGTTGGCCAACGACAGAGGTTGGGAACAGTGTAAGTCAAACAGTCGTCAGCATAAACAGAAGTTATGAGAACAGATGATACCTTTCAGCAGTGTTTGAATTTTCAGCTAACATCTGTCCACGTCAGAACCTCTCTAGTAATAATGGATGACAATTGTTTGGAATCCTCTGATGGCCAACAACAGAGGTTAGGAACAACGTAAGTCAACAGTTGTTAGCATAAAAAAAGTTATGATTGTTGTGACAGTTAAGATGATCACAATGGAAGAAGATAAAATAGAAATGGAAATATATCCAGCAGAATAACAAACTTTTTTCTCATAAGAATGAGAAGAATGCATTCATCATCATGCTTTTAACCTAAGCACTTCTCATAACGGATGACAAATTGTTTGGAAACCTCTGTTGGGCAACAACAGAGGTTGGAGACAGTAGTAAATCAACAGTCATTAGGGTAAACAGAAGTTATGACAACAGACGATACCTTTCAGCAGTAGATGAATTTTTAGCCAAGTAGAGGTTTCAAAAACAGTTGTTTCAGCAGTGGTAACTCAAAAGTCGTTAGGATAAACAGTTGTTTCATAGATGTCAGCAACATACTTATACAAAGATTGTAATTACAAATGTTCACCTAGTGAGCAACATGTAATAGCCTAACAAACTACCAACTAGCCTAAACACTGTTACTATGAAAACCTCTGTTGAGCAGCATAATTTGAATATCATCTGTTGTTCATTAACATCTCTTGGCCCATAGTAGAACTTTGCATCTTCAGACATTCTTCATTAGTAGATGCTCTCTTTTGCCACACTTTAGCTATAACAGACCTTTTACAACAGCAAATATTGACTCTTTGTAATTTAGATGAGCAATTGAACCTCTGTTGACTTACTAAACATCTGTTTAGACACAATTGAACCTCAACATAATCTAAATCAATCTCAGACACAATTACACATCTACATAAATATCGGTCTGCAATTCTCATATGATATTCAAAACTATATAATAATACCTATGCTTGCTAAAATAAGTAAAACTAAAATGAGACAACAAAGATTAATAGGATTAACATTTATTCATTTATTCAGCAGTGGTAAATCAACAGTCGTTAGGATAAACTGTTGTTTCATAAGAATGAGAAGAATGATGTCAGCAACATGCTTATACAAAGATTGCAATTACAATGTTCACCTAGTTAGCAACATCTAATCTAATAGACTAACAAACTCCCAAAATCTGCTATTAGCCTAACCACTGTTACTATAAAACCACTGTTGAGCAGCATATTTTAAATATCATATGTTGTTCTTTAACATCTATTCACCCATAGCAGACCTTTGCTTCTTCAATCTTTCTTCATCAGCAGATGTTCTCTTTTACCAGACTTTAGCTACAACAGACTTTTTACAACTCCAAATATTGAGTCTTTGTAATTTGGTGGAGCAAATTATTTAAAAACTGTTATTAATGATCAAATTTTATACATTGTTTTGTCTTTGCACTCATCTGTTCACCCTTAAACCAACCTTTAATCCTATTAATCCTCTGTTGACTTACCAAACATCTGTTCACACACAATTCAACATCAAAATAATCTAAATCAAACTCAAATATTAAATAATTAAAAGTAAAATGCGACAACAAAGATTAATAAGATTAAAATTTATTCATGACATTAAAGGATCAACAATTACATAACATACTGAACAACAAAACTTTCAAATCTAACAATAACAACAAAAATTAAGAAATTTTAGCTTTAACTCCATCAATTGCTGAACCTCTCGATGTATATCCTTCAGCATCGCCATGAACTCCATGTCTCTATCACCGCACTCTATATTACTGAAAACACAAAGCTCACAAACGGAAGTTGAAGGCATCCGCATCAGATTTCTGGAAACCTGCTCTCTCGTGATTAGGCCAACGCGCAGTCCATCAAAATAGCTCTTCAGCTCTTGAAAAGTAGCCCTATCCTCATACATCTGTTCCTAAATTTGCCTGATAAAGCGCTACATTAAATCATCAGACTCTACAGAAGTGTATGATGCCATTTTAACTTATATATTACTCAAGTGATGTGAAAGAGTCATATCTTCGTACCAAAACGTGATGAAAAACAGGTGAAGTGGCCTTCAGTTTATATAGTGAAATATCTAACAGCCCAAGAGGTAAGATTAAAACTCATTGTACATTTAATAATCTAATCAAGCAAAACATGTAGATTTAATATAAACATGTAAATTTATATTTCACAACGGCAGCCTTTTAATGCAAAAACCTTTTCAAACGCCAACCTTTATGGGAAAACTAAAAAATTAAATATCAACAAACCCAAGGGAAAAATTTTAAAACTTGAAAGAAAAAACAGGTTATCATAATTAGAATTAACCTCTTCATTTACCATATAGACGCGTTTTAAACACTATAAAAGACCGATGATTAGTTTGATTTAAAACATCAATAAATTGTCTTACAAAAGACAAATCACTGTATGTAAAAAACAAATCAAAATCAACAAATCCAACAAAAATCTATATGGCAAACAGATGCTTCTTGTAGATGCATATGTCTGTAGCTTTTGTCTGTATCGAGGCTATATTTACTAGTTTATGGTCACAGCATGCTAAAGAAATGGAATGTTAAAATGTGATAAACGGTCTCACTGATGATATTCCAGTAGGTTTTTACACGCTTAGTAGATTGACTTCGAGATATAAACCTAAATATCAATATATTTACTTATCTCGTGGGGAACATCTCTCGGATATATGGGTAACCCGTTTGAGAGATTGCCTGATTCGGAGATACTAGGTCTTTATACTGTTTGATATCTGGGGTATTATATCTGGTCTTCTGATATTGTGGAAGCAATGGCCTAGACCTTGTATAATACTTTATGCGCTTAAAGCTTACCCTCTTCATAAAAATTGAAAAAATATCGAAAGGTATGAATCAAGTGCAGTTGTAAGGAAGATCCCTAAGTGGGACACACCTAAAGTCGAGCCTTCGTCTTTTTGACTGAACGGTAGTTCATACCTGAGCTCTCAAGGCCTCGCACTAACCGAGAGTACAGATATCAATATAGTATATTCACCTGTAGGACTGAATCTAGGGAATCTTGATACGAGAGTATATTCTGAGGTGGGATACTTGAATAAGTTAAGTGCTTAAAACACTAATCTCGTATCTCTAATAAGTTGAACTTTGTGTGAAAATTTAAGTGGATCAGTATACTTACAATCTAAGTAAATCGTTTAGAACTTAAAGGGTTTATAAGCTCAACGGTGCTAGTGATTTGTCATAAACTGATATGATCCTCTAACGCAAACATAAACAAAAATATTGTCTGTAAATATTTCTTTATTGCTTTTTGTTTCAGAAAAATACAAAAAGTTTTTGTTTCTATTTTATTTTAGACAACTGATTTCTGAAAGCTGAGTTTCAAAATCTAAGTACGCTGAACATGTTTCTGAAAAATAAACAAGTTCATTAATTTAAAACTTGAAGTCTTATATAAAGTTTGAAAATAATTTGGACTTGGAAGATTATCTGTGAGGTTTTGGATTCTTAAAACTGTCAAATTCATAAAGTCATTTGATAGGGGGAGAGAGCCAAGTTATTCCTAGAAATTACATATTGTTATATTTGTGATTAGAGCCAGGTTCACAAGTTTGAATCTTAAATTGTCAAATTTCTTATAAATGTTTGAGATTTGCAGATGATAGTGCCAGATTACGATCCCGATAGCCAAATCTAAGGGGGAGTCTGAAGACGAGCTCATCGCAAGGGGAAGCTTGTAACCGAGGAACCAGGTGTCGATCCTTAAGCACGGAAGCTTTACAAAATGGGGAGCCTGAGGAAAAGAGTCAACAGAAATGGAGAGCTGATTCAGAAAGCAAAGCTTCATGAAGACTCAGAGAGAAAGAAAAGACAAGATTCTACAAGATTGACTACATCAATATCCAAGGGGGAGTCTGTGAGTGCAATAATGTCAATTGCCTCCGTCAATTGTGCGTCGTAGCGGGAAACATAACAAGTTAGAGTTTAACGAAGATTTATTAAAGAGGAAGTCTGTGACACCCCAGGATAACCGGGAAAACCTTACAACTTGACTAGCTTCCTCAGTGAGTGCCATCAAATTTCGGGACGAAATTTCTTTCAACTTGGGGATGATGTGACAACTCGAAATTTAGAACCTTTCGTTGTAACTTGCTTGTACATTATGCGATTAGCTGAATGATTAAACTTAATGATAACGTGAACCTTTTTATATGATAAGTGCTTTGTTACGTGTGTATTGTATATATGTGTACGTGTTATATGTGAACCGAGAACCCGACACGAAACAACAAAGAACCCGACTCGAGACCAAGAGGTCTCGAGTGACTAGTAATCGGTTTTGGGCCTTGGGCCGAGAACCTTTGGCCGGTTGGGCCATTTGGGCCGTAACCCCCACTCGAAACCCACTAAGGGTGCACACTCTTGGAACTTGACTATATATACCACACCTTAGTTATTTGTTACCATTTGTTGAACATTAGAACACACACACACTTCCATCTTCTCTCCCACTAGAACTCTAGCACACAAACACACCTCCAAGACTCTCGGATCTAATCGGTTAGCACAAGAACTCTCGGGCTTGGAACTTCGGATCGGCACACACACACACATCACCAACCGGTTAGTATTTCTTGTTGGTTATTGTTGAATGCTTAGTGTTAAAATGTTCATATTATGTTTGTATGATGAGATTATGTGACAATATGTTAAGTTGTTGAGTTATACATAATGTTTTGAAAAAGAAATCGGTTCATGAATGTTTCTTGTTATGAGTTGAACTATACATATTTGATGTTGAAAATGGGTTCATGGTATGACAAGAAGGGTGAATGATGATATTGGTTGCACTTGGATTAGATCCGAAAAGTTTGGGTGTTTATACTATGAAAATCGGCTAATGAATATGTTTGTCAAGTAGGATGCATGCTAGAAAAATTATATCTTGATAGTTGTTCATGATTTTGGGTGAATAAGTGGTTAATATGTCATGAACTTGTTGAATATATGTTTAAATATGTGAAGAACACTTTGAATGATAGTTAAGAATGTGAAAACCCTTGTGATTTTGATCCATCTTTGACTAGTAACCTGATTAGGAAATATGTTAGTGGAATTCTATTGGTTATTTCCGGATTTAGGGCCTGATTACATTGTACTATTTGGCTGACTACATCTGCATCAACACGTGAACTTGATAATGACAGCATACCGACTCGCAATCACCCAGTTGCGACTCGCAACCACAGCGTGATGACTCGAGACCACGCGGTTGCGACTCGCAACCATAACAGGACAAGCCGAGACCGCAGGTTACGAGTCCCGTTGCGACTCGAGACCTCAGCATGATGAACCGAAACCATGGTTGCGACACCGGTTGCGACTCGCAACCATCCATGACCAACACACAGCATGACTCGAGACCATGCTTGCGAGTCCGGTTGCGACTCGAGACCACACCTTGGGCCTAAGTTAGTGGGCCGAATCTATGGATTTCTGTGTTACTGTTAACGTGTTATTTGGGCCTGTTATCACGAGCCCAACTGTTTGGGCCTCACACTTAGACTGTGGATTTTGTTTGAATGTTAACTGTGAACTGTTACTGCTAAACGTGCTTGCCAAACGTGTTGAACACTTGTGCACTACTTGGTTCGAATCTGATTATACGTGATATCCGTGATTAGGACGTAACTGACTACTTGCGACTTGACTGATCTTTCTGTGATTAACTGCCGAGCAAACCGAGGTGAGTTCACACCCTTTACAAAGCATGGGATTCCCTGGGTTGGGAACGGGGTTAAGGAACGTGGGTTCCTCGTCTACCTTGGGTAGGACGTCAGTGGTTCAGGAATGTAATTCCTCGTCCGGATGGACGGATATACGTACTAGACTAAAACTCTATCACGAAGTCCCTCCTTTTTGTATCGACTAATCGCCGGGCCAATGGCGAGCGGGTCATTAGTTAGATAGCGCTATTTAGGTCTGACAAGCCTCACACCGTGCCGCAGAGGACGGGCGTGAACTAATGGATCTGTGGCACGTCAATGATGATAGACATTGATGTTTTCAGGGCACATAAACATGACTACAGTCAGCAATCGATACGGTAACGAGTCTAGTATACACATGGGGTAGCCCCCACGGCTGGAGAGCCAGATGATGTACATGGGGTAGCCCCCACGGCCGAAATGCCTGATAACTACATGGGGTAGCCCCCACGGCCGGAGTGCCGGAGTAACTGGGAACGAACATGTCACGTTTTTAAACTATGGGGTAACCCCCACGGCAAGATGCCAGATAAAGTAAACTGTTTTCGAAACAACTAAAACGAACGCCCACCCGTGAACTCACTCAACTAGTTGTTGACTCGTTACTACATGCTTTGCAGGACCATAGGTACTCAACTGGAGCTTGCATGGAGGAGGATCGTTGTGGGACAGGGATTGCTACAAGACTATGTTATAACTTTAAACTTATGCTTCCGCTTGCAACTTAAACTTATTTGTTTTGGAACACCAATCGTATTGGTTAAACTTTTATAATTACTTACATGCTTGTTCAGTATGATTGGTGGCTGGATCCTGGTCAGTCACGCCTCCAAGCGGTAGTACTCCGCAGGTGGGATTTTGGGGGTGTGACAGATTGGTATCAGAGCCATTGGTTATAGTGAACTTGGTTTTAATAAAGGAGAAACGTTTTTGTTAAAACCAGACTATAACCGGTTTAGTGCTCAACGGTCCACAACGACACTTCGCTCCTCATGCAAGGCTCGACGTTCTAGGTAATATGATGTATGTATATTGCCTACTTGTTAGTTGCGTAGTACGTTGCTCATGGTATGCTTGACTAGTATAACTACTGTTGTTTGAACACGTGCGTGCTTACTCTGTCCTACTATCGTGCTTTCGCGAACTTCCCTCACACGTATTACTCTTGTTAAGAAGAACCATGTCTGGACGCGTTAACATGACACAAGCCCAGTTGACGGCTTTGATCAACGAACGAGTTGCCGCAGCGCTCGCAGCTGCACACGCAGGAGGTATATCCTGCAGTCCGAAATTGTTCTAGGATCATTTGGATCCTACTCTCGTGAACCAACCTTTGTGTTAAACTCTGTCTTTTCTTTCACCTACCTTAGGTCAGTATGCTCAGGCACCGGTGTGCACTTTTAAGACCTTTATGGACTGTCGACCCACGACTTTTAGCGGCACTGAAGGAGCAGTAGGTCTCCTACACTGGTTTGAGAAACTGGAGTCTGTGTTCGAAATGTGTGAATGCCCTGAAGCGCGCAGGGTAAAGTATGCTACTGGTACTCTCGAGGGTTTGGCTCTCACGTGGTGGAATGCTCAAGTGCAGATGTTGGGGTTGGTTGCTGCCAACGCCACCCCATGGGAAAACTTCAAGGAAATGATCAGGGAGGAATACTGCAGTCGTGACGACATTCACAAACTGGAAGATGAGTTCTACAATCTTAAGATGTCGGGATCAGAAATTGAGGCATACACTAAGAGATCGCATGAGCTTGCCTTGTTGTGTCCTACTATGGTGGATCCTCCCTACAAGCGAATTGAACTCTATCTCAAGGGCTTGGTGCCAGAAATCCAAAGTCATGTGACTTCAGCGAGGTTGACTACTATCCAGCAGGTTGTACAGTTGGCTCACCGTCTCACTGACCAAGCGGTGGAGCAGAACAAGTTACCGAAGCGTATAGGTGCTGCAACTACTTCTGGTGCTTCTAGTGGGGATAAACGGAAATGGGATGGAACTTCAAGCAGGGGTTCAACTTCAGTGCAAACTCAGTCTCAGCAGAGAAAGACGGATGATCACAAGAGCCCCGGTCAGCAGTCATCTAGTGGTCAAAGTCATGGTGGATACAAGGGGAATCACCCCAAGTGCAATCGTTGTAGCCTACACCACAGTGGGCCATGCACCAGGGGCAACTGTCATCGATGCAACAAGCCTGGTCATGTTGCAAAGGATTGCAGGAGCGCATATCCTGCCAACCAGAATCGTCAGCAACCTCAGCAAAACCAGCGACAGCAGCAGGGTAACAACAAAGGGTGCTTTCAGTGTGGAGTTGAAGGTCATTTCAAGAAGGATTGTCCCCAACTGAACCAGAACAACAACAACAATCAGGGGAATGGTAACAATGGGAACAACAACAACAACAATGGTGCTAGGGGACGAGTGTTCGTGATTGGTCAAGGTGAAGCAAGGAATGATCCCAACGTGGTGACGGGTAAGTTCCTTCTCGACGACTTTTATGTTACAGTCTTATTTGATTCGGGTGCCGATACTAGCTATGTGTCACTAGAAGTTAGTAAGATGCTTAAGCGTATACCTACACCCCTGAGCGACAAGCACACCGTAGAGCTAGCTAATGGTAAAAGTTTGGAAGCCTCACACGTAGTCAAGGGTTGCCAGCTTACTCTCGCTAACCAGACCTTCTCTATTGATCTTATACCTATTGTCTTGGGTAGTTTCGACGTTGTCATTGGGATGGATTGGTTATCCCAACACCGAGCAGAGATTCTTTGTAACGAGAAGATCGTTCGTATTCCTGGTTTAGGTGGTGAACCTCTCATGATTCGTGGCGACAAGAGAAGTGCTGTTGAGAACATCATCTCTCTTCTTAAGGCCCAGAAATGCTTACGAAAGGGCCACACTGCGATTTTGGCTTTAGTTACTGACACCACAGAAAAGGAGAAGAAGCTAGAAGATTATCCAGTTGTACGCGATTATCCTGAGGTATTCCCTGAGGAATTACCTGGTCTTCCGCCCCATCGCCAAGTCGAGTTTCAGATTGATCTAGCTCCTGGAGCCGCGCCTGTAGCCCGTGCACCTTATCGTTTAGCGCCATCAGAATTGGAAGAACTCTCCACGCAACTACAAGAACTCTTGGATAAGGGTTTTATTCGTCCTAGCTCATCGCCTTGGGGAGCTCCAGTACTTTTTGTGAAGAAGAAGGATGGTACCTTCAGAATGTGTATCGACTATCGCGAACTCAACAAGGTGACTGTGAAGAATCGTTATCCTCTACCGCGTATTGACGACTTGTTCGACCAGTTGCAGGGGTCGAGCTACTATTCAAAGATCGATCTGAGATCGGGATATCACCAGCTGAGAGTTCGGGAAGAGGATGTCTCTAAGACGGCTTTTAGGACTCGATATGGGCACTATGAGTTTTTGGTCATGCCGTTTGGGCTGACGAACGCACCGGCAGTTTTTATGGATTTGATGAATCGAGTGTGCAAACCGTACCTGGACAAGTTTGTTATAGTCTTTATCGACGACATCCTGATCTATTCTAAGAGCAAAGAAGAGCACGAACAGCATCTACGACTTATCTTGGAACTTCTCCGGAAGGAACAGCTTTACGCAAAATTCTCGAAATGCGACTTCTGGCTTCGTGAAGTCCATTTCCTAGGGCATGTGGTGAACAAGGATGGGATTCACGTTGATCCATCCAAAGTGGAATCTATTAAGAACTGGCCTGCGCCTCGCACACCAAAGGAAATTCGCCAATTTTTGGGATTGGCAGGTTACTACAGGAGATTCATTAAGGATTTTTCTAAGATCGCGCAGCCTCTCACTTTGTTAACGCAGAAAGGCGTTGTTTATAGTTGGGGAAATGCACAAGAGCTAGCTTTTCAGCATCTAAAGGATAGACTTTGTAGTGCACCTATCCTTTCACTGCCAGAGGGCACAGAAGATTTTGTGGTTTACTGTGATGCATCAATTCAAGGTCTTGGTTGTGTATTGATGCAACGAGATAAAGTCATAGCTTACGCCTCACGACAACTCAAAGTTCACGAGAAGAACTACACGACACATGATTTAGAGCTGGGAGCTGTTGTTTTCGCACTTAAACTATGGCGGCATTACCTGTACGGAACCAAGTGCGCCATCTACACCGACCACAGAAGTTTAGAACACATATTCAAGCAGAAGGAACTGAATATGCGGCAGCGACGATGGGTCGAGCTGCTGAATGACTACGAGTGCTCTATCAGGTATCACCCGGGCAAGGCCAATGTGGTGGCGGACGCCCTCAGTCGAAAGGACACTACGCCTAAGCGTGTAAGAGCTCTACAACTCACGATCCATTCTAGTCTACCTTCGCAGATACGAGCTGCTCAGATAGAAGCACTGAAACCAGAAAATGTTAGAGCAGAAGCTCTACGCGGGACAAGACAACGCTTAGAACAGAAGGAAGACGGCGCTTATTATGTAACAGGACGCAATTGGGTCCCACTCTATGGCGATTTACGAGAGCTTGTGATGGATGAAGCGCACAAATCTCGCTACTCGGTACACCCTGGTTCGGACAAGATGTACCACGATATTAAAACCACGTATTGGTGGCCTAGCATGAAGGCCCACGTAGCAACTTACGTCAGCAAGTGTTTGACTTGTGCGCGAGTCAAGACAGAATATCAGAAACCTTCAGGCCTACTTCAGCAACCAGAGATACCACAATGGAAATGGGAGCAAATTTCCATGGATTTCGTTACTGGCCTACCTAGATCACAGCGCGGAAACGATACTATCTGGGTGATCGTGGATCGACTCACGAAATCCGCACACTTTTTGGCAATCAAGGAAACGGATAAGTTCTCCACTCTAGCGGAGATATACCTCAAGGAAGTTGTTTCGAGGCACGGGGTGCCCACCTCTATTATCTCTGATCGAGATGCACGTTTTACTTCGGAACTGTGGCAGGCAATGCACAAGTCTTTTGGCTCACGTTTAGATATGAGCACAGCATATCACCCACAGACGGACGGGCAGTCCGAACGCACTATCCAGACCTTAGAAGACATGCTTCGCGCTTGTGTAATCGACTTTGGCAACAGCTGGGAAAGACATCTGCCACTCGTGGAATTTTCGTATAATAACAGCTACCACACCAGCATTAAAGCTGCTCCGTTTGAGGCATTGTACGGACGTAAATGCCGGTCACCCCTCTGTTGGGCAGAGGTGGGGGATAGTCAGATCACTGGTCCAGAACATGTGGTAGACACTACTGAGCGGATTGCTCAAAAACGACAACGCATGGCGGCCGCTCGTGACCGTCAGAAGGCATACGCCGATAAGGGCAGGAAACCACTTGAGCTCCAGGTTGGGGAGCGGGTATTACTCAAAGTTTCACCCTGGAAGGGTGTGGTTCGTTTTGGTAAACGCGGCAAACTCAACCCACGGTACGTTGGACCTTTCGAAATCCTTGAGAAAATAGGCAAGGTGGCCTACAGACTGAAATTACCAGCAGAACTCGGGGCAGTTCACAACGTTTTCCATGTGTCAAATCTGAAGAAGTGTCTGTCAGATGAGACGCACGTAGTTCCTCTGAAGGAACTCACAATCGACGAACAGTTGAAATTCGTCGAAGAACCTGTCGAGATCACGGACCGGGATGTTAAGGTCCTCAAGAGCACTAGAATACCTCTTGTTCGAGTTCGTTGGAACTCACGTCGTGGCCCAGAGTTTACCTGGGAGCGCGAAGATCGGATGAAACAAAAGTATCCCCAACTGTTTGAGAACAGTACAAACGCTACTGAGGCTGAAGCTACGGAATTTCGGGACGAAATTCCAGATCAACGGGGGGTGGATGTGACACCCCAGGATAACCGGGAAAACCTTACAACTTGACTAGCTTCCTCAGTGAGTGCCATCAAATTTCGGGACGAAATTTCTTTCAACTTGGGGATGATGTGACAACTCGAAATTTAGAACCTTTCGTTGTAACTTGCTTGTACATTATGCGATTAGCTGAATGATTAAACTTAATGATAACGTGAACCTTTTTATATGATAAGTGCTTTGTTACGTGTGTATTGTATATATGTGTACGTGTTATATGTGAACCGAGAACCCGACACGAAACAACAAAGAACCCGACTCGAGACCAAGAGGTCTCGAGTGACTAGTAATCGGTTTTGGGCCTTGGGCCGAGAACCTTTGGCCGGTTGGGCCATTTGGGCCGTAACCCCCACTCGAAACCCACTAAGGGTGCACACTCTTGGAACTTGACTATATATACCACACCTTAGTTATTTGTTACCATTTGTTGAACATTAGAACACACACACACTTCCATCTTCTCTCCCACTAGAACTCTAGCACACAAACACACCTCCAAGACTCTCGGATCTAATCGGTTAGCACAAGAACTCTCGGGCTTGGAACTTCGGATCGGCACACACACACACATCACCAACCGGTTAGTATTTCTTGTTGGTTATTGTTGAATGCTTAGTGTTAAAATGTTCATATTATGTTTGTATGATGAGATTATGTGACAATATGTTAAGTTGTTGAGTTATACATAATGTTTTGAAAAAGAAATCGGTTCATGAATGTTTCTTGTTATGAGTTGAACTATACATATTTGATGTTGAAAATGGGTTCATGGTATGACAAGAAGGGTGAATGATGATATTGGTTGCACTTGGATTAGATCCGAAAAGTTTGGGTGTTTATACTATGAAAATCGGCTAATGAATATGTTTGTCAAGTAGGATGCATGCTAGAAAAATTATATCTTGATAGTTGTTCATGATTTTGGGTGAATAAGTGGTTAATATGTCATGAACTTGTTGAATATATGTTTGAATATGTGAAGAACACTTTGAATGATAGTTAAGAATGTGAAAACCCTTGTGATTTTGATCCATCTTTGACTAGTAACCTGATTAGGAAATATGTTAGTGGAATTCTATTGGTTATTTCCGGATTTAGGGCCTGATTACATTGTACTATTTGGCTGACTACATCTGCATCAACACGTGAACTTGATAATGACAGCATACCGACTCGCAATCACCCAGTTGCGACTCGCAACCACAGCGTGATGACTCGAGACCACGCGGTTGCGACTCGCAACCATAACAGGACAAGCCGAGACCGCAGGTTACGAGTCCCGTTGCGACTCGAGACCTCAGCATGATGAACCGAAACCATGGTTGCGACACCGGTTGCGACTCGCAACCATCCATGACCAACACACAGCATGACTCGAGACCATGCTTGCGAGTCCGGTTGCGACTCGAGACCACACCTTGGGCCTAAGTTAGTGGGCCGAATCTATGGATTTCTGTGTTACTGTTAACGTGTTATTTGGGCCTGTTATCACGAGCCCAACTGTTTGGGCCTCACACTTAGACTGTGGATTTTGTTTGAATGTTAACTGTGAACTGTTACTGCTAAACGTGCTTGCCAAACGTGTTGAACACTTGTGCACTACTTGGTTCGAATCTGATTATACGTGATATCCGTGATTAGGACGTAACTGACTACTTGCGACTTGACTGATCTTTCTGTGATTAACTGCCGAGCAAACCGAGGTGAGTTCACACCCTTTACAAAGCATGGGATTCCCTGGGTTGGGAACGGGGTTAAGGAACGTGGGTTCCTCGTCTACCTTGGGTAGGACGTCAGTGGTTCAGGAATGTAATTCCTCGTCCGGATGGACGGATATACGTACTAGACTAAAACTCTATCACGAAGTCCCTCCTTTTTGTATCGACTAATCGCCGGGCCAATGGCGAGCGGGTCATTAGTTAGATAGCGCTATTTAGGTCTGACAAGCCTCACACCGTGCCGCAGAGGACGGGCGTGAACTAATGGATCTGTGGCACGTCAATGATGATAGACATTGATGTTTTCAGGGCACATAAACATGACTACAGTCAGCAATCGATACGGTAACGAGTCTAGTATACACATGGGGTAGCCCCCACGGCTGGAGAGCCAGATGATGTACATGGGGTAGCCCCCACGGCCGAAATGCCTGATAACTACATGGGGTAGCCCCCACGGCCGGAGTGCCGGAGTAACTGGGAACGAACATGTCACGTTTTTAAACTATGGGGTAACCCCCACGGCAAGATGCCAGATAAAGTAAACTGTTTTCGAAACAACTAAAACGAACGCCCACCCGTGAACTCACTCAACTAGTTGTTGACTCGTTACTACATGCTTTGCAGGACCATAGGTACTCAACTGGAGCTTGCATGGAGGAGGATCGTTGTGGGACAGGGATTGCTACAAGACTATGTTATAACTTTAAACTTATGCTTCCGCTTGCAACTTAAACTTATTTGTTTTGGAACACCAATCGTATTGGTTAAACTTTTATAATTACTTACATGCTTGTTCAGTATGATTGGTGGCTGGATCCTGGTCAGTCACGCCTCCAAGCGGTAGTACTCCGCAGGTGGGATTTTGGGGGTGTGACAAAGTCCATCTGGACGGATGGATAGCGGCCCATCCGGACGGATGGAGAGATTAAATGAGGAGCCTTCATTAAACCCCTTCCCTATAAATACCCCATGTTATGTTTCATTTAAGAAATTTTGCATCTTTCTACATTTGGAGAGCTTTCAAGTCCTAGAGAAAGAAAGTAAAGTGTGAAAAAAAATCAAGGAGCGATACACGAAAGAGAAAAACGAAGAATCAGATATCATGGCTGAAGAATTCTACAACACATTTTACAAAGCTTATACTTCAGAGTCTTCCGAAACATCGACTGTCAAACCAAAAAGCATTTTGAATGCTATAACCAAAAATATTAGTCATGATAGTTTTTACGGAACTAACTCAAAACCACCTAAACTTGACACTATTGAAGATTATACGTGGTGGAAAGAACGATTTATTAACTGGGCTAAAGCTTATGGGCATGAGAGTTGGTTTTGCATGGAATTCGGTTATAGTAGGCCAGTTGATGATAAAAATGAAGAAATTCCACTTAAAAGCTTATGAGTTGAAGATAAAAAGAAATTCTCATATGAACAACAAATGATTGCCTTGATCCAACAGTCAGTCAGAGATGACATATTTGCATTACTTAATCATGATGGATCATCAAAATTAGTGTGGGAAGCATTACAGGTAAAAGCTGAGGGTGGGAAACAAATACAAAAGAATAAAATAGCATTACTTAAAAAATAATTTGATTTGTTTGACGGTATAAAAGGTGAATCTGTAAGACAAGTGATTGAAAGATTTGTCACCATAAAATTGAACTCGATAGGTTTGGAATAACAAAGACCCGTGAGAAAATCATTGATAAAATCATTGAAGATTTACCACGAGCTGATCAGTGGCAAATGTTTATGTTTATTTTGAAAAATGATGTGTTGTATGATACGATTACTTTGGATGCCTTGATTGAAAAGATCGAGAGTCACGAGCTTGAATTGCAAAAGCAAAGCAAGATGAGCAGCTCATCACATCAACATAATGTGGGTCTTTACTACAGGGGCAGTGCACCTTCGGTGTCAGTCAATGAGTCACCAAAGACTGCCTTCAGTGTTGAAAAGTCAAATTCTCATAAAAGCACATCTAACTACAATCCAGAGTATCATTCGTCTTCAACAGCCTCAAACTCAGAAGAACCAGATGAGATTCTTTGCAACATTGCTCTAATGTTGAAAAATTCTCCAGCTATGAGCATCAATGCGGCTAAACAACAAATGAGTTTCTTGGCATCAATTCTGGAATCATACGAAAGTCTGGTAGCAGGGAGAATCAGAAATACTGAGCTGACAAAGGAAGATTACGACCAGATAGATCCGGAAGAGATGGAACTCATTGATATTAGATGGTGTTTAGCTAGCTGCATTCGTAGAGCTCAATGGTTCATGGAAATAACTAGCAGGCAGGAACTAGGAGGGATGTTAAGCACTAAACTCGGTTTTGACAAGTCAAAAGGGACATGTTTTCGATGCAAGCAGAAGGGTCACTTCAAGAGGGAGTGTGTTAACCAGGAAGTAGCTGATCATGGAAATCATTTCAAGGATCACTACTACAAAAAGGCAATTTATCAGAAAACTGGTGAGCATACTTCTGGAGAGAGTCTAAAGCGGATTGCTGGAAATTCATCAAAGGAGAAATCACAAGCGTCAATGATACGTGACCAGGTCAAACCCAAAATCGAACATGCCAAACACAGAGTTATTCAGGAAGATGAAGTATTTAATAGGAATGATTATCTTGGTGATGATGATGAAACTGCTTTAATCGCTGAAGTGAAACAGAGTGCATTTGTAGCTATTGTGAAAGAGAAAACAAAAGAAGAGATTCAGAAAGAGAAAACATACAGAGAGAGATGTATTGTTGATTATAGAATCCAAGAAATGGAGCAAGAGTACGAAGAAGCGAGGAATTATGGAAGGTACGACAAGAAGCGAGAGTGTTACATCAACAGCAAAGGAGATCCACTTGTTCATCCAAGCAAAGTTGTGTATAACAACGTTCTTGTAGTAATCCCTCTTTCCGGTGAGTACTATTCAAATGTCGCAAAAGATAAAGATTATGTGAAAAAGCTGGATAAAATCATCAGGGATGTCATGACAGCATGTCTAAGACAAAGAGATGAAGAGAGGATGAAGAAGAATGTTGATGATCTGGTGGATGAATTGAAGAAGTTTGCTGAAGAAGAGAAAGTGGAAGGTAAAAAAGAAGAAGAAGCAATTGGTGAAGAAGTTGTTACTAAAAACAACAGAATCAAGATGATCTAAAGAAGAAAGAAGAAGCTGATGTGAAGTTGAAAAGATCGGTTGAAGAAAGTGATGTTAGTGAAGTTGTTTCAGAGGAACAGAGGAACAACAGGAGAAAGAAGTTGACCAGAATCAAACGGCATAAAAAGCTGAGGTGCCAACCACTGAGGTAAAAACTTCAACCGAATCTTCTGAAGTTTTAAATAAAAATGTTGAACAGTGCAAGAAATGCATGAAAACGTGCAGTGCTTGTACTGAAAAAGATGAAAAATTCAGAAGAAGGGATATGGAATTTACTAAAATTGAAAAAGTTTTCAAAGATAAATGGAAAGAAATGTTTGAAAATGAAAAGATTTTAAAAGATAATGATGAAAAGCTGACACTGAAATGTGTAGGATCGAGGATTCATCCAAACGAGTCAATCAGAGTCAGATCTAGTTTCTAGAAAGGCGGAATCAGACTAGAAACCATCAATCAGTGTTAGAACAGGTGTCACACCCCGACCACGTAAAACAACAAAACGTGGCGGAAACGTCGGGGAGTGTTGTAACAGAATCATTGTTTCACAACCATGGATTAAAAAAATTTCGTTTTATTGAATTAAATGAGTTACAATGTCTTAACAATAAAGAAACATAACAAAAATTAACTAGTCTTGCATCTTTTAATGTCACTAAGGTCTCGTCCAATCCTATGTGAGCATGCATCAATATCATCATCAAATATCATCAACTATTGTACCTGAAACACATGTGAAAATACGTCAGCATAAAAATGCCGGCGAGTACATAGGTTTTATGAAAAATAGGATACATGACTTAGGTTTAAGAAAATGTTTAACCAAAAACTTGTCATGAATCCAGTTTAAGTGTTTGCTTTTATAAAACGTTTGAAAATCGATGATAGATATGTTTAGTTAAAAGAATGATGTAAGGTTAAATGAATAACAAAGTAAAAATGAGTTTGTATAAAACAAACTGTTTTGTAAAACAATGTCTTGTGAAAAATATGTTATTTGTGTAAAAATGTATAAATCCAAATGAATGATTTAAATAACGCTACGCCATGTAATATAATACAAGCACTTATATATAGGAAGTACCGGCGGCGTATCCACCATGCTTGTATCACATTACACACGTCTCGTTACTCGAATCACTTACCCACATAAACCACCAATGTAAATTGCCCATGTCTAAACCGTTGTCAAATGTCAATCAAGTATTGTGTAAACAAAATGTCATGTATGGCAAGTGAAATATGTAACAACCAAACCATAGGTAAGAATGCACAAACAATGTACTAAGTATGCGACGGATGGACATACATAGCATGAGACCAAGTATAAGATGTCTTGTAAAACGATGTACTAAGTATGCTGAACATACATAGCATGAAATGTTATGTAAAACGATGTACTAAGTATGCACACAATGGGCATACATAGCATGTGATGTAAAATGTACTAAGTATGATGAACATACATAGCATGAAATGTTATGTAAAACGATGTACTAAGTATGCACACAATGGGCATACATAGCAAAAACATAATGAAATCATGTACTAATAGTGTACTAATGAACATAGCAAGTATATGATATAAAAGCATGAAAGTAACAAGTAGGCACATGTGTTTCACCCCAAAATGTTTGAAAAAAAATAAAAGAGGGGTCTATGTACTCACTTGAGGGTGCTTAGAAGTCTTAGGATAACCACCAAGCAAAGCTAGAAGATCACGGAATCAAACGGCACCTATATAGGTATCTACATTAATAAACGGACCTATCGGAGGATCGGGTAGTACAAGGGTTCGTAAACCAAATAAGTATGGGAACTTATGTAATATGGTTTAACAAAGCCTACGTACTAAAACGAAACCTATCCTAAGTGCTTTTGACCCATTACGACCCGTTTAGGTAGCTTACGCCACTTTAACGCGTCGTTTGCGTAAAACGCGTTTGGAATGCCTAACTAGTCCTTTGGCAAGCAAGATATGAGTTAACATGTTTAATATTGTTGTTAAATCAGTTTAGATGTCAAAAATTTCGTTACATAGACTTAAAATAAATTTATGCGTAAAAAGGGCATTTTGGTAATTTACCTAAGGCATATAAACTACCTATCATATAACTAACTAAACGTCGTGACCATAAGGTATAACCTCGGAAGGTTATTCCCTATACAACTATGGTCACCTAATGTGTTTGGTCGGATCCTAAAGATCGACCAATGGGTCGGGTTCGTAAGCATAAACGATTGATTAGATCGCTTACCTTTACGACCCTAAACAAGCACAAATCTAAAAGCGACGAGCTAAACATGCTAGAACATGTTTAGTAAAGTTAGAAAACAGGTTTGGTATTAAAACAAACGGTTTTAATACCCTAGAGTAGTTTGGTTACAAAATACGCGAGAAAACGCATTTTGGCCGAAACTACGACTCGTCACTGAGCATAGATAACGTGGTAATCAGTAGGTATAGTTACTAGGGACTATAACCATCGTGATTACGCTCACGTTATGAAGTTCAAACGAACTTCGCATTGACCATAAACTGGTTAATGCAGAAAGTCAAACGCAGTTTGACTTTAACGCTAAAACGAATGAAAAACGCGAAAGAATACTTACAGAAGGTCCCCGCAAGATTCGAACCCGATTCACTCTCAGGTAGGAAGCATATACTTCCACTTAGAGAGTCTAGAATCAGATTCAAATGTGAGGAAGAATGAAATGGGTGAAGGGTATTTATAGATTTCCTTGAACCGTTAAGATCGTTCGTCGAAAAACGTGATTTGATCTAGACCTTACATGTGGGCACATGGTTTTCAAAAACCATGGGAGCCCTTAATGTGGACTATGTTCATTGAATACCATCCCATGGTTTTGCAAAACCATGGGTGAAAACCATTAACACTTCAAAATGGACTAGGTTCATTGAATCTGCCAGAAATTTCAAAAATGGTCCCTACACTTGTAAAACTTGATTTTTTTGGCACTTTAAATCCATTTAACCTCATTTCAAGGCTCTAAATGATACTAAAGTATAGGGAACTTAAAATGTGCTCACAGACATCACGGATGTCGGTTCGTTTGGCCGTACGGTTGCGTTATTCGGTTAATTACGACGGAAGTCGTAACGAACGCAAAAACAATCCAAATTAAGCGACGAATGGAATTTTATCATGCCAATCACTAAAATAAAATATTTTAATGATTACATAAATTTTTGGATGTTCGGAAATATTCAGGACGTAAGATATGCGCAAAAATGCAAACTTATGCACTTTTGACGCTTTTAGTCTTTATTGATCAATAAAGTTTATTTTAGCATACCGAACCCTTCAAAACTTATTTCTGAGTTATGTAAGGGTTATTTAAGGTATGTTAAGCCTATTTCACTATTCCGGAGTGTTTGTTGCATTAAAATGGTTATATTTACGAATCAGATCGCGTATAACCTTCCAGAAAGCGATTTAAAACCCGAAATCGAACAAGAATTGATACGTGCAAAAGATACACATATTTATACAGATCCCAAGTATGAAATACAATATTTCATTGGCTTGGTATTTGTTTGATGGTGGTGGTGGCACAGGTGTCACAACAGGAGTAGAAGAGTAGAAAGTCACTTTAAACATGTTCTTCATTGATATTAAACATTTTGGTACAAAGAGAATCCGACACCACTTCGTTACAGAATTCTCCAGAATGTTTTAAATGAAGAACACCACTAGCCTATTTATAGGCTGACCAGATCGCATGGAATAACATGTCCAGACCGCACGAACTGACAAGCTCACTTCGTGCGACCTGAAACATTCAGGTCGTGCGACCTGGCCCAAAATACATATAAAACTTAACATTTCAAACTATTACATATAATTGACACGACATTGACTGATGACGCAGGCGATAGACATTATGCATCAACAAACTCCCCCTTGGATATTGCCGTAGTCTTCAGTCAGTCTGTCTTCAAAACTTTCTTCACAAAGACTTGAAAAATTCTTCTCTTCGCTTTGGCTTTTTCAATAATGCTTTCCTGAGCTGTTCATTCTCTCTAGCAGCTCTCTTTTCTTCCTCAGCTAGCCTTTGAAAACATGTAGCTCGAGCAATCCTGTCTTTCTCTTCATGCTCTTTTCTCCTCTTCTCTGATTTCAGAAATTCTTCTCTTTCAATATCTCTCCAACGTGTTAACCACATATTTTCAGAATTTATACCTTTCTGAAAACATATTGTAGCTACCTTCTGAAACTGTAGAGCTTGATCTCTATCTTCTGCCTTATGACCAATCTTGTTCACAAACAGACATTCAACATCCTTTGCAGAACAATTGACTATCCACATCGGATCGTACAGGTGAATATTTCTGATTTCATTCCCAACTTGTTAGTGCACTTACGTCTGTCGACTACGTCTTACATCGAGTCTTAGAGTTAGACAGATCGGAAATGGCACGGAATCCTAGAAATAGACATTTGTAATAGGTCCGCTTTTATGTACATTCCTAGGTCCGCTTATGTGTCAAGTAGTAATCAGGTTCGCTCATAGGGTAAGTTGTTGGTCCGCTCGTGTGTACCTTATAGATCCACTTATATGAGCATGTTCATATAAGCGGACCATGCTTGTCTATATATATGGTCTTTGGAGCGAACCATAAATACATAGTTGAAGGTGTTTTTGTTCCGGTATGCTGCCGAAGTGCTGTCAGACCTTGTAATTGTGTTCAATATCAATACAACATCAAGTTTAAAGAGAATCTAGCTAGAATTGCACCAAATCATTAGTTTCCGCCTCTTGATTTGGATAGAAACTTCTCTGATCGACTCAAACAGGGCCGAAAACGATCCTACAATTGGTATCAGAGCTCAGGAGGAGGAGTTCTTGCCATTTTAGCTGCATTTCTTCTGATTTTCTACACTTTCTTCATTTTTTTCAAAAATTTTCACGGTAAAATCGGCTCAAAATCACACAGTGCACTCGGAATCATGAACTAATAAATCCTTGAAGTTTCCAGATCTAAAATCGACGTAGAAGTTAGGATTTTAGGTGGTTCGCTCATACGGATTTGCGCAAAAGATGACGTCAGCAAGAACACTGGTTCGCTTTTAGTGTCAATTGTTGACTGGTTCGCTCCAAAATCATTAATCTGGTTCGCTTATACGTACAGATTTGCTGGAAAAGATCAGATTCTGGTTCGCTTATTGATCCAATAGTTAGTTCGCTCGAACGGTCCGCTCTTTAGTCAGTCCATCTGGTCCGCTTATTGGGTAAACTTATTGGTTCGCTCATACAGTCAAAAGTTTTGGTTCGCCTATTAGTCCAACAACCTGGTCCGCTCGTTGGTTAATATTTCTGGTTCGCTCCAAGTGAAAGTGACGGTCTCGCTTTTAGGACACTTGTTGGTTCGCTTTTGGAACAGTTATTGCTTCGCTTTTCTGACAGTGTCACTCATTTGAACAGTTTGCATAAATTTTGAAATTGTTGTAAACGTTGAATATTTGAACAACCGGATACTGATTTCTATAACGCTTTTGCAACTCCGACTTCGATTACTCAAAGTGCTTTGATTGAAAACGAAACCGGAATGTCTCAGAAACCGCCGAAACTCATGGATATTGATGATTATAATGTGTGGTCTGAACGTTTTGGAAATTGGGTTGAAGCTTATCATCTTGATGCGTCGGAACACACCGAGGAACCATATGTTAAGCCCACAAAGAACAATGTTGTGAATGGTACTCCGTTAACACTTAGAGAAATGAGTACGGCTGATAAAAAGAAATATCGGGATGAAAAATTGATGGTGAGTCTGCTTCAGCAAGCTATAAAAGAAGATATTTTGATACTGCTTTAACATGATGGAACTGCACATTCGATTTGGACAGAGCTGGAAGCAAAGTTTACTGGAAGTGACGATATGCTCAGGAATAAGATATCTCTCATGAAAAAGGAATTTGATTTATTTAGGGGATTGAAAAATGAAAATACCAAGCAAATAATTGATAGATATTGTAACTTGGTGAGAAATATGACGAAACTTGGTGTTAAGAAAGATACTGATGAATTGATTGAAAAACTTGCAGATGCACTACCACATGAAACATGGGGAACATTTCTGATGATGTCGCGGTCAAACAAAACAAGTTATAAAAACATGACACTGGGAGATTTTATCAAGCATCTGGAAGCTCAGGAGATGGAGTAGAGGAAGATTGCTAGGATGAAGAACTATGATGGAGAAAAGGATATCAGTTTGTACTACAAGAGTGGTGCTACTGATTCTACAAAGTATTCTCCAAAGATCGAAACTGCTTACAGTGTTAAAGATTCTCCTGAGAAGAAGGCATCTCCAGGATCAAACAGCACAAGATTTTCATCATACGATCCTAACATCTCTGTAACAAAGAATGGTAGAAAACTTCAGTGTAACATTGTGTTAAGCCTTGAAAATGATCACGACTACACTGAAGATATTGCAAAAAACCAAATGTCTTTGTTAGGGATGATTTTAGAGTCTTATAGTTGCTTTGTTGCAGGAAAGATCGGAAATCCAATGCTCACAAAAGAGGATTACGATCAAATTGATGCTGAGGAAATGGAATTGATGGATATAAAATGGTGTATGGCGAGTGTGATGAGACGTGCTGAAAAGTTTAAACAAATTACTGGCCGTGATGATTTTTGTGATGCAAACGTTTCAGCTTTGGGTTTTGATAAATCTAAAGTTACGTGTTTTTGTTGTAGGGAGAAGGGGCATTTCAAGAGGGAGTGCAAAAACCGTGAAGCTACCGGTGCCCAAAATCCTTTCGGAAACAATGACTATCACAAGAAGGCCATTTATCATCAAATCACACCACCAGCACAGCAGCAGGCACAAACAGCTCATGGGAGAGATGTGATGGATAATTCGAAAAGAGCATGTGTTGTTAGTCAGGGAAAATATGATAATTTTACCTGGGATAAGTATCTTCCAAAAGACAGCAAAGTGTGTTTGGCTGAACAAGATGATGAGAAGTTGGCAGAAGGTGTTACTTGGGATGATTTTTGTCCAGATCAAGATCTTATGACCAAAGAGATGTCTGAAAACACTTCTCATGCTTTCTTTGCTAATGCTTTTGATTTGAAATGTGCAGAAAGGTGCAGAAAAGTCATGGAAGCTGCTGAAGAAAGACGAAGGAAGAATAAAGAAGAGGAAGAAGAGGAAGAGCGATTAAAAGCTGAAGCTAAAGCTGAGAAAAGGAGAAGAGCTGAATTCTTACAGCATAACAGGACAGTCAATGAGGTTCCTGAATTTGAAGTGAAAATTGACGCTGAACCAGTCATAGTCCCGGAAAAGTGCATGAACTGTGATTCGCTGATCAAGCAGAACAATGAGTTGTTGCACAGTATTCACAAATTGAAAGAATCGTATGACACGATGAACAGAGAAATCAACAAGTATACATATTCAAGTGGTGAACAAGCTGTGGCAATGAACACATTGAAAATAGCATATCTTAGACAGCTTGATGATGCAAACTTTCATATTAAGAAATGTGCTGATCTCGAGTTGGAGCTAGCAACACAAAAGATAGAAACTGAGAAAGTTGTTAGACAGTTACTCATCTGAAGAAGAGAAATCTGTGACAAAAGATGAAGAAAAAATGAAAACTTCTGGTAAGAAATCAAGTGTGGTCTATAACAGATGTCCGCCCCCGGTCAAAAATGGATATTCACCCCGAAATCCAAATTCTGAAAGAGTCAATAAGGCAATCAATTTACAATGGGAGTCTGGGCCGTCGGATAACTTGCCAGAGAGTATCGATGTCACGTATACGTCATCCGACACTGATCATGAGTCAAAGTTAATAAAAAGTGTGATAGATCAGGTGTTAGAAAAAGATGACAGTGAGGTGTCAAAACCGGAATCCAAACCCGAGTCAAAGTCTGGGTCAAATGCGTCAAAGCCGACATTCAATAAGGACAAACGGGTTTATGATAAAGAGTTTTTACTTTCAAAATCTAATTTGAATGATGAATCGGTCAAAGTGGCATATACTTTGAAAGGTTCTGACAAATTATATTCAGATGAAAGTTTTCCAATAAGAAGTGTCAGACTTGAAATGATTCAAAAGGTTTTCAAAATAACAGAAATTAATATTTCTGAAATAAAAGATTTTAATCTTAATGGAAAACCTAAATCATACACTTCAAGAGATCAACAAAGAATCAACAAGAAAATGGGTTACAATTGTGGTTATAGTTTCCGACAGAAACCAAACCATAATCATAATTTCAAAAAGAAAGGTCTTGGTTTTGTCCCACTGAAAAGCTATAAAAATGAGAAAATGTATAAACCAAAAACTATGTTTGTTTCAGGGAAAACGTCAGAGGCTGAAAAAGAACAATCATTCAGAAAGCAGACAAATCAGGAATTCCTTGCCAAGAAGCAAGAAGAACTAAAGAAGAATGAAGTTCCGAAGAAGATTGAAAAGGGAACTTGTTTTCAGTGCAAGATTGCTGGTCATGTGGCAAAGGATTGTCCGAAGATTTTCAAGCCAAAACAGGAAGTCTCTGGGAAAATGAAAGAAAAAGTTGTTGAAAAGACTGAACTGTCAACCCGGAAGTTTACTGGCTTTGAAAATTCAACTTTTGAAAAAGGAGAATGTTCAAAGAGTGCTTCAAAAAGGAAAGAAAATGTGCCAAATCAGAAATGGGTTGTGAAAGGTTCAGGTAATAGTTCTGGTGAGGAATCTGATTCCATACAATCAGAGGAGCCACGTGTTGAGAAAAAGGTTGAAAAGAAAATTCCGATAGTGGACGATGTGAATTTTCCGCCACTAAATGCTAAAAATTACAAATCTTAAATCGGAAAAGTTGAAATTTCAAATCAATTTTATTCTGACAAGAAGAAATTTGATGTTGAAAAAACTTTCAACGGAAATGTAAAACGTATCTTTGTAAAAATGGTCAATGGTAAGGCCAAAAGCATCGAAGAGTTTTATGTTTCCAAAGGACGTGTTTACAAGCCTGTTGAAAATAAAGATAAAGAAGATGTTGTTACACCCAAGGAAGGTCAGGCTTGGGTGGATATATTTTTCAAAGAATAAAAACCTGACTTGCCGGAGATCCCAAGTTGGTATCGTGGATCATGAATCGACATCCTTCTTAATCTGTGTTTGAAGTTTTGCAGGACTTGCTGGAACTCCCAGGTTTGTAAGCGAGGAGTAGGAATCGGCACCTTGAGAATTCAACCAAAAGATGGTAATTGGTTGAAAAAAAGGTTTGAATAGCTTAATTGCTAAATCTACAAGTGGTTGTATGTTTGTGGATGTTATAAGTGGTTCAGAATGATAACTAGTTGATCGTACAAGTGGTTAAATCAAGGTCATTAATTTGAACTTGAGTTAACTATCATTCATTAGATTGGTAAAACAATATGATGATTTGAACCCCAATTTTACAAAAGGTAAAAACAACTAAACTTATTTTCCGGAAAAACCATTCTGATTAAAACAAACTTGAGTGTTTTGAAATCATTATGGGAAATAGTTTGTTGTGAGGGGGAGTTCTGATTGTTTAAGCCAAACGGATGGAGAATTGAAGTGTTTCGATATCAGTTGTCATGTTTTGTACAGTTTGTTGTCAATTTTCTTTAGATGTATTTGAATTTTAGGGGGAGTAAGAATTTTTAGAAAATCCAAAAACATCAGAAAATTTGAAAAAGCCAAAAACATGATAAAATTGAAAAATGAGTTTTTGTTGCATAAAAGAGGAAATGATAGTACATCAGTGGACTATCACAGCACGCTAAAGAATTGTAAAGCCAAAATGTGATAAACAATCTTACTGCGGATGTGTCAGTAGATTTTCGCACATTTAGTAAATTGAAACGAGATATAAACCTAAATCAAACTTTCTTAATTCGTGGGTAACTATTCTTGGATATATGGGTAACCCCCGAAATCTTGTTTGAAAGGTCCCGTATTCTGAGATACTAGGTCTTTATACTCAGTGATATCTGGGGTATTATTCCGGGACTTCTGCTGTATGGAAATACTGACCTAGTCCCCGAATAATACTTTCTGCAAAAAGCTTTGAAATACAAGCTCGCCCTCAGCAATCTGATTAAACAATAAAATTGATAATCTTTGCTGTTGTAATAAAAGATCCTCTAAAGGGGACCCACCAAAAGTCGAGCCGTCATCTATCTGCTGAACGGAAGTTCTGACCTGAGCTCTCACGGTTTCGCATCTACCCCTTTACAGATATCATCTGTGGTATACTCACCTCTAAGACTGAATATTTGGGATCTGGATACGGGAGTATATTAAAGTGGAGTGATACACAATTAAGTTTTAGTTTCTAAAACATTAATATCGTATCTCGAATCAATTGAAGTCTGTGTGAAAATTTAAGTGGACAAACATACTGACAATCTAGGTAAATTGTTTAGAACTTAATATGTAATCAAGCTTAATGGTGTTTGTGATATGTTTCATAACTGATATGATCTTCTTGCACAAACTCACAAAAATATTATTTGTAAATAGTTGTTTTCTGTTTTTATTTTCATTCAGAAAATTCAAAAAAAAATTTGGTATGTTTTAGCATAAGTTTTGAAAAAGTCAAAAAGTTTTTCGACATCTGATGTTGAGATACTGATTTTCAAAATTCAAAGTGCTAAACTTGAAGAACTGGTTTGGGAGAGTGTATGTGAAGCTGCTAAATTTGTTTGAAAAGAGCTAGTAATTGATTCTGAATGCAAAATTTTTATTATGGATTATCAACATAGTTTCTGAATTGTTGAAAAGTTTTAATCTTTGAAGAAACTTATGGTTAGGTAGAGATTGTGCAGGATTTGTGTCAGATCTTGATCCTGAGAGAGAATGGAGTCAGGTATTGATCTGGAACTTGATGGGAGCCTGTTAATGATCTTGATTTGAAAAATGAAGATGTGAATTCCAGACTACGATCCCTGCTGTGTGAGAGGGGGAGTCTGAAGACACCGTGTCAACAGTTAACAGAGAAAAGGTTGTTGATGACAAAGATAGAGATCAAGGATTCTTGAAATGACAGATATTTCAGAGACAGTTTGACGACTGATGAAGATTGTAGATTGACATGTGCGAAGACTCTATGAAGACTCCGTCAACATCCGAGGGGGAGTATGTTAGTGCATTTACGTCTGTCGACTACGTCTTACATCGAGTCTTAGAGTTAGACAGATCGGAAATGGCACGGAATCCTAGAAATAGACATTTGTAATAGGTCCGCTTTTATGTACATTCCTAGGTCCGCTTATGTGTCAAGTAGTAATCAGGTTCGCTCATAGGGTAAGTTGTTGGTCCGCTCGTGTGTACGTTATAGATCCGCTTATATGAGCATGTTCATATAAGCGGACCATGCTTGTCTATATATATGGTCTTTGGAGCGAACCATAAATACATAGTTGAAGGTGTTTTTGTTCCGGTATGCTGCCGAAGTGCTGTCAGACCTTGTAATTGTGTTCAATATCAATACAACAGCAAGTTTAAAGTGAATCTAGCTAGAATTGCACCAAATCATTAGTTTCCGCCTCTTGATTTGGATAGAAACATCTCTGATCGACTCAAACAGGGCCGAAAACGATCCTACACAACTCTGTACACAATCACTGCTTCAGTTCTCATGCAGCTATAAACCCAGCATACAAACCCTTCATGAAAATTTTGTTCCATTTTTGGCAATGGAATATTCTTCATAACCCTGGGCTTCTTGATCTTCAGAATTGTTTCCTCAATACCTGTAACTGGATCCATCCTCTTGACTTTGTTAGGATAATGTGGCTTCCAGTGTTTAAAATTCACTGAATGCTTCAAACTTCATCAAGCCCCATGTTGGCATATCATGAACTCTGACAAGATATGATAATGTTCTGACCTTGGACAACTCTTCAACATCCCACCAAGGTAGACACATTATATCTTGAATATATTGAAAATATTTAACACCAAATTCTCTTCGAATAGCATAAGCGTTGACATGTGGCAAATACCCCCAGCTTATGATATCACCAAAAGAAACATCTCTATCCCTTCTGTAATACTGTAGTGGTCTTTTGAATTTTCTTTCTGCATCCTTCCTGAACCACTTCTTTCGTTCTTCACGGTGTTCTTCTTTAGACATTTCTTTAAAACTCTTATTCTTAACACTTTCAGCAACTTTTCTTCTCAATTCATCCTCATTTGCTTGACTAAACAACTCGGCAAGAGTTGGAAAGCTAGAAGTATCAACATTCTCAAACTGATCATCGTCGCTCCAGTCTTCTACTTCAACTTTATCATAATTATCAGCTTCTTCAACATACTTGTACTGATATGCAGGTTGATGATTGATATCAAACTTGTTCAACTCCTCTTCAAAATCGAAGTTAAACTCACTTTCTTCAATAACCATCATTTTTACAATCTCAGCTCTAGTGTAAGTATGCAATATTTCACCTTCCTCTATATCATGTTCAAGACGTAGAATCAAACCTGCACCCTGACCAACAGTCTCATCAACATTTTCAGAATCACCATGCTCCCCCTCTCCTCCTGCATTTTCTGGTTCTTCGTTTGCATTGTCTTGAAGATATTCATCAATATTTTCTTCTTGTGACGCTTCAGTAACTTTTATACCAGAATTACCTTGATCAACATCATCATTTCCATCATCATCATCATCGCTATGAATAGAATATACTTCATCTGCATCATCTTTCAGATTATCCTCTTCATCTTCTTCATCATCTTCGATCTTATTCTCACCAGGTACTGAAGTTAACAGACAAGGAGTTGGAATAGATGATTATAGAACTTTTGTCGGGGATTTTGGCTCAGTCAGAACAATTGCCCTTTTCAGTCACTTGAACAACATTTTCAACTTGAACATCTTTACCCTTATCTTTCATTCCAGCTTCTATTTCAGCTTCACGTCTTGCTCTTACTTCCGCAAGTTCTATCTCTTCAAACCTTTGTTCAATCGGCTTACCAATCAAATCTTCCAACACTTTCTTTAACATATACTCTTCATGTTCTTTTTTAGCGTTCTTGGCTTCTAACTCTTTGTTTTTCAACTTGAAGTACTCATTCTGCTCATCCCTTCGAGACTTTTCTTCTTCCAAGTCAACTATTCGAACTTTCAGAATGTCAATGTCGACTTGATCAGCTTCAACCTTTTTCAACAAAGATGAATTCTCAGATTCAACAGACTTGACACATTCTTCTAACTTCTTTTTCTCACTTAACACCTCATTCACCTTCTTTTGCAACTTCTTCACCAGATCGTCATTCACAAAATTAAAATCATCAAGCTTTTCAAGAACTATATCCTCTGGAATATTTGGAAAATTTTCAAAACTAGATGATCCAGGAGTAGTATGAACTGGTGGTTGTGTGGTTGGTGGTGTTTATTGGATGTGAGGTAATGTTATTGGAGGTTCATGAATGGGTAATGAAGTATGATGTTGTGATGGTGATTGTGGTGATTGTAAAGGTTCTGATAATGGTTGTTGTGGTGGTGGTGATGGTGATGGTGGTGGTTTATTTTGTGGTGATGATGGTGGTTGATTTATTTTCAACTTTAATTTTAACTTTCGCGCTGCGGGAGTTGCGACACGTTTTCTTGATGTTGATTTCTTTCTACCTCCTGAAGATGGTGATTTTACAACCTGAACATTCTCTGGTGGAACATATGTTTCATCATTCTTCACCCGAACTCCTCTTTCTCCTTTTTTGTTTCTCTCTATCTTTCGGATCATAGTTTTCTCTAATCCAACGTTCAACTTCAGCATCCGTATCAGTTTCTGAACCAGATGAACTCTCATCTTTATCATCAACTACCATCTTACTAGCTGATTTCCCAGCTTCCAAAGTATCATCAATATCTTTCATCAACTGCTCAGTTTCAGGAGATAACTGCTCTTGATCTTTTTCAACATTAGCTTCTGTCTCATCTTCTCTTCTGATTCATCAACCAGCAATGTTTCAACCGCTTTCTTTTTACGTTTCTTCTATGGTTGAGAAGATGATCCTTCTTCAGCTTGGACTTTTGATGTAGGAGTTCTCTTTCCACCTTTTTTCTTCTTTTCTTTTTCTTCTTTTGTTTACCAATCATTTCGAGTTTCACATAAATATTCTAACTTCTTTAACTCATCAATTGCACTCTTTTCTTTCATCTCAGCATCATTCCTCCACTTTAAATGATTTATTGGATCTGGATCCTCATACTTATCACTTTTGATGAACCCGAAAAACTCTGTCTTATTCGGTTCAGGCCAATTCTTTGTATACTTGGATAATAGGATTAACATTTCATTATCCATGTGATGCAACAGCATGAGATCATTTTGTTCCTCTTTCACCATATTTGGATAGGCATGATCCAGCATCATCTGCACAAATCTTGGATACACCCAACTTCGACTACCAGAAGTAATATTATCTTTCATGTAGTGAAAAATGATTCTTGAAAAATTGTATTTCTTGTTCAGTACCAATGACGTCATCATACATATTTGATAGTATTTCATCACATCGTATCCACCTTTCCAGTAACTTAGTGCATGAATCACTGAGTGAATAAAGAATTTGTACGGCTTCATAAAACAGGATTTCAAATAATTTGCTTTATTCAACGGACCGTTATAACCCATTCTAAGCATACAACCTTTGACCATCCTTTCTGGAAACCCTGTTGGCGAATTATCATCATCTCGAAACTCTAATACTTCTCGTACAAGCTGTTCTGTGATTATGATTTATTTATTTTCACCATCTATACTAACACTTCAATTAATAACATCATTCACTTCATCATACTTAGCATTCTTCCAAAAATGACCAACATGAGATTTAAAAACTTTGTGCTGATCCGTTATAGCTTTTTTCAATTGGTAAACGCTTCATAAATTCCAAAATCTCTTTAAACACAACCATCTTTGGTAGAGTTTCATCGTAAACACAACAAATATTGTGCGATGGTTCAAACACCACATTAGATGCCTGAAACACAACCAGAAACAAACAAGTTAAACAAGTTGCACAATTTTCAAGACAAACTAACATTCACACGATCTGGCCCCATACGAAGTGGCCATTTCATGCGACCTCGTGCCAAACTGATTAAACATTTTCAAACGAACTGGTTTCATACGATCTGACCAAACCATACGGACTGGTGGTCAAACGAACTGATCAATCCCAAACGATCTGGAACTTGAAACGAGTTGGCTATTTTCAAACGGTGTGGAACATTCAAACGATTTGAACAGTCTTAAATGATATGAACCTCAAACGAGTTGGCCAATTTCAAACGGTCTGAAATATTCAAACGGTATGGCCATCTCGTGCGATCTGGGTCATCACCTCATTTAAACAAACATTCTTGAACAGTAAAATTGCAGGTTTTTAAATCTTGTTTCTTTTATGAAATTGAAACCCTAGATCTGTTCTACATCAAAATCCGGTCACATTGATTGATTTTTATTCAATTTAATCCACAGAATAAGCCTAGATCTAAGTTCAAAGAGTCTGTTCGTTCGAGTTCGTACGAGTTCAAGTGATTTGGTTCAATTAATCAGTAATCTATACCTTTCCCATGATATAAGTTGTGTAAACCAACTTATACAAGATCACCAGATTAAAGCTTGATAATCACTGAAATTACTCAATTCTCTCAAATCGCTTGAAAGGTGTGACAGTGATGCGGTGTGACAACTGAAAAGGTTTCACGCGATCTGGACTCCCCTTTATATAGAGGGTGCCAGGTCGCATGAGTTGAATATTGAAGCGGTTTGGCCAACTCGCACGAGTTGACATTTTTGAAACGATCTAGCCAAGATGAAACACTCTGGCCAGCTCGTGCGAGTTGGTCACCTCGTGTGAAACTTTTATTTTTTCAAATTTTAAATTTTGAATTTTTTTAACTTTTTGCCAACACACTCAGTTAACCAAGTCCAATTTAATGACCCTGGTCAACTGTTTAGCCTGCCAAGTCCAAGTTAATGACCTTGGCTGACCAAATTCTGATCTCGCTGACATTTTGAAACATATTTAAGTTCAAATTAATGAACTTTGATACATTTTGAGCAATTACCAACATTTTTCTCAAACATTTTCTTAACCAACCCAAATGATCCAACTTGTTTAGCACTGTGAACTTTGATCATCAGATCCCCAACGTATGTTGTCGAAAATAAGATGAAGTGACAAATCTTTTTGAATTTTACAACATTTTGACTAAACAAACAAAAGATTTTTGGATTTGAAGAAACAGAAAACTGTACAAACATATATACATACAACTTTTTGTGAGTTTGTGTAAGAGGATCATATCAGTTTTGAAACTTATCACTAACACCGTTGATCTTGATTTAACTTTAAATCTTAAACAAATTCACTTCTGATTGTCAGTATTGTTGTCCACTTAAACTTCTACACAAGTTTCAATTGATTCAAGATACGGATTAGTGTTTTAAAGACTTAACTTATTCGCGTGTCCCACCTCAGAATATACTCCTGTATCAAAATTCCCTAGATTCAGTCTTATAGGTGAGTATACCAATTTGATATCTGTATCTGGGTTAGTGCGAGACCTTCAGAGCTCAGGTATGAACTACCGTTCAATCAACGAGATGAAGGCTCGACTTTAGGTATGTTCCCCTTGGGAATCTTCTTACAACTGCACTTAATTTGTATCTTTCGATATCTTATCAATTTTTATGCAGAGGGTAAACTTTTAAAAGCGTGTAAAGTATTATACTAGGTCTAGGCCATTGCTTCCGCAATATCAGAAGACTAGGTATAATACCCCAGATATCAAACAGTATAAAGACCTAGTATCTCAGAATCAGGCAATCTCTCAAACAAGATTTTGGGGGTTACCCATATATCCGAGAAATATTCCCCACGAGATAAGCAAGTATTGATATTTAGGTTTATATCTCGAATTCAAAATCTACTAGTCGTGTGAAGTCTACTGACACATCATCAGTGAGACTTGTTTAAAATCATTTTGACTTTCCATTTCTTTATCATGTTGTGATAGCCCACTGATGTACTATCATTTCCTCTTTTTTACAACAAAACTCATTTTTGATTTTTCAATGTTTTTTTATTTTTAGAATTTTATCATGGTATTGTATTTTCTATAAACTTTCTCCCCCCTAAAATCAAAAAAATATTTTTGTGTTTTTGGTTTTATCAAAAGCAGTAAAGAAACTATACAGAAAACATGACAACTAGACACAGATCACTTCTGA
This sequence comes from Helianthus annuus, assembly GCF_002127325.2. Lineage (NCBI taxonomy): Eukaryota > Viridiplantae > Streptophyta > Magnoliopsida > Asterales > Asteraceae > Helianthus > Helianthus annuus. The sequence continues at coordinate 97,775,779 of NC_035444.2, read as the reverse complement.
TCGTCGTCCGCCTCGGCCACACACTCTACCACCCTCCCAGAAAACAAATTCTTTAACCCGTTCAATTTTAAAAGATAATTAAATCTTGTTTTATCAAAGGGTTTAGTGTAAAAATCAGCTCTCTGATCATCGGTGTGAATATAATCAATTCGAATCAATTTTTTCTCGTAGCAATCACAAATAAAATGATGTCGAATCTCAATATGTTTTGTTTTAGAGTGTTGTACCGGATTTTTAGTAATATTAATGGTTGCCTCATTGTCCACAAAAATTGGCGTGTCTAAGAATTGCAGACCATAGTCCCTCATTTGCTGTTGGATCCAGAGGATATGAGAACAACAGCTGGAAGCCGAAACATATTCGGCCTCACAAGTTGAGAGAGCGACTGTGGTTTGTTTCTTACACTGCCAAGTGACTAGCCGAGTTCCGAAGAACTGGCAACCAGCAGTTGTGGACTTAGCGTTTAACTTACAGCACCCAAAGTCAGAGTCAGAATATCCAGTTAGAGAGAAGTCACCGGATCGGGGATACCACAAGCCGGTGCTTGGGCAACCTTTAAGATACCGTAAGATTCTCTTCAATATCATCATGTGCGATGCTCTGGGACTTGACTGGTACCGGGCGCAGAGGCAAGTTGGATACATGATGTCCAGTCGTGATGCTGTCAGATACATTAGCGATCCTATGATTGACCGATATTGCGTTTCCTCCACTTTCTCACCACTTTCATCCGGACAAATGCCATGATTCGTAACTAGGGGGTTGATATGGGAGATGATTTGGACATATTGAATTTGTCCAACACATCATTCACATACTTGGTCTGGTGTAGGAAGATTCCATCGGGCAGTTGCTCAACATGAAGCCCGAGAAAGAACTTCATCTCCCCCATTGAACTCAATTCAAACTTCTTTTTCATGACCTTCTTAAATTCCTTACACAACTCATCGTTCGTTAATCCAAAAATTATATCATCAACATATATTTGCACGATCAGAAGATGTCCTGCAAACTCTTTAGTGAACAGGGTACTATCGACAGTCCCTCTGGTGAACCCGTTGCACAGCAGATTCTGGGAAAGCGTCTCATACCAGGCTCTCGGGGCCTGGTGTAATCCGTATAACGCCTTGTCTGTCACACCCCGAAATATTAGAGCTGGCGTGACTGGACCGGTATCTTCATTGCACAGTGGAAGCAAATAAGCTAAGACTTCTAGAAAGTGAACGCCGCTAAGTACTCGAATTCCCATGGGTTCTCCTATTCCAACCGTTCCATAGTTTTTGAAAATGCAACCTGAGAAAGAACATGCGAAAAAGTCAACATAAAGTTGAGCGAGTTCATAGTTTGTTTGAAAAGATTTAAAAGAAATATTTTTGATAACCGGTTTTAAAGTTATTGAGAAAATATAGTAAAATCATTTTCTTGGCATGATATATGAGAACTGTGAGTCTAGCCCACGAGAGTGTTTGTGCATTGCATGAGAGAGAATGGGCCAAGCCCAAACGAACCTTTGTAAGCAGGATCAGTGCTTCCTCTTACTTAGGTATAACTTGAAAAACGTTACCAAAGTTTGTAATTCATGTATTTTTGAGTTTCCATCAAATTAATCTTATGAATATATGAAAGTTTTAGTGTTGTAAATGGGTATGTAAAGCGTCTATAAACAGGTTGATCGTTAATGTTTCGCGAGGACATTAACGTATGCAGCGACATAGGAAGTACTCAACCTGTGTAGACGGATTTTTTTAGTGTCGAATCACCTCGACTGTGTCGAATCACCTCGACTCTGTGAATCACTTCGACTGTGTCGAATCACCTAGACTGTGTGAATCACCTCGACTGTGTCGAATAACCTCGACTGTGTCGAATCCCCTCGACTGTGTCGAATCACCTCGACTGTGTCGAATCACCTCGACTGTGTCGAATCACCTCGACTGTGTCGCCCGTACCCATTAGAAAATCATGCACGTTTCGTAAAACCGGTATGTTTGTATAAATTGTTCGTAAACCATTCGAGTTTCCTTGAAATCCCTTCGCAACATGGTTGAGAAATATGAGTTTTCGTTCATCGAAAAGTTATTTACATTTGCAAAAACTTGCATGTCTTTCCACCCCCGAAAACATTTATAAAATTGTAAAACAGTAAAAAGTGGGGGTTATGAACTCACCTTGATGTTCCTGTGTAAGGCTAGCTTAGTGTGATTCCGTGGTGTCATTCCAAGAACGTGAAGTAGCTAGCGTGCAACTATAGCATTCCTAATAGGGTTGAATTTATCAGTTTCTAATTAAACAACTTAGTTAAACTACGTGTCCGAGCTCTACCGCGTCGTTAATAAAATGACCCTACAAATGTGTTCTTATTATGGTTTAAAATAATCAACTATGGTTATTTGATCCCGTTTATATTCGGGATAAAACTAAGTCTCGAAAACGACTTAGTTTCCGAGTGTTTAGGATATATATTTATATATATTAATATAAATATATTTATATTGTCACGAATAGAAATACGTGTACGGATAAAGGCGCGTCTTGTTGTGTCGTATATAATGCGGTAATATACCATTGTTTTTGTATGATGGAAATAAATATATATATATATATATATCTATTCGAATACTTGACGTTGAAACGAATATAACAAATATATTCTTTTTTTTTTAAAACTGTTCGAACTCTAAATAGTTGAGATAAAAATAAACAATTATATTTATATATATGATTTTCGAATGCTAAACGTTTGAAGTGTAAATCCCGAATCGCTGACGTTTGGAATAAATATAAAACATTATATTTATTTTATAAAATATTTTAGAGTTTTGGGCGTTTGAAATAAATATAAACATTATGTTTATTTATAAAAGCGTTTGGGATATCGATGTTTGAAATATAAGCATCATATTTATTTTAACTAGGTATCGGTTTCAAAATCTCATAACATCATCATATAATAAATATACTTCTATATTTATTTTTATAAGAAAACTTGTATCTCAATAAGTGTCGTCTTTAATCAAAACGCAACAATTTTCAACAATATTTCATTAACATAACACTATATATGTATAATTTTCATTAAAAACGCAAAGAACGTAATAAGCCGCAAATGTATAAGCGTAAACTAATCGGGTCGAGCTCGGTTTCACGTAATCTAAAATCTAAAATCTAGCTGACGTATAATAACTAGCTTCGATTTTGTTACTGGTTCTTCGAGTTGACTGCGTTTTGACCGATGTTGATTGAGTTGACTCGGTTTGACCGAGTCAACCGAGTTGAACCACACCAAAACAAGTCCGAACCAAAACTGATGTGTCTCGAACGGAGACTCGAACCCGCTGACCAGTTGTCTTGGTTGACCTGAACATACTGAACTTTGACCAAGTTTGACCAACCCGAAACTTTGACCCGAATATAAGTGGTTGACCCGGAGAACCCGAACACAAATCTGAACCGATGCCCGCTTCTGACCCGAGACTAAATGAAAGACCCGAATTAAATCAAAACCCGGCTAAATCTTAACCAAACATAATCTGAATCTGCAACATCTTTACTCGAACTCGAACCGACTGAATCTAAAACCCGAACTCCTTGAAAACCCAAACCAAAACCAACTCGAACCTGATGTTGAACCCGTCTGGAGCTGAACGAACCGAACATCATCAGCGTCACATTCATCAGCCGAAAAGAAAAAAAAAGTAAATAAATGAGGCAGGGGCGAGAGAGATGAGTGACACTGGGATTTACAGGAATCCTTGTTGATTACAGACCGCCGTCGTGAGCCTCCACAGTCGCCGTCGTGAGCGGCGGCGCCGCTCTCTCTCTCTTCCGCTACATTTCTCTCTTTCTCTCTGCTTTTATTGCTCGAGCCGTCCTTCACCACCACCGACCACAGCGCCACCGCCTGTGGTGGTGGTGTGGTTGGGGCTGATGTCCGCCGCCACCAAAACGATGGTGGTGGCCGGCGGTATAAGAGAAGACGGGGTGGGGGTGGGTGTGTGAGCAGCTAGGGTTCACCTTTGGGAAGCTGACATCTCTGTGTTTGCATATTATAACCGAGAGAGAACATAATGAGGATGATGTTTGTCTGTGTAGTATTTGTTTTGTTGAGGAAATAAGGTCAGGGTTTTCATTTGTGGGTGCTAGGGTTTTCTTTGAAGGGAATGAAGAAGGAGAGCAGATGAGGAGATCGTGGTGTGCGCAGTATCACAAATGACATCTAGGGTTTCACTAGATTTATATAGTACGTTTGTTTAATGGGCCTTGGGTTTGGGGCTCAAGGCCCACAAGCCCATCTCATGTGTTTAAACTGGCGCGTCAGTATCTACGAAACCCGGTATCAAAACCCGAATGTTGTAAAAATGTCGTAAAATAAAATTTTAGAGTCTAAACACTCAAAGTTATGTCGGAAATCAATATTCGATGCGTATTTTGTCGGTCGAGAAAAAAAACACGTAAAATTGACTTGATCGTCGTTCTACACTCGTTTTTTTGATGCGATTTATCCGCAGATATTAAAATTCGAAAACGTAGCCAAATATGTCATAATACATTAATATCGAGACGAAATTCAAGTCCGGTGCTTTTGTTTCGTCGTTGATTGTCGTTGCGTTACCGTTTCCGCGTTTCCCATTCAAGTTTGCGTTTTGTGTCGTTCGAAAGCATAATATTTTCGCAAACCACCATTCATATGTTTAAATTATACGTATAAACGTTGTATTTGTCGGTGCTGTCAAAAGTTTGTACGGTGTCCGTTAGTTATCGCGTAATGTCCAGCATATTTCCCGAAAATCCTTATACGCGCACTGTAACGTCAGATAAGCGTTCCTAGGCATAACAAGGGCCTAATTAAGTTAATTCATGTTTTAAACACTATTTATTATCGTCTAAAACGTTTGTTAATCGCGTAATTAAGAGGCGTTAATTACCGGTTATCACATTCTCCCCCTGTTGCAGAAATTTCGTCCTCGAAATTTAGTCTATGTTATCTCCTCGGAGTTGTGTCGTTCCTAGGTAAGTCCGATCATACGAAAGTGAATGATCGCGTAATCGAATCGAGACTTATTCGGATCACAAGAATGTAAGGACATTTTGCATCAATAAGAACCCAATTGTTCAACTAAGGTTGTTTCAGAAATCGATGTTAAGTGAACGAGGCGTAGTGATACTATCACCAATGTGAGTAAGTTTACAGGGTTCACAAAAGAGGAATTTCGACCAATAGAATTCCAAATGAACGTTCACAATATGCAAATTAATTTTTGAAACAATAGAATTCACTACTAACGGGAACTTGTGTTGATTGTTGTATAAATGAAACTCGAATTCAACAAACTCAAATAAATAAAATCGTAAAGATGATTCATCAACTATCTCGAACCAATGAATGAATAAAAATCAATGTGTTGCAAGGATACACTGAAATGAAATACAGCCGAACCTGGTGTATCATCGTCTTAATACATAGTTGCATTAAGACTATTTAAGTGATTAGTCAAACAAAAGCATACGTAGTTTCGCATGAAGCGATTGATCGTGATTAGCACAAGCTACAAGTTTTTACCGACGCCACAAGGTGTCGTAGTGAATGAAATAATTCAACAATAGCGGTGACCGAACAAGCATCACCGTGTTTTGCATGAAACGATCGATCATGATTAGCTCAAGCTACAAGTTCATACCGACACCACAAGGTGTCGTAGTGAATGAAATAATTCAACAATAGCGGTGACCGAACAAGTTCACCGTGTTTGAAATATGATGAAAGATTTAATGAAGTACATCTGAATATTCGGTTCAAACAAATCTAATAGGATTTTCGATTGATACTGAAACAAATAAATAATGTTTTCGAGCGAAGATGAAAAGCAATAAATACCACAAAAAGTTTGCTCGATGGTGAAAGAACTGCTAAGAGGTACACCAGAATATTCAACACGAACTTGTGTACCATTATCCTAACACACAATTGCATTAAGACTGATTTAATACAACAAATCCAACAAGCAGATTTAATATCAATAAACAAATAAATAATTAAATCCATACATGAGGTGAGCAACGAGATTAGCGCAAGCTTTAAACTTGTGAAAAACGCCAGCACAAGGTGATCGTGATCAATGAAACGATTCAATGAGGTCGAAGACCAAACAAGCATGTTATGGTTCAAAGCAAATGAAGTGCTTGTTGGGATTATTTCGAATATGATGGCCTCATTCCATCATATGGAATCTTGAATCGAATATATTACGAGCAAGTTCAAACAATTGAACTTGGTTTAAACACAATCCAACAATGGATTCATGTATCAATACGAAGGTTTCAACATGGTTACAATGAACAAACCATGTTATGTACTCAAAAGAAATGAATTTCAACTAGTTCGTTGACTCGATATCAAAGAGTCAACATTACGGAATAATGTGGTTTATCTAGAATACAATGCGAGGATTTAGTATAGCGAAATAATATATACGATTTTGATAAAACAACCATTCGAAGTGAAACCACATGCGTAGCAAACAATGCATGTGCAACGTACAAATTTGTCAAGAAACAAGCAAATGAGTGTTCGCTATCATGAAATAAAATTTTCGTGATGCAATGACCATTAGGGGGGAATAGAAAAAACGAAAATCTACTCACTATATGCAGAAGTCGAAATTTCAACAAAAGAAATTTAAGGACTTTACCTGGCAGTTCTTGTGATGTTCAGGTGTTAGATGACATTACCATGGAATACCGTACATAGTGTAATCGCCATTAGTGGAGTAGGGGGAATGCGGAGACATGTGACTTCTTTTGCAGCGCCAACAACTTTGAGTCTCTTTAGACTAAGTATCGACTGTTGTGAAATCTTGTTCTAACGTACCTCAGCATGACTCGTGTCATTTGCAGGATCACGTGGCAAAGTACCGCATTTCGGTTGTTGTTTCTCCCGCTGACAGGATTAGCATCATTGTTGTCGTAACCATTTGTGGTTTCCCCAAGGCCTTGCCTCGAAAGTCGTGTGTGATGTACTCCGACGTCCGCTGACGTATAGTTTAAGTTTCATGTATACTTGTGCACTAGCATTTTGTTCCACGAAGAATGTGATGTGCTCCGACATCCGTTGGCGTATAATTTGAGTTTCATATATTCTTGTGCACTAGCGTTTCGTTCCGCGTAGGTTAACTGCTCGGGCAAGTAAGATAGCCTAGACGACATAATATAATGGCACTTGCCCGAGTTGTTAGTCATGGTTTCTAAGTGAGGACCTTTAATGAGTTTCGACATAAGCTTTACAAAGGTCCTAAATGCATGTTATCCAAAAATCTCAAATTTTTTCTTAATGTATGAATCTATTCCATGAACCGTGTATCAACACAACACTTATGTTTGTTTAAAACCAAAATTGTTGACTCATTGTTCTTTGCAACGGTTGGAACCCATGTTCGAGTACTGGGCGTTCTGTATGAGTTCAAGTCTTAATATCTAAGTCCCCAGAGGATAGTGAGGTTAGACCCTAGGTATCTCTACAGAAACCTAATTCGCTGAAACCTATAGCTCTGATACCAATCTGTCACACCCCGAAATATCAGAGCTGGCGTGACTGGACCGGTATCTTCATTGCACAGCGGAAGCAAATAAGCTAAGACTTCTAGAAAGTGAACGCTGCTAAGTACTCGAATTCCCATGGGTTCTCCTATTCCAACTGTTCCATAGTTTTTGAAAATGCAACCTGAGAAAGAACATGCGAAAAATCAACATAAAGTTGAGCGAGTTCATAGTTTGTTTGAAAAGATTTAAAAGAAATCTTTTTGATAACCGGTTTTAAAGTTGTTGAGAAAATATAGTAAAATCATTTTCTTGGCATGATATATGAGAACTGTGAGTCTAGCCCACGAGAGTGTTTGTGCATTGCACGAGAGAGAATGGGCCGAGCCCAAACGAACCTTTGTAAGCAGGATCAGCGCTTCCTCTTACTTAGGTATAACTTGAAAAACGTTACCAAAGTTTGTAATTCATGTATTTTTGAGTTTCCATCAAATGAATCTTATGAATATATGAAAGTTTTAGTGTTGTAAATGGGTATGTAAAGCGTCTATGAATAGGTTGATCGTTAATGTTTCGCAAGGACATTAACGTATGCAGCGACATAGGAAGTACTCAACCTTTGTAGACGGTTTTTTTAGTGTCGAATCACCTCGACTGTGTCGATTCACCTCGACTGTGTGAATCACCTCGACTGTGTCGAATAACCTCGACTGTGTCGAATCCCCTCGACTGTGTCGAATCACCTCGATTGTGTCGAATAACCTTGACTGTGTCAAATCCCCTCGACTGTGTCGAATCACCTCGACTGTGTCGAATCACCTCGACTGTGTCGCCCGTACCCATTAGAAAATTATGCACGTTTTGTAAAACCGGTATGTTTGTATAAATTGTTCGTAAACCATTCGAGTTTCCTTTTAATCCCTTCGCAACATGGTTGAGAAATATGAGTTTTCGTTCATCGAAAAGTTATTTACTTTTGCAAAAACTTGCATGTCTTTCCACCCCCGAAAACATTTATAAAAATGTAAAACAGTAAAAAGTGGGGGTTATGAACTCACCTTGATATTCCTGTGTAAGGCTAGCTTAGTGTGATTCCGGGGTGTCGTTCCAAGAACGTGAAGTAGCTAGCGTGCAACTATAGCATTCCTAACAGGGATGAATTTATCGGTTTCTAATTAAACAACTTAGTTAAACTACGTGTCCGAGCTCTACCGCGTCGTTAATAAAATGACCCTACGAATGTGCTCTTATTATGGTTTGAAATAATCAACTATGGTTATTTGATCCCGTTTATATTCGGGATAATACTAAGTCTCGAAAACGACTTAGTTTCCGAGTGTTTAGGTTATATATTTATATATATTAATATAAATATATTTATGAACTCGTGTTAGTTGTCACGAATAGAAATACGTGTACGACTAAAGGCGCGTCTTGTTGTGTCGTATATAATGCGGTAATATACCGTTGTTTTCGTATGATGGAAATAAATAAATATATACATATATATATGTATATATATATATATATAATCGAATACTTGACGTTGAAACCAATATAACAAATATATTCTTTTTTTAAAACTGTTCGAACTCTAAATAGTTGAGATAAAAATAAACAATTACGCTAAACGTTTGAAGTGTAAATCCCGAATCGCTGACGTTTGGAATAAATATAAAATATTATATTTATTTTACAAAATATTTTAGAGTTTTGGGCGTTTGAAATAAATATAAACATTATGTTTATTTATAAAAGCGTTCGGGATATCGATGTATGAAATAAATATAAGCATCATATTTATTTTAACTAGGTATCGGTTTCAAAATCTCATAACATAGTCATATAATAAATATACTTCTATATTTATTTTTATAAGAAAACTTGTGTCTCGATAAGTGTCGTCTTTATAACAATATATGTTTCGTAAACCGAGTTTTTAACGAAAATCGGACAGAGTTTTCTCTGTTTTTAGGATAACCTCGACATCCAAAGTGTCGATATTTTAATCAAAACGCAACAATTTTCAACAATATTTCATTAACATAACACTATATATGTATAATTTTCATTAAAAACGCAAAGAACGTAATAAGCCGCAAATGTATAAGCGTAAACTAATCGGGGAGCTCGGTTTCACGTAATCTAAAATCTAAAATCTAGCTGACGTATAATAACTAGCTTCGATTTTGTTACCGGTTCTTCAAGTTGACTGCGTTTTGACCGATGTTAATTGAGTTGACTCGGTTTGACCGAGTCAACCGAGTTGAACCACACCAAAACAAGTCCGAACCAAAACTGATGTGTCTCGAACCGAGACTCGAACCCGCTGACCAGTGGTCTTGGTTGACCCGAACCTGCTGAACTTTGACCAAGTTTGACCAACCCGAAACTTTGACCCGAATATAAGTGGTTGACCCGGAGAACCCGAACACAAATCTGAACCGATGCCCGCTTCTGACCCGAGACTAAACGAAAACCCGAATTAAATCAAAACCCGGCTAAATCTTAACCAAACATAATCCGAATCTGCAACATCTTTACTCGAACTCGAACCGACTGAATCTAAAACCCGAACTCCTTGAAAACCCAAACCAAAACCAACTCGAACCTGAAGTTGAACCTGTCTGGAGCTGAACGAACCGAACATCATCAGCGTCACATTCATCAGCCGAAAAGAAAAAAAAAAGTAAATAAATGAGGCAGGGGCGAGAGAGATGAGTGAGACTGGGATTTACCGAAATCCTTGTTGATTACAGACCGCCGTCGTGAGCCTCCACAGTCGCCGTCGTGAGCGGCGACGCCGCTCTCTCTCTCTTCGGCTACATTTCTCTCTTTCTCTCTGCTTTTATTGCTCGAGCCGTCCTTCACCACCACCGACCACAACGCCACCGCCTGTGGTGGTGGTGTGGTTGCTGCTGATGTCCGCCGCCACCAAAACGATGGTGGTGGCCGGCGGTATAAGAGAAGACGGGGTGGGAGGTGGGTGTGTGAGCAGCTAGGGTTCATCTTTGGGAAGCTGACATCTCTGTGTTTGCATATTATAACCGAGAGAGAACATAATGAGGATGATGTTTGTCTGTGTAGTATTTGTTTTGTTGAGGAAATAAGGTCAGGGTTTTCATTTGTGGGTGCTAGGGTTTTCTTTGAAGGGAATGAAGAAGGAGAGCAGATGAGGAGATCGTGGTGTGCGCAGTATCACAAATGACATCTAGGGTTTCACTAGATTATATAGTACGTTTGTTTAATGGGCCTTGGGTTTGGGGCCCAAGGCCCACAAGCCCATCTCGTGTGTTTAAACTGGCCTGTCAGTATCTACGAAACCCAGTATCAAAACCCGAACGTTGTAAAAATGTCGTAAAATAAAATTTTAGAGTCTAAACACTCAAAGTTACGTCGAAAATCAATATTCGACGCGTATTTTGTCGGTCGAGAAAACAAACGCGTAAAATTGACTCGATCGTCGTTCTTCACTCGTTTTTTTTATGCGATTTCATCCGCAGATATTAAAATTCGAAAATGTAGCCAAATATGTCATAATACATTAATATCAAGACGAAATTCAAGTCTGGTGCTTCTGTTTCGTCGTTGATTGTCGTTGCGTTACTATTTCCGCGTTTCCCATTCAAGTTTGCGTTTTGTGTCGTTCGAAAGCATAATATTTTCGCAAACCACCATTCATATGTTTAAATTATACATATGAACGTTGTATTTGTCGATGCTGTCAACAGTTTGTACGGTGTCTGTTAGTTATCGCGTAATGTCCAGCATATTTCCCGAAAATCCTTATACGCGCACTGTAACGTCAGATAAGCGTTCCTAGGCATAACAAGGGCCTAATTAAGTTAATTCATGTTTTAAACACTATTCATTATCGTCTAAAACGTTTATTAATCGCGTAATTATGAGGCGCTAATTACCGGTTGTCACATTGTCGAGTAGATACACCTTGTCTTTGTGTACAGGATCGGTAAACCCTGGTGGTTGACCGACATACACTTCTTCTTTAATCTTGCTTTAGAGAAATGCAGATTTGACATCCAGTTGGTATACCTTGAATCCCTTCCATGACGCGAACGCTAAGAAGATTCTGATTGCCTCAAGTCGAGCAACGGGAGCATATACTTCAGTAAAGTCAATCCCTTCTTGCAGACTATGTCACACCCCCAAAATACCACATAGGGAATGTCCCTGCTAGGCGTGTGACATACCATTAACGAGCCACTAAATACATTGAACCCATACAAGTTTGTAAATAAAATCCCCATTATTAATAAAATACCATCAACAAGTTTAAATGAAAACCAACATGTTCAGCGGAAGCAAATAGTAAACCAAGTTAAACTGTTTCAAAACCAAAGTATAGTATCAATAATCCAATCACATGAATCCTTCCAGTCGACCCATGACCACTCCAGCTACTCCAGCTACTCCAGACAGCAAGCTCCCAAATCCAAGATACCTAACGACCTGCGAGCATGTAACAAGTGTGTCAGACAACACTGGTGAGTTCATAGTTTTACGAAAACATTAGTTACCAAGTGATTAGTTAATCCATTGAATTTAATTCCAAAAGTAATGTTGAAAACAATGGTGATAATACCCCAATACAAGACGACTTCTGATTTACATTGCCCTTTCTCCAATGCTCCTATCAAAGCATTGGTCATGACTAGGTCATTAGTTCAACACCCGTCCTCCCAGGTACGGGGTGAGGTTGCCAAACGTAAGTAGCACTACTAACTAATACCATGTTACCTCCCAGGTAACCAAACAACACGGAGGGACTTTAAAGGTCATAGGAAGAGTATATTATCCAACATTCCCGTTTTTACCCAAAAGACTTATCCCTCCCCGGGATACCCACTGACTGTCCCAACCACCGGGACGCATGCTCAAGAGATGAACTCACCTTTGATTTGCTCGGTAAGATTGTCTACTTAATTACCAGTTGATCAAATGCGTCCTAACATGGTTATCAGTAACGATCAGTTTTTTTTATGTACGCATAGATTGCACATCTTATAAACAATTAATCCTCGCATTTCCTTTTTCACATAGCACACAACTACTGTACAAGTATTTCACACAGATAGTTCAAATAATAAAAATCAATCCATTAATTGAATATCAATAAGTAATCATCCAGCATGTATTCGATTTCTACCAGGTTCACGTAATGATCTCATGTTCACACACATACAACCCTTTAGTATTCAACACAAGTATATGCAATATAACCAAATTGATAGCTTAGTTGGGTTTGATATGATCTGGGATAGTTTTATGCCAATTATGACTAATTTATGGCCCATTACCTAATCACGTGAACATATCAGTACACCAATATATCGGTCCAATCAAAGTGAAGCATGCAAATAGTGTTGGACATTTACATGTGAACTCATTAAATAGTTGCATGTGATTGTCAGCCTTTTCAAGATTTAGAATCCATTAACATAAAGGGCCACGTGAATCATATAGATATTCATATCTTGTAGAGGTGCTGGTTTAAAACAAGTCATTTATTGTGATATATCAAGTGAATAAGCTGGTCGGCCCATCAAATATCATGTTGAGGTCTAACTCTCGAACGGCAATCCGAACAGATTGCCATCCAACCAGCCCCAACTAGCATTGGTAACAAACTCATCTCATGCATTAACAAACCATTAACTAAACTAAATCATGAAAACTTTACACGTTACTTATTCAAACTAATATCAATACATAACAAGGATTTATCCAACTCATAATGTCATGTTATGTATTTAAACATCACAGATTACACATACCCTAGTATATTACATCATTCCCTATATCACATTACAACAACCCATATATGCGAGCCCGCCAACAGGAGTGTGTGTGGCCCGGTGATTAAACAAGCCCAGCACTATACGATTGGGTTTAATTCTGATTTATTGGTCCACCTCATCCAACCCTAACACTAACTACGCAATTACATTATCAATCAACAACATGGATTTAATGTTCAAAGACGTCACATTATCAATCAGCAACATGGATTTAATGTTCAAAGACGTCACTCCCTAATCATGCATTAAATACAGTTTACAAACTATGTTATGTATTTACCCTTACATCACGTATACATTAAACAGTAAACATACCACAACTAAGTATAATCAAAACATATACCAAGTAGGGACGGGTGATACTAACCAAGATAAGATACGATACGGAATCAACACAAGAACCTCCAGATGAAGAGAAGGGTCGACGCCAAGAACAAGATGAGGGTAGGAAAGTATGAGGGCCTTCTGATTAGCGTAATTGTTAGCTAAAGATAATTCACAATACATTAAATATTGTATGCCGCCTACAAGATGTGCTTTGGGCTTAACCTTGGGCTTTTAAGAGAAGTTGGGCCATGTTTTCGGGCTCAACGAAATGCAAAATCAGGTTACATGTGGGGAGTTCTAATTCGGCCCAAATGTGTAACGAAGCCCACCAACATTTATTAATTTTATTACGTACATACAAACACACCATGCAACATAAGAAATCAAGCACATATAATACGTTTAACGGTTTCACGTTTAGTTAACAAGCACACGTAAATATTTAGTGATGTACGAGCGTAACTCACTAAGTCTCATATGATCGTAATATATGAACAATTGGACGTAAAAATACACGCCAAAGATTGTGGAGTTTATGTAGTGCTAAACTCAAGTATTCGGGTTGTCACATCATCCCCAACTTGAAATAAATTTCGTCCCGAAATTTGACAAGTAAACACAGAGGAGTGAAGTGAGAAATCAAGATTGTTGCGGATTTTCCTCAGGTGCCACATCATCCCCAACTTGAAGAGGAATTTCGTCCCGAAATTCACCAGTAGTACCAGGATTAGATTGATCATCAGGGAAAAGTTGAGGGTACTTGAGTTTCATCTGATCCTCGCGCTCCCACGTGAACTCCGGTCCACGTCTTGAGTTCCAACGAACACTCATGATTGGAATTCGACTAAGTTAACGAACCTTGACTTCCTGGTCCATGTATTCGATAAATTCCTCCAATAAAGGTATCGCACGTGTTTTCATCAGATAACCACTGCCTTAGACCCGAAACATAATTGACATCGGCTACCGATTCTTCCCAGACTGTTGAATGGTCCATCGTGACGTCAGTTAAGTTTGCCATGCTTCCCAAGCATTCCACACCCTTCCAGGGTGAGACTTTCAACAAGATACGATCCCCTACAACGATCTTCCAGCGTTTCCCAAGATTATCAGCTTTCCTGACGGTCACGCGTTGCCGCCAATCGACTCCCGATCCAAACAACCTTCCCAAGAGTTTTGAGTACCAGTCCTGGACCAATAATTAAGTAGTCCACCATCTCAATCTAACAAGAAGGTTGACATTATTGTCTAGGTAATGCCTCAACAGAGTTGGCTGGTTACCAAGATGATAACTGCCGCAATAATACTCAACCATAGCGCTCGTTTTCCCTGATCGTTTGCCCAACGGCAATAAACAATGCTTTGGTCCTGACCTGAGCCAAGGGTGCTGTGTATTGCCTGACATTCATCATGCATAGATCAAATTCAAAGGCAACAGGAGTTGGCACCTCGTACCTAAAAGCCGCCTCTCTCAGAGGAGCATTCACAACTGTGTGCTGGTAACTTGAGTCCATCAATGATCATCCAGGGGATAATGTTTCCGTTTCGAGTTGTAAGTAGACTAGTGACCAAATCCATGATAGTTTGTTCTCATTTCCATATATGTGTTTCCGATTGCTAATATCCCACCTTGACTTTGTTCTCATGCGTGGCTATGTGGGCCTTCAGGCCCGGTCACCCGTACATGGTCTTTAGGTTTTAATACATCCTATCAAACCTCTGATGAGTAGGATATCGAGGCCCGTGTGCTTCTCCTGCACCATTTCCCTAAGGTTGCTGTATTGTGAGGTCCATATTCGTTCCATGAAGTAGCAAATATCGTCCGACCTACCAAAGGTTGCTTCCCCATGCCCCGCATGGGTTAATCTTGAGAACTCTCTTCCTTCGAAACAAGGGTATACGGGAGGCCCTTATGATCGGTCTAGGTAGTGCATCTGGTACCATCCAAGTAATGCCTCCAACTTAAATCCAAAGACCATGGCTTCCATCGTAGGTCGTGACTCGTGCAATTCTTCCTGTAAGTCCACCACGTGGGCCATCTCCTTCTCGTGCTGCATTGATGTGTAACTGGGACTCTGATTCGAACCATCATGGTATACCGCCAGATCATCAGTACCCTTGGATAGAAGTGATGCTCAATGCGTTGCAGGGTTGGGTTGCAAAAGCTGAAAAGACATTCCCATGTTTTATTTTCCCATGAATTCACAGCCCCCCGCTATGCTAAGGAGGTTGAAGTTACGCAATCTCAAAAATTCCATGATGAATCTGCGATAGTATCCAGCGAACCCAGGGGATTGTTGTATCCCAGAAGAAATCTGAAATTGCATAAGGTCAATCTGAAATTCCACCTGACGATGTGGGGGTAAATCAGGTAACTCTTCAGTAAACACGTCAGAAAATTCACGAACAACTGGGAGATACTCGATCTTCCTTTCTTCAGGTTGCGAATCGGTGACGAGAGCTAGAATAGCAGAGTAACCCTTCCGTACACACTTCTGGGCTTCATGGCTGAGATGATGCCAACCATGGCACCACTAAGATGATTTTGAACAGATAAGGATTCCCCACTAGGGAGAGGGATACCCACGATTTTCTCTTTACAGAGAATTTCCGCTTGACGCATAGATAACCAAATCCATGTCAATGACCACGTCAAAACTTACAAGAGTATCGGGAAGTAGGTCAATGTCAAACACTTGACCCATGAGATCAAGTTTGCAACCAAAAAGAACATGAGAAGCTTCTATCGATCTACTATCAGCTAATTCTACTACATGTTTATTTACAAGAGGTGTGGGATTCAATCCTAACTGACAACTGAACCCCAAAGACACATAACTCCAACCGGCACCAAAGTCGAATAAAACAGAAACAAAAATATCATTCAAAGAAGACGTACCAGTCTCAACATTGCCCTTCATTGCGAGCTTCCCTAGCGCCAATAGTAATTACTCTTCCACATGCCCGTTCCCACCGTTGTTCCCATTGTTGTTTTCCCTGCGTTGTTGTTGTTTCCAGCATCCTGGTTAAGCTGAGGGCAATCCTTCTTAAAATGACCCTCTTCACCACACTGAAAGCACCCCTTTTGATTTCCCTGATTCTGTTGGGGTTGCTGCCTCTCCTGTTGCTGCGGCGGCTTTGGGAGCCAGGCCCTACAATCGTTAGCCATATGGCCCACCTTGTTGCACCTATGACATACCCGGGTGCATGGTCCGCGATGGTGGAACATACACTTATCACACTTTGTTAGCTTTCCCGCGTAAGAACCCTAATTTGAATTGTTGCTCTGATTCTGATTCACAGAAGACAACATGCTAAAACTATGGTGGATGCTGTTGTCTGCCCTTTTCTGAGATTGGCTGGCACTGGTTGCTTTGTCACTATCGTTCCATTTTCGCTTGTGATCACTAGCAGGTGCGGTAGTTGTAGCAGTCGAGGTAGTAGCAGAAACACGTGGCGACAAGTTGCCACGTTCGACCTCTTGGTTAGTAATCTTATGTGCCAAACGGACGATACGGGGCAGATTGTCTAGGTTTGCAGCAGTAATGTACCCCTTAACAGCTGGTGCTAAACCCTTGAGATACAACTCAATTCTCCGATGTGGGGGTCGAGACATGTTAGGGCACAAAGTTGCTAAATCATTAGACCTTCTAGTGAAGGCTTCAATCTCAGATCCCTCCATTTTCAGATTATAGTACTCGTCTCCAGTTTCTGAACCTCATCTTAAGGACAATACTCCTCCCTCATCAATTCCTTAAAGTCTTCCCAAGTGGTGGCATTTGCCATTTCGATATCCAACATCTGAACCTGGGCATTCCACCATATCAGGGTACCATCCTCGAGTGTGCCCGTAGCATACTTCACTCTGTCCCCAGCAGGACAGTTACACATTGCAAATACCGATTCTGCCTTCTCGAACCATCGCAGGAGTCCTACAGCCCCTTCAGTCCCACTGAAGGTCTGTGGCTTACAATTCATGAACAACTTGTACGTACAAGCAGGTGGAGTGGGTAGATTGTTTTGATTCGCTGGTTAACCTAAAACGAAAGAATATACAACGCACAAGTAAGATTCGAGTATACGACATAAGGATAGAAAAATAATTGGCACATATCGTACCAGCCTGGTAAGCCGCTAGGGCTTCAGCTACACGAGTGTTGATCAAGTTGGTTAATTCGGCCTGCGTCATAGCAATGTGGCCACGTCCATGGCCTCGTCCGCTCATGTTTCTATACAAGAAGAGGAAGGATTTAAAATGCAAGTTCGAGTAGGAGTCAAGTATTACTATGACCTCTATAGACTACTGAGTTCTAACATAACACCAATTAGCCGAGCGGAACCCTTTCCACACTCGTTAAGCCTCATTGGGACTCACATGCACCTCACAGGTTATTTGCACCCATAATAATAAGGTGATTTGCATGCTTATCTCAGTGCCTCTTAACTCGCGCTAAAAGGTTCCCCACATTCAAATAGCAAACAAAAGGTTTTACAGGATCATGAATCACAATAGTCGAAGGGTAGTGTCACACTAATAGTTCACATAACAGGGGTTGATAACATAAGGACTCATATTGCAGTGTCAGGTGTGCATTCACGTGTAATGTCATACATAAGGGTACGCTAGATATGCTATGCAATAGTAAACGAGAAACGAACCTTGCAGTCTGGAGCTGAGTGTCATGGTCGATTTCAGATCTATTCGGTTATAGTCTGGTTTTAAGAAACGTTTTAAAACCAAGTTCACTATAACCAGTGGCTCTGATACCAAACTGTCACACCCCCAAAATAACAGATAGGGAATGTCCCTGCTAGGCTGTGACGTACCATTAACGAGCCACTAATTACATTGAACCCATACAAGTTTGTAAATAAAATCCCCATTATTAATAAAATACCATCAACAAGTTTAAATGAAAACCAACATGTTCAGCGGAAGCAAATAGTAAACCAAGTTAAACTGTTTCAAAACCAAAGTATAGTATCAATAATCCAATCACATGAATCCTTCCAGTTGACCCATGACCACTCCAGCTACTCCAGCTACTCCAGACAGCAAGTTCCCAAATCCAAGATACCTAACGACCTGCAAGCATGTAACAAGTGTGTCAGACAACGCTGGTGAGTTCATAGTTTTACAAAAACGTTAGTTACCAAGTGATTAGTTAATCCATTGAATTTAATTCCAAAAGTAATGTTGAAAACAATGTTGATAATACCCCAATACAAGATGGCTTCTGATTTACATTGCCCTTTCTCCAATGCTCCTATCAAAGCATTGGTCATGACTAGGTCATTAGTTCAACACCCGTCCTCCCAGGTACGGGGTGAGGTTGCCAAACCTAAGTAGCGCTACTAACTAATACCATGTTACCTACCAGGTAAACAAACAACACGGAGGGACTTTAAAGGTGATAGGAAGAGTATATTATCCAACATTCCCGTTTTTACCCAAAAGACTTATCCCTCCCCGGGATACCCACTGACTGTCCTAACCACCGGGACGCATGCTCAAGAGATGAACTCACCTTTGATTTGCTCGGTAAGATTGTCTACTTAATTACCAGTTGATCAAATGCGTCCTAACATGGTTATCGGTAACGATCAGTTTTTTTATGTACGCATAGATTGCACATCTTATATACAATTAATCCTCGCATTTCCTTTTTCACATAACACACAACTACTGTACAAGTATTTCGCACAAAAAGTTCAAATCATAAAAATCAATCCATTAATTGAATATCAATAAGTAATCATCCAGCATGTATTCGATTTCTACCAGGTTCACGTAATGATCTCATGTTCACACACATACAACCCTTTAGTATTCAACACAAGTATATGCAATATAACCAAATTGATAGCTTAGTTGGGTTTGATATGATCTGGGATAGTTTTATGCCAATTATGACTAATTTATGGCCCATTACCTAATCACGTGAACATATCAGTACACCAATATATCGGTCCAATCAAAGTGAAGCATGCAAATAGTGTTGGACATTTACATGTGAACTCATTAAATAGTTGCATGTGATTGTCAGCCTTTTCAAGATTTAGAATCCATTAACATAAAGAGCCACGTGAATCATATAGATATTCATATCTTGTAGAGGTGCTGATTTAAAGGAAGTCATTTATTGTGATATATCAAGTGAATAAGCTGGTCGGCCCATCAAATATCATGTTGAGTTCTAACTCTCGAACGGCAATCCGAACAGATTGCCATCCAACCAGCCCAACTAGCATTGGCAATAAACTCATCTCATGCATTAACAAACCATTAACTAAACTAAATCATGAAAACTTTACACGTTACTTATTTAAACTAATATCAATACATAACAAGAATTTATCCAACTCATAATGTCATGTTATGTATTTAAACTTCACAGATTACACATACCCTAGTATATTACATCATTCCCTATATCACATTACAACAACCCATATATGCGAGCCCACCAACAGGAGTGTGTGTGGCCCGGTGACTAAACAAGCCCAGCACTATACGATTGGGTTTAATTCTGATTTATTGGTCCACCTCATCTAACCCTAACATTAACTAGGCAATTACATTATCAATCAACAACATGGATTTAATGTTCAAAGACATCACATTATCAATCAGCAACATGGATTTAATGTTCAAAGACGTCACTCCCTAATCATGCATCTAATACAGTTTACAAACTATGTTATGTATTTACCCTTACATCATGTATACATTAAACAATAGACATACCACAACTAAGTATAATCAAAACATATACCAAGTAGGGACGGGTGATACTAACCAAGATAAGATACTATACGGAATCAACACAAGAACCTCCAGATGAAGAGAAGGTTCGACGCCAAGTACAAGATGAGGGAAGGAAAGTATGAGGGCCTTCTGATTAGCGTAATTGTTAGCTAAAGATAATTCGCAATACATTAAATATTGTATGCCGCCTACAAGATGTGCTTTGGTCTTAACCTTGGGCTTTTAAGAGAAGTTGGGCCATGTTTTCGGGCTCAACGAAATGCACAATCAGGTTACATGTGGGGAGTTCTAATTCGGCCCAAATGTGTAACGAAGCCCACCAACATTTATTAATTCTATTACGTACATACAAACACACCATGCAACATAAGAAATCAAGCACATATAATACGTTTAACGGTTTCACGTTTAGTTAACAAGCACATGTAAATATTTATTGATGTACGAGCGTAACTCAATAAGTCTCATATGATCGTAATATATGAACAATTGGATGTAAAAATACACGCCAAAGATTGTGGAGTTTAAGTAGTTCTAAACTCAAGTATTCGGGTTGTCACAGACTAAATCCTTGGACTACCAACCGTACTTTGTTCCTTACTATAACCCCTCTATCATCTCTTTTACATTTGAAGACCCACTTGGTCTTGATCAACTTCTGATCTTCTGGGAGATCAACCAACCTCCACACTCCAAGCTTTTCAAATTGTTGTAGCTCCTCTTGCATTGCATTTACCCAACTCTCTTCGGTTAATGCTTCTTTGTAAGATTTCGGCTCTACCTGTGAGATAAAACATTTTAATGAGAACTCTTCTTGTAAAGGTGCTACAGAGGAATAAAAACATGTAAGCCCTTTGTTTATTTGTTCGCGGGTTTTCAAGCAGCTTTGAAGGTCACCAATAATTTGCGCTGACGGATGGTAAGATAACGTTCTTGGCATGACCGTATCTGGTACGCTTAATTCTGATTGCAAATTTGTTATATTATGATCACCCGCGTGATCAACAACATTTGAAGTCGCAATATTTGGTTCCTCGTCATAAATCGGATCGGTTTTTGATTCTGAGTCATCAGATTGGTCAAATAATGGAGTTGTTTCTTCTGGGGGTATATGTGCAGTTCCACTAGGACCAGCCTCATGATCATTTGAACCCACGGTGGGCGAAGAAACCACCAACGGTCTTGGTACTTGCTCTTGTGAAAGAGACTGCTGTTGTTGGTATAAGAACGCCAATTCCTCCTCATTCGGCTCTGTCGGTAAATGGACTGACTCCCAAAGATTGTCGTAATCAAATAGCAAACTGTTTCCGGGAAGTTGAGTTGGAGCGGTAAACTGTTGACAATCAACGTGTTGAACTTGTATGATCTTCCCCAAACTCGGAACAAAATCTCTCTTCAACGGACTAGCATATCCTACAAAAAAAACCTTCATTAGCTTTCGAACCAAATTTACCGTCTGGATCAATGAATGTGCATGGTGATCCGAATGGTTCTAAGTACTTCAGATTCGGTTTATAAAGATGAAGCAATTCAAAACAAGTTTTCTTGTACTTCTTCACCGTAAGAACGCGATTGAGCGTGTAACATGCCGTGGCAATTGCTTCACTCCAAAAATATACCGGTAATTTCAAATCTGCTAACATGGTACAAGCTGTTTCGATCAACGTACGATTTTTTCTTTCTGCGACACCATTTTGTTGAGGAGTATACGGTGCGCTGAACTCATGAAGAATGCCCTTATCGTTGCAGAATTCGAGCATACGGTTGTTGTTGAATTCTATGCCATTGTCGCTTTGAATATGTCTAATCGGCAGTTTGTAAAGATTCTCCATCTTTTTGAATAGCCTCATCAAAGAATCAAACGTTTCGGCTTTTCTCTCTAGAAACATCACCCAGGAGAATCTTGTAAAGTCCTCAGTAACAACTAAACAATATATATCTCCACTTATGCTTTTCACATTTACCGGTCCGAAAAGATCCATATGGAGTCTTTCGAGCGGTAATCTGATGGAGTTCAAGAGCTTTTTCGGGTGCGATTTCTTCGTCTGCTTCCCTTTCTTACATTCAATACAGTCATCGTTAAGATGGAAGGTTTTCAAATTAACACCGTCTACAAGATCATTATGAACTAAAAAGTTCATCTTTATCAAGTGAATATGACCCATTTTACGATGCCACATGATGGATTCTTTTTCCGTCGCCTTCGTCTTGCTTACAAAGCATTGTGCCTTTTTATCTGTCGTTGTTGCAACGCTCATGTCTAGTACATAAAGATCGTTTTCACGAGGAGCGCGCATCAACACCATTTCTGCGGGTATTTTAAACCCTGGTTTAAGAATCAGACATTCATCTTTTGTAAAATGAACAGTAAATGACTTATCACAAATCTGAGAGATGCTCCACAGATTGTTTTCTAACTCAGCAATGTAGTTCACTTTATCGAATGTTACGACCCCATTAGTAAGTATTCCTTCTCCAACAATTCTACCACCTTGAGTTCCAGCAAACCCGACATAACCTCCATTAATTGACTTGACATCGTATAGCAGTACTAACATCCCTGTCATGTGCCCTGAGGCGCCGCTATCCATTATCCACTTAGAAATAATAGACCTTGGAAGCCCCTACACACATCAAAAGACATTACTTAAACAATGATACCCAAGAGTTTTCAACATTTGGTATACTACCAAAGACAATATCATGAGCTACTTTGTCAACTTTTGAAATGTTAAAAACAACATTTGGAACATCAGATTCTTGTTTTGATTTAAGAGATCCTTCCTTGATAGGTGGGAATTCTTTAATCAACTTATCTAACTCAAACTCAATTTTCTTATCGGTGGTTACACAAATTTTTGGTTCAAATTTTACAACTTTTTCCATTTTCTTCACCCATGATTGACTTTGGGAAGTCTTTGTTTTAAAATAAACCTTTGAAGTCTTTTGAAATTTTGAAGATTCACCAATTTCAAAAGTTGATTTTGGTTTGTCCTCTGACTTCAATGATTCACCGCGTTTAAGAATACGCACGGGGGATAGCATAGGTGATTTTCCTTAACATCCTTTGAAATTTTTGATTTTGGTTTATGGAAAACTGGTTTTATTATCTTTTTGACACATTGTTTGGCCATGTGACCGATTTCATTGCATCGATAACAGATTCTTTTGTCATATTCAACAAAAGTGGATCTGTTTGCCTCGTCTCTTATCTTTTTGGCCGCAAAAAAATCGTCAATTGCTTGCTTACTAAAGATATAATCCTTTTCGACTTCTGTATTATTACCAGCCACAAACACTTCACTCAATTTTTCTTTTGGCTTAACTTCTTTCTTAGCCATTTGCTTCTCAAACCAACACCCTTTTTGTAATTATTACCATGTCTCTTGTTATTCTCATTGTTACCTACCCATTCATTTTTCTTTCCCGTGTTGTTTGTCGGTTGTTGTTTAACAAAAGATTTTTTCGGTTTCGATAGAAACTAATTGTTATTAACTTCTGAGATATCAATTTCCACGAGTTTAAAAACTTTTTCAACTTTTTCCAGGTTCGCATTCTGAATCGGGTACTCAAAATCAGTATATAGTTTGTCAGTTCCGGTCATCGTATAAACCACAATGATCGAATCGTCATCTAAAACTTTATCTGACTTTGGTATAAACTTATCAAGAAAGTTTTTGTCATCTTCAGAATCTGAACTGGAATTCTCAAAATGAGTTTTAACCGTTTCGAAATCAGTGTTATCACTCTCTTCATCCAACACTTAGTCTACAATTGTTTTAACCAATTGTGACTCGTTGTCGATGTCAGATAGAGAGAATGTAACATCTATGTTTTCCGATAACTCATTCTCTTCTGTTCTCAGTTTGAGATTCAATGCCTTCTCCACCCCGTGTGGATATTTCTGAGTATAATGATTCCACATTGGGGTGGAACATTTTTGTAAGCTGGTTTAGCTTTAGTTTGTTGAGGAACGATCTGATCAATCACATATGAAGATGAAAGATAACTGATCAACTTTTTGTCGACTCTTTCTGTCTCAATGTGCATCAGTTCAAGTTCCTTCTTTAGAGATGCGATTGTGTCCAGATGGATGTTAATCGACATTTTCTTTTCCATGACCGTAGCTTTGAGCAAATTAGCAATTTTATCATTTTCTTTACTTTCAGTGTGAATCATTTTAATTGATCATGACAGAGTGTCATAAGCTTCTTTAACATCATTCAAATCAAATTTTAATTTGTTGTTAAACTTTATCAACTCCTGAAACTGTTTGTCTTTTTCAAGACAATCCATGCATGGTTTCAAACAGTCTTCGCATGGTTTTTCAAGAATTGGATAAACTTTTTCAAAAACATTTTCTTGTTTATCATTTTTACTTTCCGATTTACCAAACTCTCTGGACTCGGACTCAGATTTCTCTCCGGATTCGGACTTCACATTTTCTGATTTGTCATCGGACTCGGACTTCTCTCCTGACTCATACGTATCACAAGTCTCGATAATTGACTCCTTTTCAACTGACACTGACTCTTGAGTTGCATCTTTGGTCTCATTGTTATCAGAAGGCGTTTTAGTTTGTTCTACCTCTTGCAGCTTGACCATAAGAGCTCTGTCTGCTATTTCTTTCAAAGTCTCTTCATTCATTTCCTTTGAGACATCAATGATCCTTGAACCGGAGTTTGTTCAGCCTCGTACTGTGGGCAAAAACCCGTAGCCGGTTCACTAAAGAAACCTGCAAAAGAATCAAACACATTAGCTGGCATTATAGATTTAAATGCGTTATTAATTACCTCCTGTTCAGACTGATAATAGTAGACCGCTGCTGCTTCCTCTTATAGATCTGCACAACTTTCTTCATTCACCACTTCACTGACTTCTTCAATTTCAGGAACACATTCCTCCATTTCCGGTTCCGGCTCTTCAATAATTTCGGCCATCATTGCAAGACCATCTCCTGGAATGTATTCTTGAATCTTTTCATCATCTTGATTCACCAAAAGAGCTTTTTTTGTTTGTTTGGATTGACTGTTTTCGATTTGAGGTCGTGGATTGAATGGTTGTTGATTGTTTTTATTATAGATAGCCTGTCGGTAATAATCGTTGGTGAAAAACGCATTGTAAAACTCGTTCTCCATAATCACCTTCTGGGCTATACTTGCTGGAGTTTGAACAGTCATACCTCCTCTGAAAAACGCATTGTAAAACTCTTGATTGTCCATTTTTATACTTTGAAAAATGTTTCAAAAAATTTCAAAGTTTTGAAAAATTACAATTTCAAGCGACCTGGACTTTCAAACGATCTGGACTTTCAGACGACATGAACTTTTCAAACGACCTGAACTGTTTCAAATTACTTGAGCTTTCAAACGACTTGAAGTTTTAAGCGACCTGGACTATTTCAAATGACCTGGATTGCCAAACCGTGCGAGGTGAGTTAAAAAAATTTTCAATTCGTGCGATCTGAAACAACTTCACACGATCTGATCAGTTCGTGCGATCTGGTCACATAGTTTCACATGATGTGGTCTAATCCGTGGGATCTTGACAAAAAATTTCATACGATCTGACAAAAATTCTAACGGTCTAATCAATTTAACACGATTTGGACATCATTTTCATACGATTTGGACAGTTTCACCTCGTTTGAAGACTTAGTTTATCAAAATTTCAAGTTTTTGACATTTTTGGATCAGTTGTAGTTTGATTTATGGTCTGAAACTTTGTACAATTGTTCAAAATGATGTTTTACACATAATATCCAAAATTCAGTCCATTTTGTCCGTGAATTCGTCTGAAAATCCAAGAAAGAGTAGAAGTATATGATTCTAAACCGTTCAAAAGACTGATATCAACAGATTTGACTCATCCTGAGCTCTGATACCACTTGTGGGATCGAGGATTCGTCCAAACGAGTCAATCAGAGTCAGATCTAGTTTCTAGAAAGGCGTAATCAGACTAGAAACCGTCAGTGTTAGAACATGAGTAGAAGAGTACAAAGTCACTTTAAACATGTTCTTCATTGATATTAAATGTTTTGGTACAGAGAGAATCCGACAGCACTTCGTTACAGAATTCTCCAGAATGTTTTAAATGAAGAACACCACTAGCCTATTTATAGGCTGACCAGATCGCATGGAATAACATGTCCAGACCGCACGAACTGACAAGTTCACTTCGTGCAACCTGAAACATTCAGGTCGTGCGACCTGGCCCAAAATACATATAAAACTTAACATTTCAAACTATTACATATAATTGAGACGACATTGACTGATGACGCAGGCGGTAGACATTATGCATCAACAAAATGTAAAGTTTTAGAAAAAGAAAATGAGATTTTAAAAGAAAAGTTTTCAACAATGACAGGGGACTATTTACAAAAAGAAAATTCATTTTAAGAAATAAAAAAAAAGAATATGATTCAATAAAAATTGCATATCATATTACAACAGAGTCATATGAAGATGTGAAAAGTCAAATGAAACTTGTTCAATCTAGATTGAAACATTATTCTGAAACAACTGACATGCTTAAACGGCAATATGAAATAAAACAACAAGTTGTAAATTCTTATATTGAAGATGTTGCTAAGCTAAAACGTACAATAAATGATTTAGAACAAGATAACAACAAGTTGCATAGTTACCACGCTTCATCATATGTTCTTGAACGTATTTTTAACATAAAACCAGATGATAAAGATTAGAAAGGAATTGGCTCAGAATATCATCAAGTTCCACCACCGTTTGAGGAAAAATTCACATTCTATGATGACGAGAAGGTGGAAAAAGCTTTCAACATGGTTGATCAATTGCCAGATAATATTGACATAACCTATTCCAAATCTGATGATTCTAGTGATTCAGAGGTGGTAGGTAAGGTCGTTGAAACAGGTAAATCTGAATCACAGGATGAAAATGAGGGTAGTTATCATGAAGGTTATATGAAAAACTCAAATCTAAGAAAACGGAGAATGATGATTAAAAAGGATTGGTTTATACCATGATTGGATCGGACAAATTATTCTCAGATAATGAAGTCCCGATTCAGAATGTGATTTCAGAAAGTTGATTGAAATTGAAAAATCTGAGATTTCAAAGTTTGCCGGAAAGAGTAACAAGAATTTTTATAACAAACCTAGTTTCAAGAAGAAAAAGATGAAGGTTGGGTTGGGTTATAAAAAGAAACAGAATTGGAAAAGAACTGAAATGCAAAACTATCAGAAAAAGATGAACTTTGTTCATGAAACAAGTTTTAAGGAAGAGAAAGAACTCAAATTTAGACGGTAGTCTAATGAAGGGTTCTATGCTCAGAAGAAGCAACAACAACATGCCAAAGATGTTTCAAAGAAAATTCTCTTTAAATGTAATAAAATTGGACATGTTGGTCGTAAGTGTCCAAACTCAAAGCCTGTTGATGCTGGGAAACAGAATCTGAGGATGTGAAACAAAAGTAAACCAGGTTTGATTCAAAACAAATTTGGAGGTACAACACAAACAAGTTTGCTTCAAATCAAACTTGGAAATCAAATCCAACTAGGTTTGATTCAAGACAAACCTGGAATTCTCACATACTCGGATTCAGAACAACACAGAATTGGCGAACATCGGTTGATATGACCAAACCGCATCAGTTTTGGAAAACCGAAGTTAATTTGCCAAAACAAAACGTTCAAAATGATTCACATTTTTACAAAAGAACTGTTTCAAAAGGAAAAACCTGGGTGGTTAAGAAACAATCTATTTCTGAACAGAAAAATGACTCAATCAAATTGGTTAAAATTAAGGATGATAAGTTGTTTGTGCCAAACGACGAGAATTTTCTGAAATTAAATGAAGCATATTGTGTTGAAATGCCTCAGGTCAAACAGACCTGGGCTGAATTTTTCAAGTGATTGAGTAGTGTGAATGTGAAGGTGCTTCCAAAGATGGTTGAATGTCAGAATGATCAAAGTAGCAGCCTGGCACAGGAGGCTGTGGAACCCTGCAACTGAAACAGGGTGTTTGTTCATTTTCTGTACATAAATAAACCATATTTCAGAAACTCTAAAAATTGAAAAATTTTAAAAACCAAAAATAGGTTTTTATTTTGTGATAAATTGAAAAATAAAAAATATATGTTTGTTTTTAAATTTGTCAAATATCAAACTTGTTGTTGATTGAATTCGCCGAAACCCTTAGGAGTGAACAAACACATGATAAAACAAGATTGAAAAATGGTTTTAAAGTGTTATAATCAAGTGGTTTGTAAATCATGGGGGTGAATGTGAGATAAACAGAGAATGTGAAGCAGAAATGGATGGCAAAATAAAGCTATCTACATCGGTTTATCAAATTTTCTTTAAAATGTTTTGGATTTTAGGGGGAGTAAAAATTTTAAAAATACAAAAACATTGGAAAATTTGAAAAAGTGAAAGATATGAAAAAATTCAAAATGAGTTTTTGTGTAAAAAGCGGAAATGATAGTATATCAGTAAGACAATCACAGCATGCTAAAGAAATAGAATGTTATAATGTGATAAACGGTCTCACTTATGATATGCCAGTAGGTTTTTACACGCTTAGTAGATTGACATCAAGATATAAACCTAAATATCAATATATTTACTTATCTTGTGGGGAACATCTCTCGGATATATGGGTAACCTCCGAAATCTTGTTTGAGAGATTGTCTGATTCTGAGATAGTAGGTCTTTATACTGTTTGATATCTGGGGTATTATATCTGGTCTTCTGATATTGGGGAAGCAATGGTCTACACTTCGTATAATACTTTACGCGCTTAAAGCTTACCCTCTGCATAAAAATTGAGAAAATATCAAAAGATAGATATCAAATGCGGTTGTAAAGAAGATCCCTAAGTGGGACACACCTAAAGTCGAGCCTTCATCTCTTTGACTGAACGGTAGTTCATACCTGAGCTCTTAAGGTCTCGCACTAACCCAGAGTACATATATTAATATAGTATATTCACCTGTAAGACTGAATCTAGGGAATCTTGATACGGGAGTATATTCTGAGGAGGGACACGCGAATAAGTTTAAGTGCTTAAAACATTAACTTGTATCTCGAATCAGATGAACTTTGTGTGAAAATTTAAGTGAATCAGTATAGTGACAATCTAAGTGAATCGTTTAAAACTTAAAGTGTTTATAGCTCAACGGTGCTAGTGATTTGTCATAAACTGATATGATCCTCTGACACAACTCAAACAAAAATATGTCTGTGTATATTTGTTTACTACTTTATGTTTCAAAATCTAAGTAGGCTGAACGTGTATCTGAAAATAAACAAGTTCATTAATTAGAAACTTGAAGTTTTAAATCGAAAAATCAAAAACAGTTTGTGAAATCTCCAAGGTCATTAATTTGGACTTGGATGATTAACTGTGAGGTTTTGGATGCTTAACTGTCAGATATATATATATAGTTATTTGATAGGGGGAGAGAACTAGTATGAAATTCTGGAGTTTTTTTTTTTAAAATGTCAAATGGTTTTCATGGTGCCAGGTTTCAATACTGTGATAGAATAATCTAAATTGTCAATTACTTTTACAAGTTGCTTGAAATTGTTAAGCCAGATTACAATCTCCATAGCCGAGTCTAAGGGGGAGTCTGAAGACAAGCTCGACGAAAGGGGGAGCTTGTATTCAAAGAACTAGGTGTCGATCCTAAAAGCACGGAAGCTTTTCGAAAGGGGGAGCCTGAAGAAAAGAGTCAACCGAAAAGGGGAGCTGATTCAGAACGAAGAATCAAGAAAAGCTTGAAGAGGGAGTCAGTGGTTGCTGAAGATGTCAAAGCTTCGTGAAGACTCAGAGAGAGAGAAAAGACAATATGCTACAAGACTGACTACGGCAATATCCAAGGGGGAGTCTATGAGTGCACTAATGTCTATCGCCTCCGTCAATCCATAACATTTGAAAATTCCGGATCGGATCGTAAACGATCACTAGTTCTGCGGCGGATTTCATTTAACGTGCGGAATCTGTTAAATTGAACCATAATCGTGCACAAAAACGTAAATAAACGACGTTTTATTACGTAACGACAACCGGACAGAGTTTCGACTCGATCTACACACTAGAACACTCGAAATCTATGAATCGTGATGAAGCCGAGATATGTTCTTGTTGTAGATTATGAAGATCCGACGACGAACTTGAAGAACAATAAACTGTTGTTTGAACTTGAACGGATGGACTTCTAGTGTTCTCCCCGATGTGTTTGTCCGGATGGCCTATTTATAGGTGAAGTCCATCCGTTAAACCAAGATTCCTCATCCGGGCCAGCATGCATTCACCCTACATCCGGACCAGCATGCATTCACCCTCCATCCGGATGAATGTGCATGTTGTTTATTTCTTCATTGGTTCTAATTAACAATATCACATCCATGCATGTTGACTGTTGTGAATATCTAGAATCCGACCTCCAAGCTCTGATACCACTTGTTAGGACCGGGAGTTCGGTTTGCTCTAACTCGTTCAGATCGGATTAGCAGCTACAAGATCGTGCAGAATCCGAAATTGTAGTAGGAGAAAGAAATACAACACAGACACCATTTAACATCATCATTCTCATTATAGGTAACAACTTGTACAAAGATCCAGAGAGAAATGAGCAGGGCTTCGCCAGAGGTGTCAAGACAAGTGTTGCAAATGAGGAACCATGACCGTCTATTTATAAGCGAACCCATCCGGATGAAACCATCTAACCCATCCGTCCGGATGGGATATGTCCATCCGTCCGGATGAACTCCATCCGTCCGGATGGACTTACAAAACATACTAACTTTACGTTTCATCCAGGATTGGATACAAAACATACATTAAAATGTACATAGACCACAAATAGATAAATATAGACTCGATACAGACGAAAGCTATAGACATATGCATCTACAGACTCCCCCTTAGATGTAGCTGCAATCTTTCTTCCTATATATTCTTCATCATGCCTTCCTGTTGCGTCTTTGTTCTTTTGCCTTCCTTCTTCTTTCTTCTTTGCGTTCTTCCAACATTTTTTGTCTCAAAGGTCTCCCCACATTGATCCACCATTCTCGATATACTCTATCTATGACCATCTCTAGCTTTCGACCACCAAGGAATCTTTCTTTCTTCTTTCTCTATTAGAGTTTGATCAGTCACAGGCTTTTCTAATCCCAATCTCCAACTTGCACGCTTAACAGTGTCAGTTCTCATCTTTTCCATTCTTTCAATATGACGCTCTCTCTTTAGAAATTCTTCCAACTCGAGATTTCTCCACTTAGATTCCTAGTAACGACCAGAGTTAATATCTTTTGCAAAACAGCGTTCACCAACTTCAGGTACCTTTGCGCTTGAATTTTGTCAACTTCGTTGTATACAATCTTGTTGAAGAATAAACACTCTATATCTTTCTTCGAACAGTTGACCAGCCACATCAGATCAAGAACATGAATGTGCCTCCAGTCACCTGTTTTGGCATCTAACAGAGTTATCACCGCCTCACACGTACTTGGATTGAAGATCCAGCCTTCGAAGTCTTTATAGAAATCTTGTTCCATTTCTCTTAGAGGCATGTTCTTCAAACACCTTGGATGTTTGACGTGTAATGTGATATCTTTCTCTCATGTGTGTGGATCAATCTTCACTACCTGTTTAGGTTGTTGTGGCTTCCATTCTAGAAAATTCAACTTAGCATGCTGCTTGATATAATTCCACAACCTTTGTTCATGATATTTCACCTAAGAACCATAATAGTATTGCTTTATATTCTTCGTCTTCACCAACTCTTCAACATCCCACCGTGGAAGAGTCTTTATATCCTGAAGGAATTCAAAGTACTGGACACCACACTCACGCTTAATAGGATAAAACTTTCAAATCTTCTAGATAACCCCAAGATAGGATATCTCCAAGCGACTTGTCTGGATATCTTGTGAAGAACTTTAAAGGCCGTTTGAACTTCCTTTCTTCTGGCATTGCCTAAACCATCTCTTCTTTTCTTCTCGAAGATCTTCTTTAGAAATAGTCTTTGGAATATCATTGGTAGCAATCTTCTCAGAAACTTTCCTTTGAAGTTCATCTTCATTATGCGACCGAAACAACTCATCAAAGGTAGGAAAATCATCATCTAGACCAGTATAATGGAATGGAACGTCCTGGTCAGAATCTGATCCCTCCTCAATGACCACATCATCAAAATTATCTGCCTCATTTACGAATTTGAACGCATACTCACGATCAAGAGTTGGTGGAATTTCTTCTTCGATGTTAAACTTGAACTTATCATTTTCCATATCCAAACTTTCCAACATGGACTCCCTAGTCCAGTTTTCTACTATATCTCCCTTTTCTTCAGTATGATTAAAATAAATAACTTTCGGTGTATTAGAGAATACCTGATGAAGATCAGCATGTTTAGTTCCAGAAGAAGACTCCCCTTGATGTTGAGCTTCATCTCGTTCCTCATTATGCTCATCATTCGGAAAATCTTCAACTTAAGTATTACCTGATGATTTCACATTCGAAGCACCACCAGCACCATCTTCATCATCATTTCCTTTATCATCTTTATCATCTTTGTCATCTTTATCGTCTCTATCATCTTGGTGATCTTCATCGTCATCATCACCAAACCATTCATTCAATTCTTCATAATCATCAACAACTTCAAACTTTTTCAACTTGGCTTTAAGTCGTTGATGTTCAACTTCAATTCTTCTAAGGCTAACCTCTTCACTATAAACCACATCCTTCGGCTTACCAACCACAGTAAACAACAATGTAGGAACAATAGCAAGATTCACCTTAATATTTGTTGTATTGACCTCAACCTCTACATCCTTCATCTCATCATCATCAGCATTAACTTCAACATAAGAAACTGATGCGTGTGTAGCGTGATATATTTTATTAATATTATAAGCCCTTTTTAACACTTTAGTCAACTTTTAAATTTATAAAACAAAATATTCTACTAACACTAAACACACATATGGGCAAGTGCACCCATTGTGAGCGTAGTATAGCGTTGGTAAGATACCGAGGTCGTCCAAGGACACAAGAGCTTTTAGAACCGGTTTATCCTCAACGTCTAATCAAATCAAAATTTTATATAGACAGTAAAATAACGCCAAGACACCACGGACAAATGATAAGGAAGTTTCACCTTCAACATAATAAACTAGTTATTAAAGTCATTAATACAAAACCAAATAAAAAGTGCGAAAAGATTAAAAATCAAAAGTATTACACTAAATGCTTGTCTGCACCAAGTGATGTAAGAGACTTAGTCAAACATGGCCTTTGATTGTCAATAACTCTTACTATCAATCTTGGATCCTGAGACTAGTACACACACTCTAAGATGGATGATGGATGATGGATGATGGTGGTGGATGTGGGTTGTAGTGGTGGTGGAGTGTGGGTGAAGTGGGAGAGAGGTGGTCTGCCAAGGGATGCCTTTGAAGTGAACCAAGCACCTCTATTTATAGTGTCACACCCCCAAAATCCACCATGCGGAGTACCACCGCTTGGAGGCGTGACATGACCAGGATCGAGCCACCAATCATATTGAACAACGTAATTAAGTAAATATAATCAATCACAATACAATTGGTGAACAAAACTAGTTAACTAAGTTCAAATTTAAACAACGCTAGCATCAAAGGTAAAACCCAAAACATAAGTCCATAGTTCATAAGTTTAATGTCCAAAGCATAAGTTTAATAAGTTCATAAGGATTTAAATATTAAGCACGGAACATAATAGTCCGTATCCCACAACGACTCCTTCCTCGTGCAAGCTCCAAGCATTTAACGACCTGTAAGGCCTGTAACAACGAGTCAACAACAAAGTTGAGTGAGTTCACGGGTGGTTGATTAGTTTTAAGTTGTTTCTGAAAACGTGGTTTGTCTTTCGTTGGCGTAATTGCCGTGGGGGTTACCCCGTAGTTGAAAGCATGATTAACCAGTTCATTCTTTATTACCCAAACCATATCCATGATCAGTGGGGGCTTCCCCATGTGAACCACTAGACCTTACCATATCGACTACTAACGCAAATAAGTTGTGCCCTAGGTCAGTGTCTATCATCACTGACAGTTTGCCATAGTCCATTAGTACACGCACGTCCGACTGGCACGGTGTGAGGTTTGTTAAACCTAATAGCGCTATTAACTTATGACCCGCTCGCCATTGGCCTCAGCGATTAAGTCGATATAAATTGAGGGACTTCATGATAGAGTTTTGTCTAGTAAGTTTAAGGTTGTTGTCCTACCCAAGGAGGACGAACGTACGTAGTTCTACCCAAGGAGAATACGCAGGATTAATATTGGCATTCTACCTATGGAGGATGGCCGTACATATCCTACCCAAGGAGGATATGTAGATTCCGTTTTAAATTCTTTAACCCATTCCCAACCACCGGGAATCCCATGCCTTAGAAAGTGTGTGAACTCACCTTTGTTTGCTCGGTTAGATTCTCAAATATAGCTAACAGTCAAGGTCGGTCAATCACGTCCTAATATGATTACCAGTTAGTTTATTAGTGACTTCAAATACGCACAAAGTTCCTACACGCGTCTATCACATAACATGCATCACTTTAACGGTTCACGCTCATATGAACATTCTACCTATAGCTACTCAAGAACAAGCACACGATATTGCACATATTGATTTCATAGACATATAACATGTTAGATCGTCCTCAGATAATATACTCGACATTTAGACACGCAATTTACTACTTATGTCATTTCAGCTTTACTATCCAAAACTGGGCTGTTTTCGGGCATTTTAATAAAATAGTAATCTTACCTCAAAAATTCCGAAATTTTTACAGAAGGTGCTAAACGATCCAAATATTATTGTGTAAAAATCTCAGGATCCAATTCATCACCAATATTTTATAAAAATTCATTTTTCGGACTGCAATCAGATTCATTACTTTCTGACTGCAGTCCACGGAATAATTCATTAAAAAATCATTGTAAGTCGGATTGACAAAATTCCAGTGGGATAATTACTACGACATCAGTGTGCATCTACAGTACAAATTTCGTGACCTAGTTCTACTCCGGTTTCAAGTTATGATGAAGAATATAACACATATTTTCAGCAGCAAAAATGCAGCTTTAGCTGCTGTTACAAAACGACACTTTAAAAATAGTAAACGAAGTCCAAAAATTATGATTCCAGTGCCATTAGAACCGTATTTCATAATACATAAATCTAGGCTTCAGAAAATACAGTTTTCGTGTTATTAAGGTCCTGCTACAGCCAACTGAAGTTGGCTGTAATCACCAAACAGCCTTCTGTTTTCAGTTTTTAACATTCTAAAGCGCGTTCAATTGATTCCGTTAACATGTTTAGAGATAAATAATGATACTTACAGCAGATTATAAGTCCCTCATATCAGCACAAAATCATCATACACCAAACAACATCATTCTAACATCATTTCTTCATGTATCATCTTGTTTAAGCTTATGTTCAAGTTTTAAGTGTAAGATCTTATGGTGTTCATATGTTTTCTTCATAATACATCTATTAACCACCAAAATAACATGTAAAATGCAAGGATCTAAGTTCTTACCACTAGTTCAAGACTAGGGAAGTTCAACTGTAGAAAAGTGATGGTTAATAGCAAATGGAGAAGGTCCTTCCACTTCCGAGAACACCGAGCTTCGTTGTATGCCTTCTAACACCTTTGTATGCTTGTAGAATGTTTGTAAGTGACCAAGTGATGGTGATGGTGGTGTCTCTTAGGGTCGGCCGAAGCAAAGAAGGAAGGGAGGAGGAGAAGCTTGTTGATGTTGGTGGATGATAAGAATGTGCATAGCCTAGTGGTTTATATAAACAATCTTCCAACATCCTTGCACCCAATAGTCCATATGTTTCTCAAGTACTTAACAAGATCCAATTTTTAATTCAAAGAAAATCAAGGGGCATCCCACATGCTCATAACCGATGGGGGGGGGGGGTTGGTTTAGTTGGGATGCAATGGGTGATTATGTTAACTAGTTAGGTTATAAGTATCTAGTTAGTGTTATAAGTTACTGGATATTTTATATGATGTGTTATGGTGTTCGAGGACCATAACTATCTTAGTAAAAGTGAAACAATGTGTTACATTCCACACAGTCATCAAGCACTTTAATTATCATTAATAAATTGTACGGAATACATGGAATTTTGAGGGTTGTCACATTCTCCCCCTGTTAAGAAAATTTCGTCCCGAAATTTAGCACGTGGTTACTGAGGAAGCTAGTTAAGTTGCATTGGTTTCCTAGTTTTCCTGGGGTGTCACATCATCCCCCCGTTGATTTGGAATTTCGTCCCGAAATTCTACAGTAGCTTCAGCCTCAGTAATGGTTGCACTTTTCTTAAACAGCTGGGGATACTTGAGTTTCATTTGGTCTTCTTGTTCCCATGTATACTCTGGGCCATGACGGGAATCCCAACGGACTCGGACGACAGGTATTCTGGTACGCTTGAGAATCTTAACATCGCGATCAGTAATCTCTACTGGTTCCTCGACGAATCGCAGCTGGTCGTCGATTGTGAGTTCCTTGAGAGGAAC
Organism: Helianthus annuus; assembly: GCF_002127325.2. NCBI lineage: Eukaryota > Viridiplantae > Streptophyta > Magnoliopsida > Asterales > Asteraceae > Helianthus > Helianthus annuus. The sequence goes on along the minus strand of NC_035444.2, from coordinate 97,738,763 downwards.
TATGAGGGTCTCATCTGACAGACACTTCTTCTGATTTGACACGTGGAACACGTTGTGAACTCCACTGAGTTCTTCAGGTAGATTCAACCTGTAGGCCACCTTGCCAATTTTCTCAATGATCTCGAATGGTCCGACATAGCGCGGATTAAGCTTGCCTCGTTCGCCAAAACGAACCACACCTTTTCAAGGTGAGACTTTAACTAGCATTCGATCCCCAATCTGGAACTCGAGTGGCTCCCTTCGCTTATCAGCATAGCTTTTCTGGCTGTCACGAGCTGCCACCATTCGTTGTCGTATCTGAGCAATCTTCTCGGTCGTATCTACTACAAGTTCGGGGCCAGTGATTTGACTGTCACCAACTTCTGCCCAACAGAGAGGTGATCGGCACTTCCGTCCATACAATGCCTCAAACGGAGCGGCCTGGATGCTAGTGTGGTAACTGTTGTTATACGAAAACTCAACTAGCGGAAGGTGCTTTTCCCAACCATTACCAAAATCGTTTACACATGCCCTAAACATGTCTTCAAGGGTCTGGATGGTGCGTTCAGATTGCCCATCCGTTTGTGAGTGATAAGCGGTTCTCATATCTAAACGTGAGCCAAAAGACTTTTATATAGCTTGCCACAGTTCAGATGTAAAACGTGCGTCACGATCAGAGATGATGGAGGTTGGCACTCCGTGCCTTGATACTACTTCCTTTAAGTGAATGTCTGCTAGAGTAGAAACTTATCCGTTTCCTTAATAGCCAGAAAATGTGCAGACTTGGTCAGTCGATCCACGATCACCCAAATGGTATCGTTTCCGCATTGAGATCAGGGCAGGCCAGTAACGAAATCCATGGAAATTTTCTCCCATTTCCATTTCGGGATCTCTGGTTATTGGAGTGGGCCTGATGGTTTCTGGTATTCGACCTTGACCCTAGCACAGGTCAAGCATTTACTGACGTAGGTTGCTATGCTGGCTTTCATACCAGGGCACCAGTATGTAGTCTTGAGATCATGGTACGTCTTATCCGAACCAGGATGTACTGAATAACGAGACTTATATGCTTCATCCATCACAAGCTCGCGTAAGTCTCCATAAAGTGGAACCCAGATGCGTTCGTTAACATAGTAGGCGCCGTTTTCCTTTTGTTCTAGCCGTTGCCTCGATCCTCGTAGGGACTCAACCTTGATGTTTTCTACTTTCAATGCTTCAACCTGAGCATCTCGAATCTGAGCGGGAAGGTTAGATTGGATGGTAAGCTGTAACGCACGTACACGCTTCGGCATAGTGTCCTTTCGACTGAGAGCGTCGGCCACAACATTGGCTTTGCCCGGATGGTACTTGATCGCGCATTCGTAATCATTCAAGAGCTCGACCCATCGGCGTTGTCGCATATTTAATTCCTTTTGCTTGAAGATATGCTCGAGACTCCTGTGATCGGTGTAAATGGTGCACTTGGTACCGTACAGGTAACGTCTCCATATCTTAAATGCGAAAACAACTGCTCCCAATTCCAAGTCATGCGTAGTGTAGTTCCTTTCGTGAACTTTAAGTTGGCGTGATGCGTAGGCAATGACCTTGTCACGTTGCATCAACACGCAACCAAGTCCTTGGATGGAAGCATCGCAGTAAACCACAAAATCATCTGTGCCTTCGGGCAATGAGAGGATAGGTGCGCTACAAAGTCTATCTTTCAAGTGCTGAAATGTGGACTCCTGTGCAGCACCCCAACGATAGGTGACATCTTTTTGAGTCAGTGAAGTGAGAGGTTGCGCAATCTTGGAGAAATCTTTGATAAACCTTCTGTAATATCCTGCCAGACCCAAGAATTGGCGGATTTCTGTTGGTGTGCGGGGTGCAGGCCAGCTCTTGATCGAATCAACCTTGGATGGATCTACATGAATCCCATCCTTGTTTACCACATGGCCTAGAAAGTGGACTTCACGAAGCCAGAAGTCTCATTTCGAAAACTTGGCATACAACTGCTCTTTTCGAGGAAGTTCTAGAATAAGCCTCAGATGTTGCTCATGTTCCTCCTGACTCTTAGAATAGATCAGGATGTCGTCGATGAAGACTATGACAAATTTATCCAGGTAAGGCTTGCACACTCGGTTCATGAGATCCATGAAGACTGCAGGTGCATTCGTTAATCCGAAAGGCATAACCAGAAACTCGTAATGGTCGTAACGAGTTCTGAACGTTGTTTTGGAGACGTCCTCCTCTCGGACTCTCAGCTGATGGTATCCCGATCTCAAATCAATCTTAGAGTAATAACTCGACCCTTGCAACTGGTCGAACAAGTCATCAATGCGTGGAAGAGGATAACGATTCTTCAGGGTCACCTTGTTGAGTTTGCGGTAGTCAATACACATTCTGAAGGTACCGTCTTTCTTCTTCACAAATAATACTGGAGCTCCCCAAGGCGAAGAGCTAGAACGTATGAAACCCTTTTCCAAGAGTTCTTGTAGTTGCATGGACAGTTCTTCAAGTTATGATGGAGCTAGACGATAAGGTGCTCGAGCTATGGGCGCTGCTCCAGGAGCTGGCTCGATTTGAAACTCAACTTGGCGATGAGGCGGAAGTCTAGGTAATTCCTCAAGAAATACCTCAGGAAAGTCGCGCACAATAGGAATGTCTTCTATCTTCCTTTCTTCCGAGGATGTATCAGAAACGAGGGCTAGAATAGCAGTGTGGCCCTTACGTAAACACTTTTGGGCCTTAAGGAAAGAGATGATGCCCACAACAGCACCACTCTTGTCGCCACGAATCACGAGGGGTTCTTTACCAGAACGAGGGATGCGAACAATCTTCTCCTTGCAAAGAATTTCCGCTTGCTGACGAGATAACCAATCCATCCCAATAATAACGTCAAAACTACCCAGAACGATAGGAATAAGATCGATAGAGAAAGTCTGTCCAGCTAGGAGTGCGCTTAAGCATTTGGCTTTTTACAGTCCTTAACTATGTGTGTGGCTTCAAGACTTTTACCGTTTGCTATTTCCACCGTGTGTTTGGTGTTTAGAAGCGTTGGAGTGTGCTTAAGCATTTGGCTAACTTTTAAAGACATAACTAGTGTCGGCACCCGAATCAAATAAAACAGTAACAAAGAAGTCATCCAGAAGAAACTTACCCATCACAACGTTGGGATCGTTCCTTGCATCACCCTAACCAATCACAAAGGCACGACCTCGGGCGTCATTGCCATTATTGTTACCTCCGTTGTTGCCTCCATTGTTGTTTCCATTGTGGTTCCCGTTTCCTTGGTTGTTCTGATTCTGGTTCAGATGAGGGCAGTTCCTCTTAAAGTGGCCTTCAGCGCCACACTGAAAGCATCCTTTATTGCCCTGCTGTTGCTGTTGCTGGTGGTTCTGTGGAGCTTGTTGTTGTTGGCGATTCTGATTCGCAGGACGTGGGCTCCTGCAATCCTTAACTTTATGACCCAGCTTGTGACATCTCTGACAACGACCCTTATTGTACTGCCCGCTGTGGTGCAGATTACATCGATTGCACTTAGGGTGATTTCCCTTGTACCCACCCTGACCTTGATTCCCAGAAGACTGCTGACCGGGGCTCCTGTACTCGTCTATCTTTCTCTGCTGAGATTGAGCTGAAGCAGAACCCTTACCCAAATTTCCATCCCACTTGCGCTTATTATCATTGGGAGCATCAGAAGTAGTAGCGCTAATACGCTTGGGAAGCCTGTTCTGCTCAACTGCCTGATCAGTGAGACGATGAGCCGACTTGATGATTTGCTGTATGGTGCCATGGTTAGCTGAGGTTACGTGGCTTTGGATTTCTGGCACCAAACCCTTAAGGTACAGCTCAATGCATTTGATGGGAGGGTCCACCATTGTAGGACACAAAATGGCTAGCTCGTTTGACCTCTTCGTGTATGCCTCGATCTCAGACCTCGTCATCTTCAAATTGAAAAAGTCCACCTCCAGCTTGTGGATGTCGTCACGACTGCAGTACTTTTCTTTAATCAGTTCTTTGAAACCGTTCCATGGGGTGGCATTAGCAACCGCCAACCCAAGTAGGTGAACCTTTGCCTTCCACCAGGTTAACACAGCACTTTCGAGTGTTCCAGTAGCATATTTCACCCTACGATCTTCAGGGCATTCACACATCTCGAAAACAGACTCGAGCTTCTCGAACCAGTGAAGAAGACATACAGCTCCTTTTGTGCCGCTGAAAGTACTAGGTCGGCAATCCATAAAGGTTTTGAACGTGCACATAGGAGGCTGAGCATGTTGACCTGTGGTGCGAGAATAAAAGACAAGGTTAAGCATGAGGGTTGGTTTGTGAAGGTAAGATCTAAACGTCCTAAGATGGGTTGATATGGTAGGTTATACCTCCGACAGGAACAACTGCGAGTGCCTCAGCAACCCGTTCGTTGATCAAAGCCGTCAGCTGGGCTTGAGTTAGGTTGAGACGTCCTCCGCGTCCGTTCATGATCTTCATAACGAAGCAACGTAAGTGAGAAAAGTGTCGCGAAAGTGCGTAAGTGTGGGACGACAGTAGAGAGTAAGCACACAAGGTTCAAATAGCAGCTATCACGTTAACTAATGCATAGTGTGAACTATCTAACCGACAATATAACATAAATCATACCACCTATTGCGACGAGTCTGCACGTGGAGCGAAGCCTCGTTGTGGATCGTTGAGCACTGTACAGGTTATAGTCTGGTTTTATCAAAAAGTTTTTCCCTTTTTAAAACCAAGTTCACTATAACCAATGGCTCTGATACCAATATGTCACACCCCCAAAATCCACCATGCGGAGTACCACTGCTTGGAGGCGTAACATGACCAGGATCGAGCCACCAATCATATTGAACAACGTAATTAAGTAAATATAATCAACCACAATACAATTGGTGACCAAAACTAGTTAACTAAGTTCAAATTTACACAGCAGAAGCATTAAAGGTAAAACCCAAAACATAAGTCCATAGTTCATAAGTTTATAGTCCAAAGCGTAAGTTTAATAAGTTCATAAGGATTTAAATATTAAGCACGGATCATAATAGTCCGTATCCCACAACGACTCCTTCCTCATGCAAGCTCCAAGCATTTAACGACCTGTAAGGCATGTAACAATGAGTCAACAACAAAGTTGAGTGAGTTCACGGTTGGTTGATTAGTTTTAAGTTGTTTCTGAAAACGTGGTTTGTCTTTCGTTGGCGTAATTGCCGTGGGGGTTACCCCGTAGTTGAAAGCATGATTAACCAGTTCATTCTTTATTACCCAAACCATATCCATGATCAGTGGGGGCTTTCCCATGTGAACCACTAGACCTTACCATATCGACTACTAACGCAAATAAGTTGTGCCCTACATCAGTGTCTATCATCACTGACAGTTTGCCATAGTCCATTAGTACACGCACGTCCGACTGGCACGGTGTGAGGTTTGTTAAACCTAATAGCGCTATTAACTAATGACCCGCTCGCCATTGGCCTCGGCGATTAAGTCGATATAAATTGAGGGACTTCAAGATTTGTCTAGTAAGTTTAAGGTTGTTGTCCTACCCAAGGAGGACGAACGTACGTAGTTCTACCCAAGGAGAATACGCAGGATTAATATTGGCATCCTACCTATGGAGGATGGCCGTACATATCCTACCCAAGGAGGATATGTAGATTCCGTTTTTAATTCTTTAACCCATTCCCAACCACCGGGAATCCCATGCCTTAGAAAGTGTGTGAACTCACCTTGGTTTGCTCGGTTAGATTCTCAAATATAGCTAACAGTCAAGGTCGGTCAATCACGTCCTAATAGGATTACCAGTTAGTTTATTAGTGACTTCAAATAAGCACAAAGTTCCTACACGCGTCTATCACATAACATGCATCACATTAACGGTTCACGCTCATATGAACATTCTACCTATAGCTACTCAAGAACAATGTCACACCCCCAAAATCCACCATGCGGAGTACCACCGCTTGGAGGCGTGACGTGACCAGGATCGAGCCACCAATCATACTGAACAACGTATTTAAGTAAATCAAGCCATCTGCAATACGACTGGTGACCAAAAGCAAGTTAACCAAGTTTTAATTTAGACAGCGGAAGCATAAACATAAAGTTCAAAACATAAGTCTATAGTTCATAAGTTTAAAGTCCAAAACGTAGGTTTAATAAGTTCATAAAGTTTATTCATTGAGTACGTGACATATCAGTTCGCATCCCACAACGACCACCTCCATATGCAAGCTCCATAGCATTTAATGACCTACAAAGCATGTAATAGCGAGTCAACAACAAAGTTGAGTGAGTTCACGGTTGGTTGCCATTTTAGAGTTGTTTCCAAAAACATAGTTTAATCTCATTCGGCTATCCAGTAGTGGGGGTTACCCCATAGTTCAAAAACGTTTATTTGTTAACCATCCCATGTCCACCTTTCATGGCTTTTCAGCCCGGCATTTTGGCCGTGGGGAGCTACCCCAGTATTTTAAACTACCAGACTCGTTTATCATATCGACTACTAACAAAAATCAATTGTGCCCTAGCGTTGGTGTTCTATCACCACCGACGTGCCATAGTCCATTAGTACACGCCCGTCCGACTGGCCCGGTGTGAGGTTTGTTAAACCTAATAGCGCTATTAACTAATGACCCGCTCGCTATAGCCTCGGCGATTAAGTTGATACAAAAAGGGAGGGACTTCGCTGATAGAGTTCTAGTCCAGTAAGTCTAACACGTCCCAACAGGACGAGGAATTTACATTCCTGAACACGTCTCAAAGGACGAGGAATCCCTATTCCTGTACCCATTCCCATTCCCACCGGGAATTTACCATGCTTTGTAGAAAAGTGTGAACTCACATCGGTTTGCTCGGTTAAATTCTCAAATATCGCTAACAGACATGGTCGGTCAATCACGTCCTAGTATGATTTACAGTTAGTCATTTAGTGTCTTACAAATAGCGCACAAAGTTCCTACACATATCTATCACATAGCAAGCATTATTTTAACCGTTTATGCCCGTATATATACTTCCCATCCATTCCCTACTCATAAGCAAACATACGATAGTGCACGTAACACATATAACATGTTGGATCATTCACAGATAGCGTCCGATTTACGAAATTCCAGTGGGGTAATTACAAATACATCAGTGGTCATCTACAATACAAGTTTCATGATCCAACTCTACACAGAACCCGAGTTATGACAGAAAACAAAACATATATTTTCAGCAGAAAAAATGCAGCTCTTGTTGCTGTTACGAAATGACGTTTTAAAAATAGTAAACGAAGTCAAAAAATTATGATTCCAGTGCCATTAGAACCGTATTTCATAATACATAAATCTAGGCATCAGAAAATACAGGTTTCGTTTTGTTAAGGTCCTGTTACAGCCAACTGAAGTTGGCTGTAATCACCAATCAGACTCCTGTTTTCAGCTTTTTAATATCCAAATGCGAGTTATATTGGTTCCGTTAACATGTTTAGCGATCAATAACGACATTTAACATTAACAGGTAATCAGCAACATATCAAAACAACTTGATACTAACATTATTACATCATGTTCCATCTTTAATAAAGCTTTATGTTCATCTTCTTAGTTCTTTTTATTTAGTGTTTTAAACATAAGTATCATACTGCAATATTTTAGCCATAAAACAAGATGAACAAGGGTTTGTCAAGAGCTTACTGCTAGCACAAAGCTATGGTAGAATCTAGTGAAGAAGATGATAAAAAATGATGAAGAAGAAGCAATAAACAAAGTTCCTTTGAAGCTCCACAAGTTGCAACTTCCTTGAATCACTTCCTAGGCTTGAATGGAACTCGAAGATGGATGAATGTGGTGGACTTGGAGTGGTGATGGTGGCGGCACAACCATAGCCGAGAGGGGGAGGGAGAGATGAGGGAGTTGGGGTGAATTTTGAGAAGTAGGGTGTCAGATGTGAGAAGGTGTGATCTTGTAAGACACCATACTTATAATCTTCTTTCAAATATTATGTCCACTCCATCAAGTAAAATCTATATAAAATATTGAAGTAAAATCTAGGAGATATGTTGGTGGATTTTGTGAAGATTATGTGAAGATATGAGAAGATATGGTGATTTAATGTGCCATACTTAAGAGGTCTTTTCTAATAGTTTGTCTAACATATCAAGCAACAAATCCAATCATATCTACACAAAATATATGGGGAAATCTAGTAGGATTTATGAAGTATGGAGGTGATGATTTGTGGGTCCCTTGGGGACCGATTTCGGTTTAGGGGGGGGGGGGGTTGTTGTAACTTTTTGCAACTAATAGTTGATTTCCAAGTATGAACTTCCATATGGTATTTATTTGATATGTAGTGAGTGTTAGGGTGTTCGGGGATCACGACTAGCTCAAAAATAATTAAACAATGTATTTGACAAAAATTTAGTGTCCCGGGTAATGTCCGGTTGTTCAGTTAATTACCGTTTCGTTAAAATTTTTAATTATTCTGTAAAGTGTCTATTATATATATTTTTGTAACACTTTTAATTCCTAACACATAGGAGAATATTCAGGACCATTTAGTCAATTTTTCTGCACATGACTAGTGTGCTAACAAGCACCTGTAAGTGTGACACAGTGATCAGAAAGCAGTTTAGTAATTCAACACAGTCATCAAGAATATTAATTATCATTAAATAATCGTACGGATACATGTAATTACGAGGGTTGTCACATTCTCCCCCTGTTAAGAAAATTTCGTCCCGAAATTGGGTGCATGGTTACTGCGTTGGTTTCCTGGTTTTCTTGGGGTGTCACATCATCCCCCCGTTGATTTGGAATTTCGTCCCGAAATTCTGCAGTAGCTTCAGCCTCAGTAGTGGTTGCACTTTTCTTAAACAGCTGGGGATACTTGAGTTTCATTTGGTCTTCTCGTCCCCAGGTATACTCTGGGCCACGACCAGAATTCCAACGAACTCGGACGAGAGGTATTCTGGTGCGCTTGAGAATCTAAACATCTCGATCTGTAATCTCTATTGGTTCCTCGACGAATCACAGCTGGTCGTCGATAGTGAGCTCCTTTAAGGGAACTATGAGGGTCTCATCTGACAGACACTTCTTCAGATTTGACACGTGAAATACGTTGTGAACTCCGATGAGTTCTTCAGGTAGATTCAACCTGTAGGCCACCTTGCCAATCTTCTCGATGATTTCAAAGGGTCCAACGTATCACGGGTTGAGTTTGCCTCGTTTGACAAAATGAACTACACCTTTCCAAGGTGAGACTTTGAGTAGCACTCGATCCCCAACCTGGAACTCAAGTGGCTTTCTTCGCTTATTAGCATAGCTTTTCTGACGGTCACGAGCTGCCGTCATTCGTTGTTGTATCTGAGCAGTCTTATCGGTTGTATCTACTACGAGTTCTGGACCAGTGATTTGACTGTCACCAACTTCTGCCCAACAAAAAGGTGATCGGCACTTCCGTCCATACAATGCCTCGAATGGAGCGGCCTGGATGCTGGTGTGGTAACTGTTGTTATATGAAAACTCCACTAATGGGAGATGCTTTTCCCAACCGTTACCAAAGTCGATTACACATGCCCTAAGCATGTCTTCAAGGGTTTGGATGGTGCGTTCAGATTGCCCATCCGTCTGTGGATGATAAGCGGTGCTCATATCTTAACGTGAGCCAAAAGACTTGTGCATAGCCTGCCACAGTTCAGAGGTAAAACGCGTGTCACGATCGGAAATGATGGAGGTTGGCACTCCATGCCTTGATACCACTTCCTTTAGGTAAATGTCTGCTAAAGTAGAAAACTTATCCGTTTCCTTGATGGCCAGAAAATGTGCAGACTTGGTAAGTCGATCCACGATCACCCAAATGGTATCGTTTTCGCGTTGAGATCTGGGCAGGCCAGTAACGAAATCCATGGAAATTTGCTCCCGTTTCCATTTAGGTATCTCTGGTTGTTGAAGTGGGCCTGATGGTTTCTGGCATTTGACCTTGACCCTAGCACAAGTCAAGCATTTACTGACGTAGGTTGCTATGCTGGCTTTCATACCAGGCCACCAGTATGTAGTCTTTAGGTCGTGGTACATCTTATCCGAACCAGGATGTATGTAGGATCGTTTGGCGACCCGAACGAGTCGTTCAGAGGTGTTTTTGTCAATTACAGGTGCGGAAAACAAGTAAATGACGTAGGAATAGCTTGTATATCACTTTAATCTTTTTTTCTATTGATTTGACGATGAATACAACCTGTTTTCGATCCGGCAGCACTTCGGTACGAAAATCAGGAACCTTACAAATGAGATCGCTTGTCTGGTATTTATAGGGCTTTGGGACCGCTTATTGGACAGGCCCAATAAGCGGCCCAGACAGTCACTCGAGCGGCCCAGCCATCATGACATAAGAACGGTCCAGAATCATGACCATTCGAGCGACCCACATACCTAATGGACTAATGAGCGGCCCAACTATCTTAAACCTATACAATCTCACTATTTTCTATATTTCAAGCTAAGATCTATCATTTTATGACTCTGACTCGATACAAGACGTAATCAGCAGATGTAGTGCACCAACAATGTACTTAGAAACGAGACTTATGTGCTTCATCCATCACAAGCTCGCGTAAGTCTCCATACAGCGAAACCCAGATGCGTCCGTTAACACAGTAGGCGCCATTTTCCTTTTGTTCTAGCCACTGCCTCGATCCTCGGAAGGACTCAGCCCTGATGTTTTCTACTTTCAATGCTTCAACCTGAGCATCGCGAATCTGAGCGGGAAGGTTAGATTGGATGGTAAGCTGTAACGCACGTACACACTTAGGTATAGTATCCTTTCGACTGAGGGCGTCGGCCACAACATTGGCCTTGCCCGGATGGTATTTGATAGCGCATTCATAATCGTTCAAGAGTTTGACCCATCGGCGTTGACGCATGTTCAATTCCTTTTGCTTGAAGATATGCTCAAGACTCCTGTGATCGGTGTAAATGGTGCACTTGGTACCGTACAGGTAATGTCTCCATATCTTAAGCGCGAAAACAACTGCTCCCAATTCCAGATCGTGGGTAGTGTAGTTCCTTTTGTGAACTTTAAGTTGACATGATGCGTAGGCAATGACCTTGTCACGTTGCATCAACACGCAACCAAGTCCTTGGATGGAAGCATCCCAGTAAACCACAAAATCGTCTGTGCCTTCAGGCAATGAGAGGATAGGCGCGCTACAAAGTCTATCCTTCAAGTGCTGAAATGCGGACTCCTGTGCATCACCCTAACGATAGGTGACACCCTTCTGAGTCAGTGAAGTGAGAGGTTGCGCAATCTTGGAGAAATCTTTGATAAACCTTCTGTAATATCCTGCCAAACCTAAGAATTGGTGGATCTTTGTTGGTGTGCGGGGTGTAGGCCAATTCTTGATCGATTCAACCTTAGAGGGATCCACATGAATTCCATCCTTGTTTACCACATGGCCTAGAAAGTGGACTTCGCGAAGCCAGAAGTCACATTTTGAAAACTTGGCATACAACTGCTCTTTTCGAAGAAGTTCAGGCATAAGTCGTAGATGCTGCTCGTGTTCCTCCTGACTCTTAGAATAGATCAGGATATCGTCGATGAACACAATAACGAACTTATCCAGGTAAGGCTTGCACACTCGGTTCATGAGATCCATGAAGACCGCTGGTGCATTCGTCAGCCCGAATGGCATAACCAGAAACTCGTAATGGCCGTAACGAGTTCTGAATGCTGTTTTGGAGACGTCCTCATCTCGGACCCTCAGCTGATGGTATCCCGATCTCAAGTCAATCTTGGAGTAATAGCTCAACCCTTGAAACTGGTCGAACAAGTCGTCAATACGTGGAAGAGGATAATGATTCTTCACAGTCACCTTGTTAAGCTCGCGATAGTCAATACACATTCTGAAAGTACCATCTTTCTTCTTTATGAACAAGACTGGAGCTCCCCAGGGCGAAGAGCTAGGACGTATAAAACCCTTTTCCAAGAGTTCTTGTAGTTGTGTGGACAGTTCTTCAAGTTCTGATGGAGCTAGACGATAAGGTGCTCGAGCTATTGGCGCTGCTCCAGGAGCTAGCTCGATTTGAAACTCAACTTGGCGATGAGGCGAAAGACCAGGTAATTCCTCAGGAAATACCTCAGGAAAGTCGCGCACAATAGGAATGTCTTCTATCCTCCTTTTTCCAAGGATGAATCAGAAACGAGGGCTAGAATTGCGGTGTGGCCCTTTCGCAAACACTTCTAGGCCTTAAGGAAAGAGATGATGCCTACAACAGCACCACTCTTGTCGCCACGAATCACGAGGGTTTCTTTATCAGAACGAGGGAGACGGACGATTTTCTCCTTGCAAATAATCTCCGCTTGGTGTTGAGATAACCAATCCATCCCAATAAGGACGTCGAAACTACCCAGAACGATAGGAATAAGATCGATGGAGAAGGTCTAGCCAGCTAGGACGAGGTTACAACCCTTAACTATGTGTGTGGCTTCAAGACTTTTACCGTTTGCTAGTTCTACCGTGTGTTTGGTGTTCAAAAGCGTTGGAATGCGCTCAAGCGTTTGGCTAACTTTTAAGGACACATAACTAGTATCGGCACCCGAATCAAATGAAACAGTAACAAAGAAGTCGTCCAGAAGAAACTTACCCATTACAACATTGGGATCGTTCCTTGTATCACCCACATGTGAAGGAGGAATAATTCACCTAGATCCACGAGCTTAGATGAGTTTTCAATTTATCAAGTCGGTAAGCAATCAAGTTTGGAGGTGTTTCCTTAGGTCGTGTGAATGAATTTAAAAATACGTTCGTGTAATCGTGAGGTTCCAAAGAAAGGACGCGAAAACGCGTTCAAGAGAGTATAAACACATTATCACACTCAAGGTTTCAATAAGTGATCACCAATGATAGAAATTCGAGCCTTCCAAACCCTCTAATCTAGAGTGAGTTCGCATTAGTGTCTAGCGTCACTGTGGTAAAGGAATGATAGTTTTGTGTATGTCAATAGTAGAAATTAGGCATTGCATTAAGCATAGGTCGGTACAAAGGCTAGCGAAAAGATTTCACATAATTATGATAAACCATCGTAGGATCAAAGTGCGACTCTTGTAGTGTAAGGGGGAAAAGGGGTGAGGTAAATGTGTAGCTTGTCGTGTCCGTATGTTGGTTGAGTAATCCATATCGCCGTCCTCGAATGTCCCGAAGACTATCCCATCATTAGGAGGCATCCGCTTGCTAAGTTGGGTATACGAGGATGTAGATCAAAATAAGATACCAATTAACTACCCAACAAGGTAATGAGGGGGGTAATCTTGTGATCGGTGGAAATCGTGGTGTGGTTGTTAGCGTTTTGTTATATCGGTTGTGGATCGAAGGAACCGGAGGTTGGGCATGTTGACCTGTGGCGCGAGGATAAGGGATAAGTTTAAGCACAAGAGTCGGTTCACGAAGGTAGGATCCAAACATCCTAAGATGGGTTGATATGGCAGGTTATACCTCCTGCAGGGACAGCTGCGAGTGCCTCAGCAACTCGTTCATTGATCAGAGCTGTCAAATGGGCTTGAGTTAGGTTGATACGTCCTCCGTGTCCGTTCATGATCTTCATAACGAAGCAACGTAAGTGAGGAAAGTGTCGCGAAAGTGCGTAAGTGTGGGACGACAATAGGGAGTAAGCACACAAGGTTCAAATAGCAACTACCACATTATCTAATGCACAGTGAGAACTATCTAACCGACAATATAACATAAATCATACCACTTATGGCGTCGAGTCTTGCACGTGGAACGTAGCGTTGTTGTGGATCGTTGAGCACTGTACTGGTTATAGTCTGGCTTTTATCAAAAAATTTCCCTTTTAAAAACCAAGTTCACTATAACCAATGGCTCTGATACCAATCTGTCACACCCCCAAAATCCACCATGCGGAGTACCACAGCTTGGAGGCGTGACTTGACCAGGATCGATCCACCAATCATACTGAGCAACGTATTTAAGTAAATCAAGCCAACTGCAATACGATTGGTGACCAAAAGCAAGTTAACCAAGTTTTAATTTAGACAGCGGAAGCATAAACATAAAGTTCAAAACATAAGTCCATAGTTAATAAGTTTAAAGTCCAAAACGTAGGTCTAATAAGTTCATAAAGTTTATTCATTGAGTACGTGACATATCAGTTCGCATCCCACAACGACTACCTCCATATGCAAGCTCCATAGCATTTAATGACCTACAAAGCATGTAATAGCGAGTCAACAACAAAGTTGAGTGAGTTCACGGTTGGTTGCCCATTTTAGAGTTGTTTCCAAAAACATAGTTTAATCTCATTCGGCTATCCAGCCGTGGGGGTTACCCCATAGTTCAAAAACGTTTATTTGTTAACCATCCCATGTCCACCTTTCATGGCTATTCAGCCCGGCACTTTGGCCGTGGGGAGCTACCCCAGTATTTTAAACTACCAGACTCGTTTATCATATCGACTACTAACAAAAATCAATTGTGCCCTAGCGTCGGTGTTCTATCACCAACGACGTGCCATAGTCCATTAGTACACGCCCGTCCGACTGGCCCGGTGTGAGGTTTGTTTAACCTAATAGCGCTATTAACTAATGACCCGCTCACCATAGCCTCGGCGATTAAGTCGATACAAAAAGGGAGCGACTTCGCTGATAGAGTTCTAGTCCAGTAACTCTAACACGTCCCAACAGGACGAGGAATTTACATTCCTGAACACGTCTCAAAGGACGAGGAATCCCTATTCCTGTACCCATTCCCATTCCCACCGGGAATTTACCATGCTTTGTAGAAAAGTGTGAACTCACCTCGGTTTGCTCGGTTAGATTCTCAAATATCGCTAACAGTCAAGGTCGGTCAATCACGTCCTAGTATGATTTACAGTTAGTCATTTAGGGTCTTACAAATAGCGCACAAAGTTCCTACACGTATCTATCACATAGCAAGCATTACTTTATCCATTTATGCCCGTATATATACTTCCCATCCATTCCCTACTCATAAGCAAACATACGATAGTGCACGTAACACATATAACATGTTGGATCATTCACAGATAGCATACTCGACATTTAGACATACAAGTCACAACTTATATCAATTCAGCATTAATATTCAAAACCGGCTGTTTTCGGACATTTAAATAAAATAGTTAAATTATTCCAAAAATTCCCAAATTTTTACACGATGTCTTAAACATTCCAAATTTTATTTTGTAAAAATATGGGGGTCCAGTTCATTACCAATATTTTATAAAAATTCATATTCCGGACTGAACTCAGATTTATATATTTATGACCATAGTCCACGGAAAAATTTATTAAAAATTCATCAAGCGTCCGATTTACGAAATTCTAGTGGGGTAATTACAAATACATCAGTTGTCATCTACAATACAAGTTTCATGATCCAACTCTGCACAGAACCCGAGTTATGACAGAAAACAAAACATATATTTTCAGCAGAAAAAATGCAGCTCTTGTTGCTGTTACGAAATGACGCTTTAAAAATAGTAAACGAAGTCCAAAAATTATGATTCCAGTGCCATTAGAACCGTATTTCATAATACATAAATCTAGGCTTCAGAAAATATAGTTTTCGTTTTGTTAAGGTCCTGTTACAGCCAACTGAAGTTGGCTGTAATCACCAATCAGACTCCTGTTTTCAGCTTTTTAATATCCAAATGCGAGTTATATTGGTTCCGTTAACATGTTAAACGATCAATAACGACATTTAACATTAACAGGTAATCAGCAACATATCAAAACAACTTGATACTAACATTATTACATCATGTTCCATCTTTAATAAAGCTTTATGTTCATCTTCTTAGTTCTTTTTATTTAGTGTTTTAAACATAAGTATCATACTACAATATTTTAGCCATAAAACAAGATGAACAAGGGTTTGTCAAGAGCTTACTGCTAGCACAAAGCTATGGTAGAATCTAGTGAAGAAGATGATAAAAAATGATGAAGAAGAAGCAATAAACAAAGTTCCTTTGAAGCTCCACAAGTTGCAACTTCCTTGAATCACTTCCTAGGCTTGAATGGAACTCAAAGATGGATGAATGTGGTGGACTTGGAGTGGTGATGGTGGCGGCACAACCATAGCCGAGAGGGAGAGGGAGAGATGAGGGAGTTGGGGTGAATTTTGAGAAGTAGGGTGTGAGATGTGAGAAGGTGTGATCTTGTAAGACACCATACTTATAATCTTCTTTCAAATATTATGTCCACTCCATCAAGTAAAATCTATATAAAATATTGAAGTAAAATCTAGGAGATATGTTGGTGGATTTTTTGAAGATTATGTGAAGATATGAGAAGATATGGTGATTTAATGTGCCATACTTAAGAGGTCTTTTCTAATATTTTGTCTAACATATCAAGCAACAAATCCAATCATATCTACACAAAATATATGGGGAAATCTAGTAGGATTTATGAAGTATGGAGGTGATGATTTGTGGGTCCCTTGGGGACCGATTTCGGTTTGGGGGGGGGGGGTTGTTGTAACTTTTTGCAACTAATAGTTGATTTCCAAGTATGAACTTCCATATAGTATTTATTTGATATGTAGTGGGTGTTAGGGTGTTCGGGGATCACGACTAGCTCAAAAATAATTAAACAATGTATTTGACAAAAATTTAGTGCACCGGGTAATGTCCGGTTGTTCGGTTAAATACCGTTTCGTTAAAGTGTTTAATTATTCCGTAAAGTGTCTATTATATATATTTTTGTAACACTTTTAATTCCTAACACATAGGAGAATATTCAGGACCATTTAGTCAATTTTTCTGCACATGACTAGTGTGCTAACAAGCACATGTAAGTGTGACACAGTGATCAGAAAGCAGTTTAGTAATTCAACACAGTCATCAAGCATTTTAATTATCATTAAATAATCGTACGGATACATGTAATTACGAGGGTTGTCACAAACAAGCACACGATATTGCACATATTACTTTCATTGACATATAACATGTTAGATCATCCTCAGATAATATACTCGACATTTAGACACGCAATCTACTACTTATGTCATTTCAGCTTTACTATCCAAAACTGGGCTGTTTTCGGGCATTTTAATAAAATAGTTATCTTACTTCAAAAATTCCCAACTTTTTACAAAAGGTGCTAAACGATCCAAATATTATTGTGTAAAAATCTCGGGATCCAATTCATCACCAATATTTTATCAAAATTCATTTTTCGGACTGCAATCAGATTCATTACTTTCTGACTGCAGTCCACGGAATAATTCATTAAAATATCATTGTAAGTCGGATTGACGAAATTCCAGTGGGACAATTACTATGACATCAGTGTCCATCTACAGTACCAATTTCGTGACCTAGTTCTACTCCGGTTTCAAGTTATGATGAAGAATATAACACATATTTTCAGCAGCAAAAATGCAGCTTTAGCTGCTGTTAGAAAACAACACTTTAAAAATAGTAAACGAAGTCCAAAAATTATGATTCCAGTGCCATTAGAACCGTATTTCATAATATATAAATCTAGGCTTCAGAAAATACAGTTTTCGTGTTATTAAGTTCCTGTTACAGCCAACTGAAGTTGGCTGTAATCACCAAACAGCCTTCTGTTTTCAGTTTTTAACATTCTAAAGCGCGTTCGATTGATTCCGTTAACATGTTTAGCGATAAATAACGATACTTACAGCAAATTATAAGTCCTTCATATCAGCACAAAATCATCATACACCAAACAACATCATTCTAACATCATTTCTTCATGTATCATCTTGTCTAAGCTTATGTTCAAGTTTTAAGTGTAAGATCTTATGGTGTTCATATGTTTTCTTCATAATACATCTACTAACCACCAAAATAACATGTAAAATGTAAGGATATAAGTTCTTACCACTAGTTCAAGACTAGGGAAGTTCAAGTGTAGAAAAGTGATGGTTAATAGCAAATGGAGAAGGTCCTTCCACTTCCGAAGTGATGGTGATGGTGGTGTCTCTTGGGGTTGGCCGAAACAAAGAAGGAAGGGAGGAGGAGAAGCTTGTTGATGTTGGTGGA